>NC_090838.1:86174415-86477445 GCF_028021215.1 Eschrichtius robustus
CTCAGCCCAGAGCTATGCTGTGGGGCACACGTGGACAGCTATGAGGCGAGCCCGCAGGGCACGGTCCCCTTTCCCTTGGGCCCCATGGATGCCTCTTCTAGCGGGGACCGTCCACTGTCAACAGCTCCCCAAGGAAAGTCTCAGTCTCAGAGATAGGGACCACGAAGGGGGAAAACGTGTACGACCATCCCTGGTTGGTAATGACGAGTGACCGTGGAACGAGAGGGGGGTGGAAAGAAGGGAAACAGTGCCATTATCTAAAACCAGTGAACCCCAGGTTTTGAGAGTGGGGATCCATGAACAACGCTAAAGGCAGAGTCTCTCCCGGGGAAGGTTGGTGAAGATGGACAGGATCCTCCCGGTGAGGCCTGCTGGGGAAAGGAGCACCTCTGGGTGTGGAGGGCGCTGCAGAGTGGGGAGGGCTGCCAAGGAGGAGGGCCCACGGCTGGCACTAGGGTGTGTAGGCCGGGGGCGGCTGGAACTGGTTGATGACCTCGTACTCCGCCGGGTAGGGCTCGTTCTCCTCCATCTCCGAGAGCAGCTCCAGCGCCTGCTCCTCTTCCTCCGTGGGGTAGTGGCGCAGGAGGTTGGCTGCTGTGGCCAGGATTGAGGCCCCGCCCGCGCCTGCCACCAGGTAGAAGCTAACAGCAAAGGTGACATAAACCTGGGAACCGTGGTACTTCTTATGTTGCTGCTGCTGGGCCAGGATGAGTTCGGAAGCCCAGTAAGAAAAACCGATGACGGTGGCACACTGCAGGACTGGGGGACAGAGGGACAGCAGAGAAAGGAGGTTAGCAGGCACCCTGCAGCCGGGATGCTTGAGGAATCAACTGCACTCTCTCTACCCAAACTCCATTTTCAGAGAACCTGCCTGGCCCCAGACACTGCAAGGGGGAGCTCTCGTGGCCGGGGCTGGGGACAGAGGCCTGACCTCACCCGGGCCAACTAGATTCTCTCTGTCTTAAGAATTTGGAATTGGGGACTTCCCTGGTGGTCCAGCAGTTAAGACTCTGCACTCCCAATGCAGGGGGCCCGGGTTCGATCCCTGGTCAGGGAACTAGATCCCGTGTGCCACAACTAAAGATCCTGCATGCCACAACTAAAGATCCCACATGCCGGAACTAAAGATCCCGCACATGGCAGTGAAGATCCCACGTGCCACAACTAAGACCCAGCGCAGCCAAATAAATAAATATTAAAAAAAAAAAAGAATTTGGAATTGGGATACTAGGGCTGCTAGAAGTCATTGGGTGCTTCGAGAGGAAGAGACAAGGTCGTGCAGTTTGGGAGCTGGAGTCGCTGATACCCTAGGTCAAATCAACACACCAGCCCCATCAGAGGGAGGAGAGAAGCCTCGTATGAGCAGAGAAGCCTGGTCTGCAGGGAAGCAAGAAGGGGGAGGAGAGAGTCAGAGACCATGTATTCCAGGGAGACACAGTGAGACACCGTAGTTCCTCCCTTGCTCCTTCCAGGCCCCATGAGCCTGGCTGAGCTTCAAATCCTGTTCTTAGAGAGCCATGATGTAAATCCTAACAATATTCTCTCCCTACAGCTCAGCCGAGTGGGTCTGTGGTCCTGGCAGGCATACACGCAAATGACGGAAGCAAGCTGCTCTCACACGCCAGTGCTCTGTGAAAGGCTAGAGCTGAAATGAGCATCGGGAACAGTGTCTGCTCCTGACACCCCTTCGCCCCCACCTGCAACTCCAGACAGGATGCCGCCCCTACCCTGTGGCAGTTCCTCCCCGACTGGGAGTAGCCCGAGCTTACCTGTGAGGATGTGGGCGAAGGCATAGCGACGGGTGATCTTCAGGGCTGGATGCTTGGGCCCAAAGACATCCAGAAGGAAGGCGGAGAGACTACACAGGATGCCCAGGAAGCAGAAGGCGGCGATGACCCGCAGGAGCAGGACCGTCTGGGGATTCATGCAGAAATCTGTAGGGGGGGAACCAAATCCTCAGGGTCCCAGGCAACACCCTGGGGCAGGAAGTCCCCACCTGGGAGGAATTCTCCCCTCCACCACAGGCCGGGCGAGCCAGGGGAGGACTGGAGGGAGGGCGTGGTCTCAGCTCCTGCTCCCAGTGGGACTGCAGAGGGGGTGGAGGAGCCTCCCTATTCGAAGACAGGACCTCTGGGTCACTGCTCCCGTGTGCCTCGAGTCCTTCCTCCCTTTCCAACAAGACTAGTCCAAGTGCAGGGCTCCACTTCAGTGCACGGCTGACCCTTGAACAGCATGGGCTTGAACTGCGAGGGCCCACTTATATGTGGACTTTTTTCTCAATAGTAAATACTACGGTACTACACGATCGGGGTTGGTTAAATCTGCGATGTGGAACCACGGATCCGGAGGGCCAACTATAAATTACACAAATTATACACAGATTTTCAACTGCTGGGAGGGTCAGCATCCCTAACCCCATTGTTGTTCAAGGGTTAACTGTACTTGCCATGCTCTCCTAACCATTTTTAAAGACCCTGACAATTAATCAGACATGTTAACTCATTCTGCTAAAGCATGCTTTGGGCTGGCAGGAAAAGCCCATTGACTTCTGAGCTGAGACGGCCAAAGGGACGAAGGCCAGAGGCCCATTCAAGTCCATTCTCTATCCAGTCACTCATTCACCACCTTTTTGTTCAAAAAGAAGCTGAAGCAGTTTAGAGAACCTTGTAATTACAAGAGAGGACTAAATAGATGGGGAAAGCTGGTAGACTGGACCTCCACATTTATTTTTGCTCCCTCCCCGAACCCTACTAAAACAAAAGAAAAGAAAGATTAAGACATAAACCCACACAAAGAGGAGAAGGGAAAAACAAAATTCCGGAAACTGGGAAGTAACGGGACTTAGAACTAGAACTGACTTGACAGAATAGATAAACTGAAGTATAAGCCGGAAATGGGAAAAGCTAAGAACCAACTAGGTTTACACCACAGAAGCCTGAAAGGCTCAGAAACTGACAGCCCCAAATACCTTCTAAAATGAGGGCAAAGCCACAGGGGGGTGCTCGCTATACCGAAATGAGGGAATGAACCAAGAAAAAGGAAGATACTAAAACAGGAGACCCAACATTCAAAGAGTAAAGAGCCCCCACGGTCATAGTGAAAGATACCAGGAGGACAACTACACACCAGACACATCAAGCAACCTACATTTCCCTCCAGGACTTTAATACCATTCTTTCCTTTTTTCTTTTTTTTTTTTTAAATTCCATCTAGACCATACTGTCAGTTTCCTTTGATATCTACACGAACGGCCATAGTTCTAGAAACACACAGACAGAATAAAGGCTGGTCCAAAAAGATACCATTTTAAGCTGTGATAAAAAGTAGGAAATGGGCCTTAACTTCCTCTATTCAGCCACTGGCAAGTTCTTCTTTTATTTAGGCCATGGGTCACCAAGTGATTTGGGAAAATTTGAAAAGGGCTGGCAAGACTCACACTGTAGGCTCCTTTCCCGAGCTTTTTTTTTTTTTGGAGGTGGGGGAACCACAAGCTTTATTGGCTGAAAGTTCTCCTCAGGAGCCTGGCCTGCTGGGCTTTCCTGAGTTTTGATCTCAGGCTGAGAGGCTGTTGGACAGTGGTTATCACTCCCTCGTGCACAGGAGAATCACCGGGGTGCTGGTTGAGAGCATGTTCCCAAGCTCCAGAGATTCTCAGCTCTTGGTCTGGAGCAGGGCCTAGGAATCTGGATTTTTATCAGCAGCGCAGGGGGCCTGAGCCTTACACCCCAAGAAACACTGATCCTGGACCTAGAGGGAGGTGAACTGATGAAGAACAGTCCAAAAACCTGGGGAGGGCACCTGAGATCAACAAAGCAGACTCAAACCAACCGACATTGATCGGCATCATGGGGTCCTGGACAGAGGGCACAGCCTCCCACACGGAAAAACCAGACCAGATATGCAGAGGCCCTGGGCCTTTGTGACAGCACGCACTCCCTGCCTCCTCAGGCTCAGAATTCACCAGGCAGATGTTGCCTGAGCCCACACATGATTCATACGCCTTGATCTGGCTTCAGAGCTACCTGTCACTCTCTTGTCAGCTAACCATCTGTTTTGGGGCCCAATCATTCAGCCTGAGTGATCGCCTGCTGCTAGGAGGCTTGCCTGTGCGTTAGCTCTGCCAGCAACCAGGTCCAGCCTTCATTTAATCCGGCCCTGCGGGCCTGAAGGGGTCTAGAAACCCACAGGGCCTCTCTGAAACCAAAGCTCCTGGAGACGGGGGCTGTTTCCTGGCTGCATTCTGAATATTGCTAAAAGCTCTCTGAGACAGTTCTTCTGGGGTCCACGTGGCGCGTGGCACGGATGGGGCAGGACGAAAGTGTTCTAGTGCTTCCAAGAATAACCTGCGAGTGGCAGGGTATAGGGGCTTACATCACACTCCGCTCTGCAGCAGGCCGTGTTCAGATTCCTCCAGCATTACTCAACGTGACCTGGCCCTCTGAGTGATGCTTTAATTGTGGTACTTAAAGTCAATTCAGTGTTGCTTTTTTTAAAATTAATTAATTTATTCATTTATTTAATTTTTGGCTGCATTGGGTCTTCGCTGCTGCATGCGGGTTTTCTCCAGTTGCTGAGAGCGGGGGCTACTCTTTGTTGCAGTGAGCGGGCTTCTCATTGTGGTGGCTTCTCTTGTTGCGGAGCACAGGCTCTAGGTGCGCGGGCCTCAGTAGATGTGGCACGCGGGCTCAGTAGTTGTGGCTCGCGGGCTCTAGAGCACAGGCTCGGTAGTTGTGGCGCACAAGCTTAGTTGCTCCGCGGCATGTGGGATCTTCCCGGACCAGGGCTCGAACCCGTGCCCCCTGCGTTGGCAGGAGGATTCTTAACCACTGTGCCACCAGGGAAGCCCTCGACTCAGTTTTAATTTAGCAACTAGTTTTAACTGAAAACTGTAACACACAGGGCTTCAAAGATACTTTCTTTGGCTGCATAAGTGAGTACAGGATTTCATTTGATTATCATCCTTTAAAACGTACATCCACTGGATACACTTCTATGTGTCTCATGTTTCAGAATACACTTAGTAATAAGGAAGACTTGCACAGATGTCCAGCTGCCCCTCCCAAGAGACAAACATTGTTGGCACTTTCTTGTGTGCCCCTCCAGGTGTTCCTGCCTGTGCACGCAGGTGGGGCAAACGTTATCTTAGTTAAGCCTCACTCCACTCTGGGGGATTCATCACATGGTTCAGATGAGGAATTGGAGGCTCCAGGAGGTTAAGTGACTTCCTGCAGGTCACTCGGCACAGGGCTAGACTCCAAATCCGGGTCAGGCTCCCTTGCATCATGATGCTCCCAATCACCAAGCACCAGTTAGCCGTTTTCATTTTTCCCCGATGGAGCTAATCAATCAAATCCTAAAGAGCTGTATTTGAATGAAAGGTCAAAAGTGGCTATGAATGCTGGCAGAGCCATCGTCAGTGTCAGCAGCTGCTGAGCTCACTAAGGGAACAGCTGGAAGCATGAAATCTCTTCTAGGCAGAAAAGGTTCGGGTCGTTAAGCAATGAAAAGAGCTCATAACTGGGAATTATTGGGCAAAACCTGCTGGGTGTGGTGTAAGCTTCTGCAGTCATCTCATCGGAGTCTGGCTCTTAAAAGCAGAAGTCACTGGACTTGGCACCCAATCCTAGCCCTCCCACAGATCATATGTCACCTTGAGCAAGTCACTGAATGCCCTTGGCCTCTGCGCTCACCCTGTCAAAGGGAAGCAATAACACCTGCCCCACCTGCACAGGGGTGCGTGGGGAGAGCCAAATCACAAAGTGCCGGGGATGAGCCGCCCCGCTCCCTCTGTGCTGAGCGGCCACAGCAGTGTCTCTTCTCTGGCGTGCCTTTCCTCCTTACACCGAGACTGCCCCCTCCACACACGTCAGCCAGTGCGGGCCAAAGGAGGAGCCCACTAATGCCAGACTGAGGACCTGTGCCACCAGGGTGATGATGCAGTACAGAGAAGGGGTTTTGGACCCACAATTCAGACAGGTTTTGTTTCTACGTGACGCCTTCTGCCTTTCTCTACTCCAAAGCTCTGAGCAAACCTTGAGGCTCAGCGGGGAAGCCAAGTGGGGACTTTCCTTGGAGTGATGCTAATAGATACCCCAGGAGCCTGCCCTACACCCCACAGCGGTCTCAGAGCACACAGGCAAGACAGGCAGCGTTATCCCTGACACGCTTAGAACCCAGCTCAGACTCTCCTGGGGTCGGGATCTCAATGTCCCTTTCTTTCCTCCCTGTCAGACATCAGTATGGCAGGGAGGGCAATGAATATCTGCTCCATTGAGAGGGCTGCCAAAGAGAAGCAAAATCCTCAAATGTTACGTGTGTGTTATTTTATTTGTGGAGAGAAACGGCACATGGGGCAGGGTCCTAATTTTAAACTCAAACCAGTGGTGCAGGGAATTCCCTGGTGGTCCAGTGGTTAGGACTCCGTGCTGCACTGCTGGGGGCCCAGGTTTGATCCCTGGTCGGGGAACTAGGATCCCACAAGCCGTGTGGCACAGTCAAACAAATAAACAAACAAACAAAAATTGTTTAAAAAAAACAAAACGGTGGCGCATCCACTCCACTCCAGTAAGACAGAATGCATCCAACCCTCCAGTTGTGCCGTGGCCTGTTTATTTTGGTAACTATTGCTTGACTGTCCCCTCCAGTCACTGGGGAAGAAGGCAGCTGCTGTGTAATAGGATCCCAAGGAACTGACTTTGCCCAGGGTCATTGGTAAGTCACTGGGCTGGATTTGTTTTGAAGGCCCTGGCTCTTCCTGTCTACCTGCCCATGGCTCTCACCCCTCCTGACCCAAAGAGGCTGCAGGCAGGACGCTTAAAGTGGCTTCTGGCCAGTTCCCTTCCGTCCCGTCTCCTATTTCCCCCCTCACTGGAGTCCCTGAGTCAGAGGCACGTCTCCGGGGGCCCCAGTCCTTCCAGCACCCACCTGCGCAGCCACTCCCCAGTGTGACTTTTTTCCAACCAAGGCTTCTGACACAAGACTCCAAGAGGGCCCTCCAGTGCCTGGCTGGGTCATCCCACAGATACCAATGGTCCTAGCCCAGCTGCCTCTGAGTACAGGCCCCACAGGATCGGGAAATGCCAGCTGCATCGGTCACCACCCCTCAGACACTCCGGCCCTTCCTGGAAGGCCCTTGATCTTCCCGTGGCTTGCTGTCAACCGTGATTCCCCTGACTTCACATCCTAAACTCCCTCATTCTCCAGAGATGCTTCCTGAGGCTGTGGTCCCTGCTGCCCTTTGCTGGGCAAGCGTGAGAGGCAGAGAGGGACTGGGGCTCAGAAGGAGTGATTCTCTGGGCTCCCCTGCTGGGGGCCACCATCGGTCTGGGCACATCTCTGCCCGCCCCCCCACCCCCCCGGGCCCAGACTGAAGAAGAGCTTTGTGAGGAGCAGGGGAGTGGCAGAATTCTGGTCGGATCTTTTAAGCCGACGGCATTTGTTAAAGCCTTCAGGGCTCTGGGAATGACAGCGGGAGGATGAGTGGCTTTGCCTCAGCTCACCAACGTAAGGTGATGAGGAATAAAAAGGCGCAGCTTTGTCTAGGCTTGTGATAAAAACTCAACTAGAACGGGGAAATAAGAGGCCTGGGACAGCTCTGATGGAAGGAGAAAGAAGCCCAGTGTGCGCTACGGTACAGTGGTGAGAGTGGAGTCCACGCCACTCAGATCAGCTGTGTGTCCCTGAGCAAGTGACCTGACCTCCCTGAGCCTGAGACACGTGTGTGTGTCTGTGTGTCTGGGTGTGTGTGTGTGTGTTGGAGCGGGGGGTGGGGTGATGACAGTCCCTACCAAATAAAGATGTTGTTTAGGGGATACTACAGCCAGGCGTGAAGTGGGTTTAGCACAATGCCTGGCACTCAGGCAGGGGGCCAAGAAATGGGAAGACACCGTCCCAAAGCCTGCTGGCCCTGGCTGCTCCCTGTCGCCTGCAGATACCTGGCAGAGTCTGTTCTCCCTCTGGAAGCATCTACAGGCACCGGATCTGTACCCCACAGCTCTGCTCCCTCCTGAGATGGGGAATATCCCAGGCTTCCATGCTAGGATATCTGCCAGGCCCTGAGGCTCAGCACAATCCCACAGAATAGCGTACATCTGAAGGCCCACTGGGCACCAAAAAAACCAACTGGTACAAAGAAGAAGAAGAAGAGAAACAGGGACCCTTGGATTCCTCGCCTTCTTCTGTGGTAGCTCAGGAGGTACCACTGTCAACTCCTTTATTAATGGACACCAAGTGTTCCCAGCTTGTAATGGCCAAGAAGATGGCCAAGGAAAACCAGGCCGAAACTATTCATGGGTTAAGATCCCTAAACACACGAACAGGCATAATGTAAAGGTGAAGGCGACGTGCTTTATAAAAGACAAAACCTGGCTTGGATTATTTCTCAGAAAAGGTAAATATATGTGTAAACAAAGGAGAACTGCACCAAGAACTTATTCTTATTTTTGACATGGCTTTGACAAGGATGCACGCCAGAGTGGACTGAACAATCATGAGATCATTCCTTATGACGGCTGAAGTAAAGCAAAGGTTACAAAACATAGAGACAGCGTCACTTTAAACTGGAGTCAACGGTGAGGTACACTCAGCTATGCCACTCCCAGCTGTGTGGCCCTGGAGAGATCACTTCACCTCTCTGAGACACCAGTTTCCTGGACCTTTGGAATGAGGACATGGGATCAGATGGCCCCTCCCCTCATGGCATGAATTTCACGAGCCTCCCTAGGAATGATCTGAAATGGAGAAGCATCGTGAACTCTCTGCCAGTTTGGAAATGACACCAAGCCCTTGAAACACTGACCACCAGGGGATCAACTGCCAAGGTCTGGGTGAAGCGGTGGAAAGGTGGCAGCTGTTCCTCAAAAAAAGGCAAGTGCAGGGGAACGCGCTAAGGGAAAAACCATCCAGACTCAACTCAAGCTTGATGGGCTTTCTGCCATCAGCTACACGCCACAGAAAAAGCTGCATGTCACACGGCCTCCATCGTGTGGATAACTTTGCTCGTAATGAGCCAATGCAGAGAAAGCTATCATCAAGGTGAAATCTAGAAACAAACCAGAAGCCCCCAACCTGTTCTCTACAAAATCATCCTAAAGCTTCAAAGACTCAAGAGAAATGCAAAACAGCAAGAGAACTCTCAGAGAAAGACAAGATTAGGCCACAAGGATACGGCTTTTCAGCCGCAACCTGCAGAAGTGGTATATATGATCCAAGTTCTCCAAAGGAAAACTTGACCTTTTCACCAAATCCCAGTGCCTGAATCCGTAAAAAGGCAACATGAAGATATCTAACAGGACGGGCTTCTGATACGTGGGGCAGTAAACATCTGGAATGAATTACAGCCAGGGAGTAGCACAGGGAGAAAACGTTCAAGAATGGTTCAAAAGGCCTTGGGGGTAATGAACTCCGCTGTTACTAAGGGCTGTTTGGAATCCACTGACCATTTTCCCTGTAAAAGCCAGGCAGTGCCATCCTGCCCCCCACACCACACAGCCTTTACCTTCATTACTACAGACAGGGTAGGCAGGATGAGCTACAGGCCTCCCCTGGGTCCAGTCATGGTCCCTTTCCCCTTTCCTCTGCCTCCCTGGCTGAAAAGCAGGATGACGAACAAAGCAAATTTACCTCATTCGGGCACACTTGTGAGGGTTCCAAGAGCCAAATTCCTATTGTTTTACTGAGGGTGGCAATGGAACTGACTTCTGGTTATTGAAAATACCATAGACTCCCTTTGTCTCTATCTAACAACAATCAAATTACTGTACAACTCAAAAACATCTTTTAAAATCTAGCCATATTTAAAAGTTCCTATTTCTCCATCAATCAGGCTGTCCCAAAGAAACCTTCCTGTATCCCACAGGCTCCTCAGAAGGAGACAGCTAATTGTGATGCCTAGCACCCTTATCTTCTCTCCATATACGGCGCCCTTCGCCCGGCAGAAGCCTAAAATAGCAGTCCAGATTAGCATGGCGTTGAGGAGTGGGTGCTTGGCTGAATAACATCAGAATTAATGAGGGGCTGGACCCCAAACAGAGCCACCTGGTGGGCATGAACACCAGGCAAGAATGGGGCTGTTTCCTTCAACCAAGTGCCTGCCCCAGGCTATCTCAGCTCCAGCCGGCACCCTACCGAGGAGGCCCTGTCATCCAGAAAGAAGAGGGCCGGCGCGCAGCGCCCTCACCTTTCAGCAGGTCCGGGTGCACGGAGCCCAGCACGTCGGAGACCCCCAGCTCCTGGCGGGAACAGGTGCCACCGTGGATGTGCAGCCAGGCAGGCTCGGCGAGGGCAGTGCACAGCGCGGTGATGGACAGGGCACCCGGCAGGGCCGAGGCCAGGCTACGCTCCGGCTGCTTGGGCAGAGCGCTGCCTCCCGGGTTCCTCCGCCGGCGCCCGCCAGGCAGCCCTGCGCCTCCGGGGGCGTACATGCCCGGGGCCGCCCGCCGTCGCTCCGCGGTCGCTGCTGGTCGCCGCCGACCTCCGCCGAGCGCACAGAGCCTGCCTGTCCGGGGGGAGGAGAGCAACGCACTGGGTTCGCAGAGGTGAGGCTGGCGCAAGGCTGTCAGGGCCGACACCGGAGGATAGGGGTGGGACCGAGGGCAGAGCAGAGACAGGAGAGCTGCAGAGGTTGGGGGGGGCGGGGACGGGGTCCCTGGAGTGGGGCTGCGGAGGTGCAGGATGATGACCCGGAGAGGGCTGGGGGCCCTCTGGATCTTGGCAGAGCAGAGTGGGGAGGGGGGCTGGGGCGGAGTTATCTGTTACTGGTGGAAGAGAGACCCGGACTAGGAGTCTTGGCCAGAGGGTGCCGAGGGGCGGAGGACCAGGCTGGGCCGCAGGGATCGGGGACCCAGGATCTGGGAACAGCGCTCTGGGGTGCGACCTGTACCCAGAGAGGACCCACCCCTCACCGACTCTTGATCCTCACCGGTCAGCAGGCCTCAGTGCAGGGATGGCGTCGTTCCGTCCCGTCACGGGCTCCTCAGCTGCCCGGGTCCGAGCGATCCCAGGCCCCAAACCCGCAACGCCCGAACCAACCCGGGCCCGATCCACTTCCGGCTTCCTCCACCTCTGCCCCCGCCTCCTCCGGCTCCCCGCCCCGTCCCCGCGCGCGACACAGCCCGGGCGCGCCGCCGGCTCCCTGCGCAAGGCCTCACGGGACTTGTAGTTTCAGGCAGTCCCGCGATGCTTTCCGATGGGGGTGGGGGGCTGTGGGGGAGGGGGGGGGGTGAAAGGCCGACTACAACTCCCAGAGGGCAGCACGGCAGAAGCCGCGGGTGCTTTAGTTCCAAGGAGGACCCCGGCCCTCAGGAGGAAGGGGATTTGCCTGGTGGGAGCCGCAGTCGGCGCGGCTGGCTCTGCTCACCTCTGCTTCCTCCTGAGCCGGGCAGCCATGAAGGACTCGCTGGTGCAGCTTGGCCGTATCCTGGCGCACCCGGACTCCCGCTGCTGGTTCCTGGCCTGGAACCCCGCGGGAACCCTGCTGGCCTCGTGCGGGGGCGACCGGAGTGTCCGCATTTGGGGCAGGGAGGGTAAGGCCCGGCTGCGCGACCCCTGCCGCCGAGGGGCCTACGTGCGCTTGGTGTGGGTGCCAGGCTCGGGGAGTGCGCAGCCTGTGGGGCAGGCATACCCTGGACGGGGCTCGCAGGCCAAGGGAGAGGATGGGGGGGCCTCCTTAGCCACTCTGAGGAAGGTTTTTCTGGCAAAGGAGTCGGCAAATACTAGAAGCTAAAATGTCAATAGGCTGAAACTGTTGAGGGGATTGTGATAGTTGCTGAGGTAGGAAAATGAGGAGAGAAGACGGAAAGTAGCCTGCAGAGTAATTTGCTATAGATGATGAAGTTTAAATTTTATCCCAAGGGCGTTTGGGTGCTATTGACAGTTTTAAATTGGGAGGGTGACTCCTTAGATGTGTCTTAGAAGGATGTCTCCAGAGGAAGTGGAGTCAGTTAATATGCTGACTTTCTGAAAGCATGTTGTTAAATACACCCACTGAGCTTTGCCCCCCAGCTCGGCTCCAGTACTGGTCCCCATTACCCAATGGCATTGATAGTGCTTCAGCCCCTTCTCGTGCACCCAGTTCCAGAGCCTGGCCTGTCCTCTGCTTTTAGGTGGCAGCTGGATCTGCAAATCTGTCCTTTGTGAAGGCCACCAGCGCACCGTGCGGAAGGTGGCCTGGTCTCCCTGTGGGAATTACCTGGCCTCTGCCAGCTTTGATGCTACCACTTGCATCTGGAAGAAGAAGGATGATGACTTTGAGGTAACCGGGCTGGATGGGACCAGGATTGTTGCTTGTTCCCCGCCCCCCAGCCAGGGCTGGTTGAGGAACATGAGCCAGCCTGGGCCAGTGGGGCTTTGCCCATGAGAAGGACCGCAGGGGTCTTAGCTGCCACTGACTCTTGTCCCTCTCCCCGGTTCACAGTGTGTAACCACTCTGGAGGGCCATGAAAATGAGGTCAAGTCAGTAGCCTGGGCCCCATCTGGCAACCTCCTTGCCACCTGCAGCCGAGACAAGAGTGTGTGGGTCTGGGAAGGTGAGTCCAGGTCCCTCCAGATGCAGTTGGGAACCTGCCACCAGATCTCCCCCTGTGTCCCTGACAGGGTCGGTCAGCTCAAGGGCTCCTTTCTTTTCTCTTGCACAGTTGATGAAGAAGACGAGTATGAATGTGTCAGTGTCCTCAACTCTCACACACAGGATGTCAAGCATGTGGTTTGGCACCCGAGCCAGGAGGTAAGAGTCAGATATCTTGGTGGGAAGGAATTCTGATGTGGAGGGTTGTATCCAGCCTTCTTTTGCTCTTCGGCCTCAACCTGGCTTTTCCAGGGATCTCTGTCTGTGACCCAGAGACGTCAATGCCTTTATAAAAGCAGATCCCTGGGACTCTCCTGTCCTGGGAGGGAGAAGTGTTGGAACCACGGACACTTCTTGGGCCCTACAGACACGTGCTGTTTTCCCTGGCCTCTCCCACAGCTGTTAGCCTCTGCCAGCTATGACGACACAGTGAAGCTCTACCGGGAGGAAGAGGATGACTGGGTATGCTGTGCCACCCTTGAAGGCCACGAATCCACCGTGTGGAGCTTGGCCTTTGACCCCAGTGGCCAGCGCCTGGCCTCTTGCAGTGATGACCGTACCGTGCGCATCTGGCACCAGTATCTACCAGGCAATGAGCAAGGTGAGGGCCCAGCCCGGGAGCTAAGGAAGACCCATCTCTCACGAGGCTTAGTCTACTGAGGGGCTGAGACACATAGATGGGTCACAGGAAACTGGGGTAGAAAGGCAGGTGTGCCACCAGAGGGCTCCAGGTAGAGTGCCGAAAGAGTCAGGGGAACCTCTGAGGAAGGGGGGCCGTTTCATCTGGACTTGAAAGAGTGTGTAGGATTTTAACACGAGAAGAGAATTCTAGGTGCAAACAGCACGAGCAAAGGCATTGAAGGTAAAGACAGCCTAGACTTACGCCAGGAACAGTGATTCGTGTCGCTGGAGCATAAGCATAAAGGGTTTGGAGAGAAATGAGGTGGGTTGGGCTGGCTGGTGGGCGGCCTTAAAAGGCAGGCTAACGGGTCAGACGTAGTCCGCAACAAAAGGGTTTTTTTGTTTTTTGTTTTTTTTTTTGCTTGCTTAGCAACACTTTTTTTTTTTTAACATTATTGGAGTATAATTGCTTTACAATGGTGTGTTAGTTTCTGCTTTATAACAAAGTGAATCAGTTATAAGCAAAAGGGTTTTGAGGAACAGGACATATCCTTCTCAGAATTCTGCTGTAAAAATGCCAGTCTGGCTGCAGTGTGTAAGGCAGATCAGTGAGGATGGAGACAGAGCAATGAAGATGAGGCCTCATGACTGAGGGTGGGGTGGGGCGGAGCAAATTAGGGTCTCCTCTGGGGCGGGTTAGATAATCCCCTGAGATGCCCAGGGCACAGACATGCCTGAGGCTCAAGAGAAGTCTGTCATGCAGGGGTGGCGTGCAGCGGCTCTGACCCTAGCTGGAAATGTATCTGCACCTTGTCAGGCTTCCACTCCAGGACCATTTACGATGTCGCTTGGTAAGACCTCCCCACCACCTCCACCCTGCCACCCCAACCATTGGAGAGATTTTAGAGAAGTCTAAAGCCTTGCTGCTCCCTTTCACCTTTGGGAATACATGGGGATAGAGAGTAGCCACCCTCAAGTCTTCAGATCAGACTGTCTCCATGCTGGCTCAGAGCTGGCTGGTGTGGGGTACACAGGAGCAGGGGACAGGCTTAGACCCAGGCCTGCACCTGTGTTAAGATTCCAGGCTATGAAGGCAGCTCCAGCCTTTGGGGGTCACACAGCATCATACCATCCGGAAATATTTATTCTTGAAACTGGATTCATGGCTGGAGAATCCAGCCATGAATCCACAGGGCTGTTTCTACCCTTATGGAGTCTAGAAAAATGACACCATTCATATAGGAGATTCGATCTGAGGGCAGTTCTGGCCCTGAGAATCTATCCCTAGGAAATAATCCTAAATAATGGAAAAACCTGATGTGCATCTAAGTTTTATTTATATTAGCAAACATTTGGGAATAGCAAATATGGACTCAAGTAAAAGTATGATAGAATTCAGTGGCCTATTATATCACTTTGAAAAAATGGTCCAAGAATACTTTATTACAGGGAAACTGCTTATTCCAAGTGAGAAAAGTGCAATTCAGAGTTATATGTAGTTTTTTAGGTTAATTGTATTGGAGGAAAACCTAGGTGGCAGCACTTGAAGCTTGGGGTGATGTTTGTGGCTACGTATTTGTTAGGGAGGCTCTTCGATAAGACACTTATAGCCGAGGCCTGAAGTTTGGGACGGGAGCAGGCCAGGGGGACTAGAGAACCAATCCCTCCTACCTGATTTGCCAGGTTGGCGGGGGAGGAGCCACCCGCATACTCACTGACGCACACGTTCGTCCCAGGTGTCAGCTGACAGGGGCCCTGGCTACCGCCTGTGGGGATGATGCCATCCGAGTATTCGAGGAGGATCCCGGCTCAGATCTGCAGCAGCCCACCTTCTCCGTGACGGCCCACGTGCCTCAGGCCCATTCCCAGGATGTCAACTGTGTGGCCTGGAATCCCAAGGAGCGGGGGCTCCTGGCCTCCTGCAGTGATGATGGAGAGTTGGCCTTCTGGAAATATCAGCCGTCTGAAGGCCTCTGAGCCACCTTGACTTTGGACAGAACCATGGTTCCCCAGAAAATGTCATAAAACTTTCCCAGGCCCTGAGAGGACCCCGAGGAGCATCCCTGACCTTCCTTTAACTTGGCCCTCCTCCATGCAGACTTGGGTAGAAGTGCAGGCCACAGAACCACTCACTCTTTTCCCTCCTTTGACACAGAGTCCTTGGTAAACAGCTACAGAACATCAGTGTATTGTACTTAAGCCAGATTTTGCTTGCTTTAGGGCACAGTGTTAAATTTGGGGGTGGTGCTGAGTATACTATTTATAATCATCATATCTATATGTAGGAGGGATATATCTCAGCCCTTTGTGAAACTATAAGCTTTATAGAAATAATCCATCTGAGTCCCAAGTCCTGTTTTATATTATAAGGACATTCACAATCTAAAAGAATTCCATGGTGAGTCCTTTTCTGAAGTAGGTCCTGCCTTCTCGATTTCTGGGCAAACCCTTGCATTTAAGACATTCAGTCAATACTGAAGGAAATTTTTTTTTTTTTTTTTTGGCTGTGTTGGGTCTTCGTTGCTGCAGTGGGCTTTCTCTAGTTGTGGCGAGCGGGGGGCTATTCTGTTGCGGTGAGCAGATTTCTCATTGCAGTGGCTTCTCTTGTTGGGGAGCACGGGCTCTAGGCGCGCGGGCTCTAATACGCAGGCTCAGTAGTTGTGGCGCACGGGCTTAGTTGCTCCGCGGCATGTGGGATCTTCCCGGACCAGAGCTCGAACCCGTGTCTGCTGCGTTGGCAGGCGGATTCTTAATCACTGCGCCACCAGGGAAGGCCTGAAGGAAATTTCTTGATATAGGTTGGTTTAGAGTGAGAAACACCTCTTGCTTTCCCTTCGAAACCCTTAACGTACCTTCTGTGCTATGTGCTGTGATGACAGCCGGGGAGTGCTGAGAAATAAATGGGGAGGACATGACCCCTAGAAGCGAGAGTTATTGGTGGCCACAGGTCATGCATTCTCAGTGGGGATGAAAATTGGGTCTTGGGTGAGGGGCAAAAAAAATCTTAGAGACAGTAATTTGTGGCCCTCAAAAGGACCACGGTACGTAAATATGCAGTGGTCTGTCATATTAGATTTTCATAGTGGGGGTGAGTAGTAAAAAGATGCCGATTAAGGCACCTTAAGGCAATGATGATGAAAAAATGGTAGAGAAACACTGGCACAGGTAGTCAGTGCTTTAGTCTCACGTTATCCTCTGACAGGCACTTACAAGTGGGTTTTGACTTGAGGCCTGTCTTCAAGCCCACAGCCTTCACTTGATTTTTTTACACCACAGAAATCATGACCTTAGATTTTGAAAAGACAGCTGGGGCAGTACCTAGAGCAGTGGTTCTCAAGATGTGGTCTGCCGGTCACTGGAAACCCCTAGATTTTTTCAGCAATTGGCACCTGGGCAGGAAGCAAGGCAATGGCACCAATACTACAGTCGTGTCTCCATGCCTTGCTCTCACAGTGAAAAAATTACCAACTTCCCTAAGAAATGTCCTCAGTAGAACTAATAGCGGTAAACTGTATTAAATCTCGACCCTTGAGCATACAGCTCATGTTCTGCGATGACACGAGCACTCCTGCTGCGCACTGAGGTGTGGCTGTCTTGAGGAAAAGCAGTTGTGCAGGTGTAAGCTGAATCAGCCGTGTTGTTCATGGCATAACCATTTCTACTTGAAAGAACGAGCAAATTATGGTATTTAGACTTGGCTATTTGGGAGACATTTTCTGGAAAATGAACGGAATGAGCCTTCCACTTCAAGGGAAACTGATAGTGTTGCCAATGGTTAACAAAAGCTTTCAAGCAAAAATCAGAATCTTTGAAAACTTGTATTGCCGCCATGAGCTTGACATGTTCTCAATGCTTAGACTTTTCTGAGGGGACTGGTGGTGCTTTGAACAAACGTGATCTGTGTGATGAAATGTATTGACATTTGTTAAGATTTGCATAATTCAGTGAATGAGCATTTTCCAAATGCCTAATGCATGATGTTACAAAATCACTCACGGGTAAGACTCATTAAAAGTGTAAGACAGGCCAGTGGGTTTTAATGTAAGAGGATAAAAAGCTCATTGATAAGGTTTCAGATCCACATTGCCTTTAAGAAACTACCACCTGTGGAGTGGTGACGTAGACAGGCCAGTGGGTTTTAATGTAAGAGTATAAAAAGCTCATTGATAAGGTTTCAGATCCACATTGCCTTTAAGAAACTACCACCTGTGGAGTGGTGACGTAGCATCACATAGCCTCAATTACCTGAGAAGCCTATTTAAAAACACCCTTTTCCAACTTCATATCTGTGTGAAGTCAGCTTTACGTCAGCACAACACACAACAGGTTGTGGAAGCAGCTATGAGAATCCAACTGTCTTCTGTTAAGCCAGACATGAACGAGATCTGCAAAAATGTAAAATGCCACTCTTCTCCCTGGATTTGTTTTGGAAGTTGTTTTTCATAAAAAGTTAACATAAGTTACTGTTGTTTTAAAATGCATTTACTATAGTAAATAAACATCAATGGCTATAACCCAGATAATAAAGGCTGTTTGGGGCTCTTAATTTTTTGTAGTGTAAAGGGGTCCTAAGACTAAATTTGAAAACTGCCGACCTAGGGAAATTACCCTTCAGAATCATTTTTCAATTTTATGCGTATTTATTCCTACAAAAACCAGAAGGCAAGAATTTGAGAAAAAAATTTGTAGATCTGGTTCTTTAAATCGGTTTAAGCACCCAGTTGGTGCTGCCTCATTATGGGAAGGGACACTGCTGATCTTGAGAAAGCTCTAACCTGTTGATCTCTCCAGCAAAGTTCAGTTAGTTCCTGCAGTAGGGCAGATACAGAGGAAGGGACCAACGGCACAAGCCTGACTGAAGAGAAGCTACCAACACTGTCCCCTCTGCGCTGACTGAAATGGTGCAGATGGCAGCCCAACGGAAGGGCAACCTCATCCTCTAGAAGCGCTCACTGTGAGCAAGTTCACTGGCTGAAAAAAAATAATCCTTGGGTTGGAGAAAGGAAACTTTTTTTTTTTTTGGCTGCATTGGGTCTTCGTTGCTGCGCGCGGGCTTTCTCTAGTTGCGGCGACTGGGGGCTACTCTCCATTGTGCGTGGGCTTCTCGTCGCGGTGGCTTCTCTCGTTGCGGAGCACAGGCTCTAGGTGCATGGGCTTCCGTAGTTGTGGCGCACGGGCTTAGTTGCTCTGCGGCATGTGGTATCTTCCCGGACCAGGGCTCGAACCCGTGTCCCCTGCACCGGCAGGCGGATTCTTAACCACTGCACCACCAGGGAAGTCCGAGAAAGGAAACTTTTAATCTGGAATCACTGCAAAGACAAATGGTTTCTCCAAGTCATTTTATTAGAATGTGTGACTCAAAAGGAACTGCAAAGAGCACGCCTAAAAATGGTGTACACAGTTTATGCCTGACACCTGCAGACACTAGATCCGAAGTTTGGATGGAGGGGAAAGTAGTGGGGTGGGCTGGGACCGCGACAGCACTGGCTGGCCAGACCTCACACAGACCGGGTCTCCAAGACTGAGGTCCCATGACAGCGTACATGTACCAAACAGGTTCAACTCTTCTCTCTGTGCAAGAGCAAAGGCCTCTGGACTCAGTCTGAGTCACTGTCTGTCTCAGCTTCCTTCACATCCACGCTGAATTTGTACTCCTGGTCACATCCCATGTAAGCGTCGCTCATGAAGTACAGAGTGTAGTTGTGGGCGCCAGTGGCCGGGGCCACAAAGTCGAGCTTCACCTGGAGAGAGCAGGCAGAACTCAGGGCCAGCTCAGACACAGGAAGAGTTCTCACCCTGTCCCATCTCACAGCACGCGAGGGCCAGCGGACACACTCACCTTCGCCTTCTGCTGCAGGGTCAGCCTCTTGATGGAAATGAGGCTATTCGACTTGGCATCTCCAATCACCACCCACCAGCCCTCTTCACGTTTCTGTAGTGACCAAAAGCCAACAATGTCAGCACATAAAACTTGATGATCATGACACCAGGAGAAAAGTTACAAAAGTAAGAAACCAGAAACCAGAAAGAAAGCTTTCTAAAACTTCTTCCCAAACTACAATTGGGTATACCTAAGATTTTAAACTGTCTGAGGTGTCTCACATGAATCTTTAAGTAGGCAGATGAACTCATTTGTTGGTTCGGCTCATTTCCTTGTCCCAAAGTACCTTCTCCCATTTAGTACCTGACACTAAATCCAAGATTCCACTATTAGACATCTAGTCTTTGGGGCCTCGCAGCTTTGAGTTCCTCAGAGACGCTTTCAAATAAAAGGCATATATGCCGGAGGAGAAAAACACGTTAATATGGAGGTAAGCCTGCCAGCACAGAGGATCCAAAGTAGGCCTTGCATCTACCAAGACTCCCCCTCTGCTGGCCGCTCCACTGTCAGAAAACCCAAGCATTCCACTTGAAAGCGCTCTTTCCTCAGAGCCTATTAAACGAATAGTTTGTAAATTTAAACATTACAGTGTATCTGGTTTCTCCTTTCAGCCTTCAATTATTCTCCCATGTAAGGGATCAGATTTCCTCTTTGGTGGTAAAGAACCAAGCACTGGAAGCAGAGTAAGTGGCTGTGAGAAACAAGAGCGAAGAAACACCAACTAGAAAAGCCCAACTGTCCTGGAGACTTTTTTTTTTTTTTGGCCGAGCGACACGTGGGATCTTAGTTCCCCAACCAGGGATCGAACCCGTGCCCGCCCCCTGCATTGGTAGCAGGGAGTCTTAACCACTGGACCGCCAGGGAAGTCCCCCTGGAGCCATTTAAAGATAAATGCTTCTTCACAGCCACCGACGTCAACAACACCGCGCGACTGGGGCATTCAATAACGACCAGTCACCTAAATTGCCTTAAAGCAAAAAACCACCAAAAACTCCCACAGAAAACAGCCATGGCCCCAAGATTAATCCTCAGGCCTGTGGCTTCATTATTACCCTAAATTTCCTCCCTCAGTGACTGTGTACCCTTGTAGCCCAGCCTCTAGCCAGTGGGTAGGGCCTCAAGTGGACCCCTGGGAAGCCGCTCCCAGGATGTACCTGTGGGAAGAGAGGCGCGATCACGGGGCCTGTGACTTCCTCCTCTCGCTCCAGCTGCACCAGCACCACAACCGGCCCGCCACTGTGGGGAGAAACGCAGGTCGCACGTCACAGCTGTGCCCAGCAAGGACCCGGGGCGGGGCACCTGGCCCTCTCTGGCTCACCTGCGGATGCTGTCCTTGTCCACCACCTCGTAGGACAGCTCGATGTTGGGGTAGCGGTTACAGAAGCGGGCCACGTCTGCGATCTGGCTATCGGACAGCTGAAGCAACGCGTTGCGCTCTTCGTCCTCCATCTCCATGATGTCAAAAACACTCTCCACCCCCTGCAGCGGGTGTCAGAGGTCAGGGAAGAAGAGAGAATGCAGACTAGCAGCAGAGGAAAGAGGCTCCAAAGAGCGGCTACTTTTACTTCCTATGCCATCAGATCATCTAAAGAAAACATGGCTTCAGAAAGAATATGGCCCACAACTGTCAGGCCCTCTAGCAGCTCCAGGGCTAACACCTCCAGAGAAGCCAGAATGAGAAGGCTCCCCTCCACAACTGCCCCCAGTGCAAGACGCTCGGCTCCCAGCCTCGCCCACCCGACACTCCGGGTCCCGGCCCGGCTCACCTTGTCTGTGCAACGTTTGATGTGCTCTGAGGTGAAGTGTGGCAGCTGTTTCAGGTATGAGTCCTTGGACCACATGGCTTGGGTGACCATCTGGGCCAGCTCCATGGCTGCCAGAGCCGGGCTGAGCCACCCGTTGCTGGAGAGGACATCCACACAGGCCTGGATGAGCCGGATGGCCTGAACAGGGACAGGAGAACAAGAGCAGGCAGGGTTGGAACTGCTGCTTCACGGGCCACACGGGCCTCCCCCCGACCCCACTCGATACCTTGCTAAGGATCTCCTCTGTATCCGACTGCAGCTCAGCACTCAGCTGCATGCGGGACAGGTGAGCCTGCAGAAGCAGGTTGGTCTTGACGTGCGGGTCGTTGAACTTAGGGTTATTCAGCTTGTGGGGGACCTTCTGGGCCAACTGGAAAGTGGAAGAAAAAGAGCCGATGATGAAGAAGTGACCCTGCCTGAGACCCACTCTCAGGCACCACCTGTCCCAGGCTCACAACCCTTCAAAACTCAGAGGGGCGGCTGGGTGCCTGGGGGTGGTGGGGCTGAGACGTGTGGAGGTGCGTGAGGGAGGTCGGGGCAGGAGGGGTCGGCGTCTTCCTGTGGTGACGGGGCATCGCGCGCTCTGGGAACACGGGCCGAGCTTCAGCTCCAAGCATGTTCTCCTGAAGCCGAGGTGCCCTCACCTGCCGCAGGAGATTGTCTTCATGGTGCCGGATGGGAATGTTCTCATACTCGGCCGCATTGGAGATGATCTCAATAAGCCCTCGCACCTTGGTCTTGGCATTCAGGGACATGCTGAAGAGCTCTGAGAGAGGTAGGGAAGGAGATTTGAGAGGAGTCAAAGCAGGCAGAAAAGGAGCAGAGAGGAGAGAGTTAACTCCTGGGCTACGCCAGCTCCACCCCGCGATGCGTGCCTCTGACAAACACCGGATGGGGCACTGGAAGCATCATCATCTCTCATGCCCCATGGGCTGCAGGCCCTGCCTGAGATCCCTCTTGCTCAGGCTCTGCACAGACCCAGCCCCTGCCGGCCCTCACCAATGGTGGTGTAGTTGATGTAATAGTAGGCGGCGATCATGCCCAGGTTCAGAGGCGCCACGTCCATCTCGTCCTCAATGCTGATGCACTTGGACTGCTCCAGGTCACTCAGGGTCTGTTCCACGAGCTCCGACAAGTGGTCAGACAGGTGACGATGGGAGATGCCTGTGAAGGTGAGAGGTAAGTGGGGAGTCACAGGGAGATGGCGAGCAAGGGCTGTGAAAACTGCAAAAGGATAAGGTGTGCTCCAAAGCCACTGACCCTGAAGGTTGTAATAATTGGGGTTCTGTGTCATGCGGCGGTACAGAAAGGTCCAGGTGAGGTAGTCCACGGCGTCCTGCTTGTTCTCAATGGTCTTGGTGACAATCTCAGCATTGAAGTGGTCATGCATACAGTGGTCCAGGTGAGACTCTACTGGCAAAGGCTCATATAAGAACTTTTTGAAGAAATCCTATGGGAAAGAAGATAATAAAGAGTCAACGACAATATGGTCACAGAGATAGGTCAAGGGGAAAAAAAAAGGCCAAGGGAAAATGTGGCCCCTGTGTGACAGACAGACACAGCTAATCAAAATGGAAGAAACCAGTTGCACAGACAAGGTGAGCTGGGTCTGGACCTGGAGAGTTGGGTGTGTATGCCTGTTCCCACTGGCATCACTGGGTATTTCTACAGCAGAGACAGGGGGTACACCACGTCCCGCATGCTGAGCAGAGCATGAGGGAAGATGGAACCAGCCAGAGGGAGAAGACCTCAACACATAGAGTCAACAGCAGTAGCAAAAACCAAAGGCTACAAAATTCTACGCAGCCAAGAGGCTTGTTACCAAAGCAACGTGGAAGATAAAAGAGGCAGAAGTTGACAGACAGAATGTAAAAAAATAAGTAAAGACATCTATCGAAAGAGAAACTGAAGAATCTGTTCTGAGGCCCAGGATCAAAAGGCAGTGCAAGAGGCCCAGGCTGACCTTTTTGGAGCCCTGGCACATGATGACGCAGCGCCCCTCGTCATCCTGCAAAGGGCGGTTGGCGTGCCCCACCATCTGCAGTACGTCGTAGATGGGGTAATCCACGTACCTAGAGACAGGAGGGGAGAGGAGGCAAAGCTGCAGCAACAGACACTCAGGAGGCTGACTCCCTAAATGTCAAAGAATAAAGTGCAAACACGGGGAGACGTGGGCCAATCACAGCAAAACTCTGTTATGAGTTCCCATGCTCAGGCGCTAGTTTCATGCATTATCTATACATCACTTCAGTTTTCAAGTGTAAGAGTCATTACTTTGTTGCTCAGTGTCCTTGAACCAAAGCTATTAACCCATCTGATGCCAACAGCCAAATAACTCCCCATTAAAGGATCTAATATGTAAGGCAGGCTTCCAAACTTTTCAGCTATATAGTTCATGAGTAATCAAGTCACCTGAATCAAATCCAAATCTAGAAGCAGGTTCAGACATTAAAAATAAGTCCATATAAATAAAACCCTGGCTGGGGCGGAATCTCAGCTAGCTGTTTATTTCCCTAACACCTTTGCTTCACAATAGTGAACTTCTGGATTTGCAGGTGTTACGTTCACCTTAGGAAGGAAGGTCCGATTAACACAGAGCAAGAGCACGGCTGTACTCACGCATGGATCTTGCCGTTGTAGTACTGGGTATCCATGATAATCACCAGGTGGGCGGCCACATTCATGCCCCAGCAGAGACTCCGAGAAGCTACCACCACCTGGATAGCCCCTGAGCAGCAGAGGGGAGAAGGAGACTGAGCACAGGGCTCCCTGGGTGAGGCAGGACCTGCTGCCTCCTGGGCAGGTAGTGGCTTATCTTGTGTTACGTTTCACAACTCAGAGCAAAGCTTACCAGGAACAAGGTTTAATGACTAAGGGGCTAACTCGGTACTACAGGAGGTGGCTCTGTGTCACTGTTGCTCTGCTGGGGGGGGGGCTACCCTGAAGGACACGAGGTAATCCTGGAACAGAGTCCCAAGCCCAGGGAAAGCTAGGCTCACACTCCTGCCTGACAGATGGGCCTTGCTGACTGGAAAGGGCTAAGGCTGACTCAGCCACGGGCTGGCTCAGTACATGGTGGCAAAATCGAGCTCTGAAGGTGCCCCAAACCAGACAGATTCAGGGGTCAAAGAGTGACAGTAATGATTCTGGCAGGAGAATCTCCACTGCAGCTCCACTAAGCACTGTCAAAATAATACTCTGCGTGAAATGCCTGACGTCAACGAGGGACAGAGGCACACAGCCACCCAAGGGAAACAGAGTTTGCTCCGTCTCTAAGGCCCAACCACTTTGCCGAGCCTGCTATCCGTAGAAAACCAGGTCTAATGGCCAAATATCCTGGTCTAAAAAACCAGGTTCTGAAAGAGCACAACCTTATGTGCCTGCCTGCTCTCTCACCCAGAAAGTAGGGGTAATATCTGTCCCACCTTCACCACAAGGATACTGAAATCAAATGAGCTAACAGATAAAATAATCTGGTAAGTATCAATATTTTGAAAATGACCAATGTGCTGTAAAGAAGTATCACCCACGCCCAGAAGTTGAACACGCCCCCGTGACACCTCTGGATCTAGCCTCACCCTGCGCTCAAGGCTGCTCTCTACCTGAGCTGAAGAGCTGCTCCACCAGGCGCCGCTCCATGGGGCTGAGCCCCTCGTGCAGGTAGCCCACCCCGTTTAGCAGCGTCTCCTTGAGCGTGCTGTCACTCAGCTTCTCCAGGTAGGGGATCAGGTCCTTCTCCGTGCAGTGCAGGAACCTGGGCGGCATGAGCACTGACTCAGCCCGGAGCGCTTCCCCGCGCCCCCCCAGAGACCCTTCCAGCTGTGCGTTGCCCAGCCCCGAGCCAGGCGGGGGCCACCCCACCCTTGTGAACAGAACACCCGGCAGGGTAGGCCAGTCTCACCTGAGCCAACCCTCACCTCCCCACAGGCCCCCAGGAGCCAGGCCCCGCCCACCTCTGCCGCTGGATGTCGGCCGCACACGTGGTGAGGATGTCGATGGCGGTGAGGCGCGTCTGCTTGCGAGACGGAACGAAGACAATGACGGGCTTCTTGGGCGAGTGCTTGGTGATGGCGTGGTACACAGGCTTGGCCATGGACAGCAGGCGAGTCTGTGTGTGGCTAATGTTGAAGCCCTGGAAACCGAGGAGGAAGAAAGGAGGTTACAAACCCAGGGGGCCCTGGACGTCATGAGGCCACGTGGGAACGGGAAGAGCGGGTCCCACCTGGATGTGCAGCTCCAAGGGCACGGGGCGCACGTTTGGGTGGAAGTTGAAGGTGGAGGTGGCGCTGCACCCCAGCCAGTGGGCCACATCCTTCGCGTTCGAGAGCGAGGAGCTGAGGGCCACGATGCGAATGGGCCTCTCGATCTGGGAGGAGATGTAGCGCATCCGGGAGCAGATCACCTCTAGGACGGGCTGGGAAGAGGAGCGGGAGTCACTGCAGGCCCGGGCGCTCCATCCTCGGCCCTGAGCTACCTTCGTGTGTAGCCCAACAACCTCGAGATGATCTCCTAACCCTTCCTTGTGATTAGGGGCTCTCCCGTCTTTGGGTCCAGCTCCTCCACGGCCAATCTCCACTAAGCGACGCTATTCTCCAAGAAAACTACAAAAAAGTCTCAGATCATCCTTTCAGAATAAGGTGACGGGCAGAATCCTCTTGGGAGAAGCCCTAGTCTCTGGCCCTCACCTAAGGCCCAAGGCCAAGGCTACTCTGCCGGTCCCAGCCCCCCTCCTATGCTGCAAGGTCAAGCCATACCCCATTCTCGCCCCCGATAAGGTGGACCTCATCCACCACGAAGAGGTTGATGTTCTGGACGTTCTTGCGCTGCTTCCACCGCCGGGAAAGGATGTCCCACTTCTCGGGGGTGCTGATGATGATGTTGCCTTTGCCCAGCAGCTTCAGGTCCGTGCTGGTCTCCCCCGTCAGGAGCACCACCTTCTTGCTGAGCCTGTCCTGGAACTTCTCGTACCAGTCCATGTACACCTGGCGGGCGGGCAGAGGGCGGGCAGAAAAACATCAGGCCACGTCAGGCTTCAGTTCACGAATTATGAGAAAAACATGGGACGCCAAACACAGAGGCCTGTCGCCCTGCAGCTCTCAAGCTGAATACTTCGTAATCACACACCAACCCATAAGTGACCGGAGAGCTTCCCTTTAGTATACGACTGAGGAAATGGCTACCAGCAGGCAAAGAGCCTTGCCCCAGTCGGCTCTGCGAATTCCAGGGCTCAGAAAACCTTGATCTGGACTCAGAGGTGAAAACGGTTTCTGGGAAAATTCACACGTGACACACCTGCTCCGCCAGAGCCTCCATGGGGGTGATGTAGACACAGCGGCCCTCTGAGTTCTGCAGCAACATCCGCAGGATGGCGAACTCCGCACAGATGGTCTTCCCGCTGCCCGTGGGGGCCCCCACAAACACGTTGTCATCGCTGTTGTACACGGTGTTGAACACTGAGAAGTGACAAGAGAGGCAGCGTGAACACCGAGAGAGACTCGGACACGCAGGAAACTCAGCCAGTCAGCCCAGAATGGCAACCGTGAGTGGTGATGGCACAGGGCCCCCAGCTGCAGTCGGGCCTGCGACATCTCTCCCCTTCATCCGCTCCTTCCCACACAAGAGGAGAAGAAGGGACCAAGAGCAAGAGTTCAGGGTCCCTGGAGATTTGCTGGAGGACAACAGAAGCAAAGGAGGTCAGGACTCCCTCCTTGCTTCTCAGGGACAGGATGCCGAAACAAGGGGAACTGGCTCCCCTCCTCTGCCCCTCCAACCCTCTCCCGTGTTTCCTGGAAAGAGTCAAATACACAGAGAAGGTAAAAGCCTAATAAGTAAGCCCTGGCATCCAGACTGGGTTAAAATCAAGTGCTACTATTTATTAGGCTGGTTCACTTGGGGTGCCTCTCCCTGCCTCGGTTTCCTCATCTGTAGAACAGGACACTGATGGTAGTATCTCAAATGGTAAATCCCTGGTTTGCTAGTATCTCAAACAGGACTGTGGGAGGAATGAAAGAGAAAACACTTGGGATGCACCCAGCCCAGAGTACTTAGAACACAGGGCATGCTCTGGGAACACAGCTGTCGTTTACAGCAATGAAGGCGGAGGAGGCCTCGGTCAACGCTGTGCACTCTGGTTCAATACTGGAGCCTCCTGAGCCTGAGAAACGACAGTGCACCATGATGATGAGACCTGCTCTACCAACCCTCCTCAGGGAGACGTGCAAAGAAGCGAAGCAAATCTAACAGAAAAGAAGGGCTTCTGAGAACGGAAAATGTCCCGGCTGCTCCAACAGTTGGCACTGATGAGCTCCCACATCTGCCAAGCACCTGAGGGTCCTCCTCCCCCTCCTCCTGCAGAACCTACCTGTCTCCAGGGGACCTTAAAAGGCCTCCAAAGGAACTGCCCGCCTGGAAATGGAAACACCTACCCTGGGTCTGGATGGGGTTGAAGAAAGGAAATTTATCTTGGTAAAGGCTCTCAAAGGCACTGTTTCTCAGGGCAGACACGGGCAAGGGCTGCAGGTCCAGAAGCTCGGTTGGGGGCGGGTACTTCTCCGGCAGGATCAGGTGCCGGAAGGAGACAGGCAGCTGGGTCTCACAAGCTGCCAGAAAAGAGACGGGAAGGGCAGTCAGCACACTGGGAACCCCAAGGCAGCATACACAGCACTCTCCCCAGCCAAGTCTGGCGCAGTACAAGGGGCAAGACACGCATCTAACTGCCCCGGGAGGACCTGGCCCAGGGGACCCTGCGGAGGAGATGCACTCACAGAGCCAGCGGTCAGACACCACACGGATGAAGTACTGAGGGGGCAGCGGTTCAAAGACGGGCACGAAGAACGTAATGAGGTGCTCGTCCTGCGCATACTTGGCCTTGAGTAGGAAATACTCGTGGTGCAGGATCACCTCGCTGTCCACATCCTCCACCAGAATCCAGAACGCCTCTGATGAACCATGGACCTGCCCACAGGGGCACAAGTGACAGGAGCGTGAGCTGGCGGTAACTCAGCCCTCCAATCCCGCTCTCCTCAAGATCCCTCTGAAACCAGGCCCCTGCCTCACACAGCCTGACCTTTTCATCCCACTGGAAGTCGGGCGTGATGGTCAGCTCCACCTTCAGCGTGGAGCGCGTGATAGGCTGCAGGTGCACCGACAACTCCAGCTTGGGGAACAGGTGGACGTATTTGTGGATGGTCTTCCCCATCTTGGGCATGCGGATAAGCTCCCCTGCGAGGACACAGGAGAGCACGGGGCTGCAGCCCAGCCTGCCTGAGGTACCTGCAAACCCAGCCCTGAGGGCCACCAAGGGGAACGGGCGGATTCCACTCCAGAAGGGCAGGCTCTTCCCTCCACTCTCAGTGGGCCCAGAGGATTCAAAGCCCCGAGACCAAGAGCAAGCCTATTGCCAGTGGGACGAGACAAGCGAGCCCAGGATGTCAGGGCACGAGGCCTAGGAACTGGAAAGCAGGCAGGCTTAGGGAGACACCTGAGCTGTGCGGAGGAGCAGGAGGACGGCTTCCCACACACCTATCTCATTGTGATTCAGGTCATACAGACGCTCAAAAGGGAAGTTTTTCTTCTCGATCTTCTTCACTACTTCCTCAGGGAGTTTCCGGAACTGGCGCAGAGGACACATGGACTGCCACCTGTCCAGGAAGGAAACAGAACTATCAGTCCCCTGTGCGGGCCTGGAACAAACTGCCCTCCTCACGGCTTCCAACGGATGAGCTGTGACCCACAAAGCACGAATGCTGAAGACAGACATCTCCAACTATGCCACCCTCCCCGACTCCTCAGCTCCACCCCAAAGAGCCTGCCCCCTTCTCAACTTTCACCCAGGTGCATATTTCACACATCAGGGCGAGATCTGACGCGCTCTACGGCTTTCCCACCACACCCTCAGCCCGGGGACCCCCACCGTGTGAGCAGCTTCCTGCTCACTGGGCCTTACATGCGTTTGTCAATCATCTTGCAGAGGTTCAGGGTCTTGTCTGTAAGCTGCGCCCAGCCTCGGTTCAGGACAATTTCAAAGATGGCACGCATCAACCGGCCAGCCGACTGGGGAAAGATGAAGCGTTCCCCCTGTCAAGTCTGCACTGTCCCCAGACCTAATAATGCAGCCACCCGACACAGGGTTTAATCACCTCAAGCTCTGATACGACCAGCTACACCAACTCAAAACCCAAGTCCCTCTGTCATGACCCACCCCCGCCCCCAGCAGACGCTGGCTGACGCAGGACAGTCAGAGAAGTGCAGCTAGAGCTCAGCGCCCAGCATTGTAACCTTCCGCTCACTGCGTGATCGCAAGGCTTTTGACTCATTTAGCATTTAGAGTCCTAGCAAGAGTAAGGGTGCTAGTGACTTGCCCTGAGAAAAAGACAAAGAGTAGTTAATAAAGCCTTTTGCCATTTCTGGGTTTATCTAGGAGCCCAGCAGCCGTAATGGGAAGTCCCTCTCCACAGGGAAGCAGACACCGTGTCTCGCGATCTCCACGTGGAGCCTCCCCAGCATCTCTGTAAAAGCCTCACCTTCCCACGTGCTCAAGATCAGTAAAACAGAGCGGCCGTGCCACACGCGCACCAGCCGACAAGCCACCTGGGGCACAACTCAGCATTCCTTCTCCCTCACTCGTGTCAGGCCTACTTTTTACCAGACACACACAGAACACGGGATGGGAACTTAGCAGGGGTGGCACAACCCTGCCCTCACCTGGGTAACATATACCATGTCGGCCATCAACGCAAAGCCCTCCAATTTCAGTTGCGAGATGAAAGCTTGGAGAAGCACATTGATCTGGAAAAAAGCAAATCAGCCAGAAGGAGGCCAATCATTGAACCATCCGAAAAAGTGAATACATTTCTGCTCTGGGCATCCATGCCAGGTAAGACCTTCTAGAGCTCTTGATTTGCAGACATTAAATAACTGTTACTCCATGTAAAAAGAACATGTGAGAAGGATGCAGAAACTCGGAGAACTGAGCAGATTACCAAGAACAAACCCAAACTCAAGGGTCATCTTTTATTTATTTTTTTTAATTTTATTTTATCTTTTTATTTTTTTAATTCTTTTCTAAGGTTCATCTTTTAGAAGACTAGGAAAACCACCTGATCCTTACCCCAAGCAGAGAGGAGCTGGGCTCACCTTCGCACTGGGTTCCTCAATGCTCTCCTTTACAGGGATGGGCACCCTCTCCAGCAGCTTCTGCAGCTCCAGCTTCTCTTCCTGCCACAAGAAGGAAACAGGTCAAGAAAAAGCCAGGAGGCCAAGGAGAGAACCAACCAGTGACGTGGCAGTGGGTGCCAACTTCCAGTTCCAACATGCTGAGTGGACTCACTTCTCTCACGGTGATGTTCTTGAACTCTGAGGACAATGAGAAGACTCTGAAAAGCTCAATCTCACTCAGGGTGGGCTTCAGCAGCTGGTTGTAGGTCTGTACCGTATCATTGGTGATGTAGTAGTGGCTGGCTATACGACCGAGTTCTGTCACCTACAAAGAAGGAAAACTCAATCCAAAGCTGATCAGTAACAAGCGGCAACCTCTCACTGAGGACAACAGGGGCCCACTGGGTGAACACACAGCGATACAAGTGCCTGGCCCAAGCACAGGAAGAAGGATGGCTCAATAAACTGACCTAGAGTGTGACTTGATGCCCACACAGACAAGAGAGCTGGATCAGCTACCACAGCTCAAGATACGGAAAGGAAGCACCGTCAGGTTTTATACCATTTTAGAAGTTCCCAGGTTCAAAGGGCACAGTCCAATGCCACTTGTTTTTCTGCTGTTCCAAGCAGGGGGCAATTAGGCAGTACTTGAATCAAGACAGTGATCTGAAAAATTGTCTCCTGGGGCTACAACTTCTGCAGGGACCTCCGTCCCTCAGCCCACTCACCTGGAAGTTGCCCGTCTTCTTGTCATACTTGACCAGATTGTTCTTATCCAGCATCAAGGCAGCAGTATGAACCAGATCCAGTCGGCGCTGGTCCAGCAGGGGATCTCCCTTGAGGTCATCATGAGAGATGCCATAGAGGGTTGGGGATCGGAGCATTCGGATATACAGGTAGGCGTAGCCCAGCCAGTTCACTGCGTCCTGTAAGAAACAGATCATGGGCCTTAGCATGCAGAACTGATGTCCAAGTGAAAAGCTCCCACAGAGCACTTAGACATTAATTCCCAACTATGACGATATGTATTATACTGTCTTGTGAACGTTTATAACATTTCATTATTAAGAAGACAGAGTCCTTTCTAAGATTTTGGCAACAAGGGGAACTGTCAGCCAGAGACCCAAGAAGCTTGAGAGCCTGCTTACACTGAGAGACGTGGGGCCCAGGGTTGGAGGATGCCGGTGCTGGTGGCCCACAGCACAGTGACCGAGACCACCTCACTCCTGGTAGCCTGGCCTCTCTGGAGAAGGCAAGAGGCGCCAAGGACAGAGCCCTCCCCTACCTTTGCGTTCTGGACGTTCCCCAGCACGACTTCCGCGTTGAGCATGTCAGGCAGCTTTGATACCATCTGGCTCTCAATAGGAAGCTGCTGATTGAGGAGGGACAGGTAGTACTGCAGCTCCCCATGAGAAGTGATGAGTATGCCTTCGCCCTTGGTGTCATACTGCGGTCTTCCTGCTCGTCCCAGCATCTATAGGTCAAAGACAGCAACCAAGAGGGCTATGGCCACAGAGCTCCTGGGTTTGATTCCAGGCTTCTACATTATGGAACCTCACCTTCCATCTGCCATCTTTTGGGCCTCCCGTGTATAAGACACAGCATGCTTTTCCCCACTGAGAATAAACTCAAAAGCTCCATACCTGCAGGATGTCCAGTGCCCCCAGTTCTGTCCAGCGCCCCTTCTCTGGACTGTACACCTGGGTGCCTTTGATGATGACAGTATGCGCGGGGAGATTCACACCCCAAGCCAGGGTTGCCGTGGAAACTAAAACCTACAGAGGCAAGGCAAGGTAATAAGGAAAACGGACGTTACCACCACGGATTACTATCTTCAACTTCTCTAGGCAACTGGCCTCAGCTTCTAGCAGCACCGAGGTGGGTCCCGTACTTGCCAGCGTAACACCAGAATAAAGAGGAAAGGAGTAAACGGGTTCCTCATCTCTTCAAGAATCAACATTTCAAGGTTCTAGAGACACTTAAGAGACAGATACGCAGACCTATATGAATCAACTTAAGGTTACTAGACAATTTAAAACACAGGCTCTCCTGAGAGAGGGAATGAACAAGGTCCTGACCTATGTCTGACAATATGTGGAGTCACCAACATGTTTGCTTTGCTGGGCTTCTCAGGTGCTTTCCTGAACTCACTCATCTTCCCTCATGCAGGACGTGAAGAGTTGGGAGAGGTGGTATGACATTACACTGACTGTACCTACCCAACCCTCTGACCTGGTTTAACTGAGCCAGAAACAACGAAGTACCAGGCACAAACATATGGCACAACGTCCGATGTTTCCAGTCTTCTCCATCTGTGCTTTGCCCACCCTCACCTGAATGTGTTTATCAGCAAAAAGATCCTCTACAAGTGTCCGGTCAACTCTGGTCATGCCCGCGTGATGAATAGCAAAGCCATAGGGCAGGAGATCCTTCAGCTCCAGGTTCTGGGGAACAGAAAAGAACAGGTGATGAGGTGAGCCCTCCTGAGGGAACTCCCCCAGAGACGAAGCAAATCTCTTCAGCTGAGACTCTGCCCCTCACCTACCCACATATCCACAGCCAATCAAACCTCACCCTGTGTGAAAAAGCACCACCACGCACTCCCAGAGGACCACTGGGACAACTCGGATTGAGCCAGTTACCAGGTAGGAATGAGAGAGCCGGGCCTGTCTCGCCTCACCTTGCACTGCTCGGCTTCTGTCCGAAGGACTTCTGTGGAGGCCGAGCCCTCTCTCAGAAACAGACCCAGTGTGTCCTTCTCCAGGCACATGTCCCGGATGGCCCTGGCTGTCTTCCCAGTCTCCTTCCGGGAGTGGACAAACACCAGCACCTGAGTAGAAGCCCCAGTTTGCCACAGTCAAGAGACACAACTCCGACAGTCACCCCCACGCCCCTGAGGAACCAGCAGAAGCAGAGGCTGCACCATTATCAGGCAGGAAACTGAGGTCTTGAAGAGGGGCGATGGCAGTAATGCACACTGGCTCAGAAGCCTAACAGGGCCCGCAAGACCCTAAGCGAACGAACCTACCAAGTACAGTGATGAGGGTCCTGTAACTGGGAAACTAAACTAACTCTTAGCACCCCATCTTTTAACAGCAAGTTTAAATATAATATGAATGCACATTCAAGAATCTCAATTAATTTGTGTTCAGGTACCTGATGAGATTCTCAGCTGCTAAAATGTTATATAAAATAACAGGCACTGGCCTTTATAAATGGACTTAGGAAGTAAGTCTCAGTATGAGACAGGCCCTATTTTGTAGGAAATAAAGTCCTCCAAGTATATAGTGCCAAGAAAAGATTTGTGTCTTCATGTAAATTCTTATGTTTTTTAATCAGGCAAAATAGTCAATGTTCCATAAAAAAATTAGATCATACTTACTAGTAAAATGCCCTTTCACTAGTTTTTAATTTTTATCTTCATTTTTACTATGTTTTTAGTGTAAGTCACCCAAATCTTTTATGGAAGAACCCTTGATAATGTAGATAGACAAATTAATTATTTGTGCCTGGTGATTTCCTTTTTGAGTTTTTAAATTACAAACTCAATTTCTTTAATGGTTATAGGACAATTCAGATTATCTATTTCATCAAGGCTGTTTCGGTAGTTGGTTGTTTTTGAGAAATGGGCCCATTTCCTTTAGGCTGTCAAATTCATGTGTAAATTTGTTCACAGTATTCCCTTACTATCTTTTCAAATGTAACAGATTCTGTAGTAATATCCCATTTCGTTTCTGGTACTGGTGATTTGTTTTGTGTCTTCTCTCTTTGTCAGTCTTGCTTGGCTATCAGTAAGTCAAAAATTCAAAAGAACAGAGTTCAAGAATAACGAGAAACTATGACAGACCTGATTTTTTCCAGCATGTTCCATGATTTTCTCATAGACAATTTCATTCATGATCTGGAAACGCTTGATAGCTTTTTTCTCCGTAATGCCCACGTAAGTCTGTTCTAGAGGCACTGGGCGGAAGCTAGAAGTTCAACAGTTAGACAAATGAGGCTTCTGAGACAAAAGTACTTAGGAAATAAACAGTCCTTTTCACTGCCATGGAGCAATATTCCTCTTTTTGGATTCATATCACATCAAAACCCAAAGGCCATTCTAAAACCCAATCTAATAGAGCTCCTTGGAAAAGAAGGACAGCAGGAAGATCACCCCGGTTAAACTTCTCCCAGTCTTTTCTTATACCTGTTGTCGAAGTAGAAGAGGCCCTTGGCAGGGTCCACACGCAGAAAGGTGGCCACATCTTCATAGTTGGGGAGGGTGGCACTAAGACCGATGAGTCGGACATCCTCTTGGGTCATCTCAATGTTCCGGATGGTCCTGGCCACCAACGCTTCTAAGACAGGACCTCTGTCATCGTGGAGAAGGTGGATCTCATCCTAAAGAATGGGAGGGCAGCAAATCACCTGTAGGACTAGAGAAATGTGGCCCCCTTTCCTGAGAGTATTCCCATTTTGTAGGTACACACCTAATATGCCAAATAAAGAAGAAAAGGGATCCCAAAGCCAAGGAAACCCAAAGGATGAGATAATATTCACCGTGAAATACCCCAGGAAATAACATGCTCCGACCACGAGCTGCTTTGCTACAGTTCAGTGAAACAATGCTTTACGGTAAGAAAATCTGATACTTCGGGTAAATGAATTCATAACTCCACTCAAAGGAAAATTTCTTTACTAAAGATAAAGCTTCTGATCAGACCATATTTATATCATATAAGGTTTTACCTCTGGGCAGTTATCTTTACCAAGAACGAATTGTATAATGCATCAAATGAAGAATTCACATAGCCTAAGGCAGTGCTTCTCAAATTTCAGCAGGCATACAAAGCAGGAGGGGATCTTATTAAAATGCAGATTGTATTTCAGTAAGTGGGGGTGGGGACAGGGACTCTGCATTTCTTTCTTTTTTATTTTATTTTATTTTTTTTTCTTTCTTTTTTAAAACAAATATTTATTTTGGCTGCGCTGGGCCTTAGTTGTGGCACGCAGGATCTTTCTTGCAGCACGTGGGAATCTTTAGTTGCAGCATGCTGACTTCTTAGTTGCAGCATGCAGACTCTTGGTTGAGGCATGTATGTGGGATCTAGTTCCCTGACCAAGGAGCAAACCCAGACCCACTGCACTGGGAGCATGGAGTCTTATCCACTGTGCCACCAGGGAAGTCCCAGGACTCTGCATTTCTAACAAGACTTTGAGTAGCAGACTCTAAGCAGGGGCTAGCAAATTTTTTCTTGAAGGCCAGAGAGTCAATATTTTAGGCTTGTGGGCCATACAGTCTCTGTTACAAATACTCAATTCTATCACTGCAGCACAAAAGTAACTGTGAACAATATGTAAATGGGTATGGCTGTGTTCCAATAAAACAAAAATCAGTAGCCACAGATTGCCAACCCTGCTCTAGAATGCTGCAAATCAACAAGCAAGGTCTCCTTTCTGCTTCCCCAGACAACCAAAAGAAACAGCACTCAGACTGTCATTCCTCCCTGGGGGCTTCTGTGTATACAGGACACAATATCCTGACTCTTTACTCATTCCCTCTGAGAATGGATTATTTATAAAGCCCTTTAATGTTCTGGGAGGATATAAGCATCAACAGTTTTTTTAATTGTCTGTTTACATTTATTTCAAAATATTTGACATAAAAGAAGTATAAATGATATGGTAAGGAGCATGCACGTACTGGGAAGTGTTTCAATTCGGTGCAGATTCTCATTTAGCGGTAAGAGCAATGCTGACAATAGCTGCCATTACGAAGGCCAGTAACTGGAGGAAAGGCACTGAAGAAAAGTTCAGCATTAAAACCCACCAACCCCCTCCTCAACCAGGCCTGGGCTCTGCGTTCCCACAAGGACCCCCTGCTCACCAGGATGATGAGTCGCACGAGCTGGGTGTAGGTCCGCTCCCCACCTTTGCGGGTAATGATGTCCCACTTCTCAGGGGTGCAGACGATGATCTGAGTGGCGCTGATCTCCTCCTTGCACAGCTGGTGGTCTCCAGTCAGTTCTGCAACAGTGATGCCGTACGTGGCCAGGCGCTGGGTGTAGGAAAGGCACATCAGGCAAGAATGCTTGGAGGGGGCCTGGACTCCACACTCTCTGTCTGTGAAGTCTGAGTGTGGGGTACTGGAGGTAGGTATCAACCCTTCAGGGAAATATCAAGTGTATGAGGTCGATCATATGAACATTTATTTCTAAAACAAATCCAAGTTTACACTCAGGCTAAGGAAGCAGAAAAATGCTCTCTGGGAGCTCTGCACACAAGAGGGGGAAATGGAAGCTTGCAGACAACAGACCTGGAATAACAATAGATGTATTATCAACCACCCATGTGAGTGTTTCATAAATACTCCGATAATGCAAATGATACCAACTGCAGAAAATTGCTAAGGGGAAGATTAAAAAGATGGTAAACCCTTGTAAAAGCCCAGAACAGATCCAGAACTTTCTCCTTTCACAAACACTCTGTACTTGGGTCAAGTTCCACCTTCGAAGGAGAAAAAAAACACCACACAAGGCATTCCAGAAATGCCCTAATATTAGAAGCAGAGAAGCACCAGGCCTGTCCCCAGTACTTTGATAGCTGCACCCAATATCTTCTGGAGGAAGGTTCTACCCCCTTACCTTTCCAAAACTGCCCACCATCTCCTGCACCAAAGACCGCATGGGGGCGATGTAGATGATCTTGAAGTCATCCACGTTGATAGTGCCATCCATGTTAATGTGCTTCCCTATCTCTCGGAGCATACACATCAGGGCCACGTTGGTCTTACCAGCACCCTACGGGAGGTCAAGGACAAGAAGGCCTGTGTACCTTGTTATGCTCACTACCCCAATTTCTAAGGGCTTATCACCAAAACAGAGCATGTCCTGCGGATTTTACCCTACCACTTAACATCTCTTCCACCAAATGAAGAATTAGGGGGTAAGGATGGAAATGAACAATATTGCCACCTAAAATATACACCGCATTCCACAAGAAAAAAGCAGGCAGGGCAGTGCTTACGGTAGGAGCGCAGAGCAGCAGATTCTCATCCGTCTCCAGAGCAGCACGGTAGAGCTTACTCTGGATCCGATTCAGTGTTTTGAAGCCCTCAAATCCAGCCTGGGCATATTTGGGCAGTTTCTCCACTGGAAGAAGTTGCTAGAAAAAAATGCCATGCACATCACATGAGCAGCACCCTTGAGCAGACTGTGGTTTTGCGAGATTGCACTTTCCAGCAACCTCCCTGCATAACGCTCCACTAAAGGCCAGACCAGAGAGATCAGTATTGTCCCCAGGGCTCAAAATCAAAACGGGAAAACTCTGCAGCAGCTTCCACTTCTGGAATAAACTATCTGTGAGACAAGGCCACACTTTGGTCAATGGGTGGAAATCCAAACTGGAAGGGAGGCGAAGTGAGCAGAAAACTTAGAAAAGCAATTCACTCACTTCTTCAGAGCCGAAGGGCTTGGGCTTCAGAGCAGGTACATGCACCTCTTCATAGCCCTTGCGCTGGCGACGGAAGGATCCGTCAGGAAGCTGACAGCGTTTGTTGGCCATGAAGTGGCTCCCCTGGGTAAAAACTAGGTCCTCCAAGTCCAGAACCTGTCGCGGAGCCAGTGCCTGGGAGTATGAAAAACAAGAATATAAAGTGAGCAAGCTGAGCAAAGGAGTTTCCATCCCTCACAGCCTTGGAAATGGCCTTGGTACCTACCTCTCCACCCTGGTCCAGATCCATGGTTTCCAAATCTGTGTCCATCCGGGACTGACGCACTCGCTCTCTCCGAGACCTCTCCTCCTGTGATGCGGAAAGACAGAAAGAATAGCAATGATTCATCACCATCCCAGCTTCTTGTCCTTTTCAGTCCCTTGGCTGAGCTTGACTCACAGGTGCTGACTAGTAAGTCCTGAAACAGAAAGGTGGCCCTTCACGTTCAGACCCTTGAGGACCACCAGAATGATGAAATCAAACCACTTTCAAGGGACAATACATAGTCCTGGGATTTCAAAAGTCGATGTTCAACAATGCAACATCAAGGGCTATCCTCAAGGGACAGAGTGTGGGTTCTGTGTTCAGCAAACACGCGTTGTGTTCCTGTACTACCAGCAGACACCATGACTTATTGTGTGAACAAACAGCAAAGGGCCCAGGTGCTGGTGACGATAGCAGCAGGTCAGCAGTCTCTCGACCACATCAGCGTGAAGGTGTTGATTCCATGCTGTACCAATGACCAAACTCAAAGAATCTGGAGAAATAATTCACTTCTTCAACTTCCTGCTTTAACAGGACTTTAGCTTTTTGCTGCAATCTTCTAACTAGCGTCTCTTTTCCAAAGCAAACACTCTAACTCAGGAGTCAGACAGACAAACCAACCCAGCCCTTACCCGGATCAGATCCTCCTTCTCCGTTTCGTGGAGCTGGTAGAGGAACTTGGACAGCTCTGGGTCAGCTTCCATCTTTCCCATGATCCTTTCCTTTTCAGCTTCACTCTGTGCACTGGCCAGCAAGGTACAGTATAAAACTGCCAACAGCAAAAGGAAGAAAGGGAAAGTGAGATACAAAATCAACCTTCAACCCTGGGGTAGAAAGAAAAATACATGAAACAATTGGCGAGGCTATGAAAGCAACACAACCTCTATCACACACCTACCTACGACCCAAAAGCGTTCTCCATATATACTCACTCATCATCCTGTGCTGCCGCAACACCTTAATAAAATCAAAAGTGTTGAAGCCAAGGAGCAGAACCAGCTGGTTCTCACATTCCCGGTCATCACTGGCCGTCTGCAGGGAGAAGGTAACACCACGATTAAGGACACAGCCATCTGCTTCCTACACTGCCCCATCTGCTAAGACACACGGAACACAAAAACATTATCCCGGCTGTACCTTCAAAATCTCCAAGACTTCATCTGCCTTCTTCTGCGACACAATGGCATCATCATAGAAGCGACTGAGCTGCCGCTGGAGCCAAAAGGCATCAATATCCCGAGGGTGCAAATCCTTCTTCTTGGAACTCATCAGTTCCCCTGAGGCCACAAGCTACAAAGTAACCAGGCACTGAGCTCACTGTGTCTCCATCTGCCCCACGTGCTTTCTTATCATCCTGCAACAAAGCTCTGCAGGCCACCCACCCACAGCCTACCCTCTTCTGAGGACTTTCGGGGGTGGGGAGGAGGGCAGGGGGCGGGGGGGGGATGACGACTCTGCTATACTGAGTTCATGAGCACACCAAACCCACCAAGACTTCATCAACACATGCCTTTGAGAAAGAGGGTGACTAACTGAAACCTTAAGAAAAATCAAGACACGAAATGTTTATCACAGCTCACCCTATGAAAAGGTAGCTCAATACATAATACATGACAGGACCTATGGGAAAGGTATGGGAAATACATAATACATGACAGGACCTAGGTATGGGAAAGAAGTGCTACACCCAGAAATAACCTGCCCTGCAGCGGCGGGCAAGAGCAAGCTGTACTCACATTAGCCGAGAGGGTGCAGCGCACCACCGCCTCGTCCCCTTCCATGTCGTCGTCCGATGCCTCTTCTCGAACCTCCCCGTACACATCTTCATCACCTTCCTGTGGAAACAGCCCGAACCCCAACTCGTGACCTGGAGCTGATCCTGGCATCACCACAGAACCTCTCCCTCAAGTCACTTAAGATAAGCTCCATGGTTAGAGCAAAGGCTTCTGCGGTGGAACCAACAACTTACTGGAACCAGGGTCAGCCTCATTCCAGAGTACATTTATCAGAAGGACCAATACAGAAGCACACTTGGGAAAGCACACAGTGACCAGAAATGTAGAGGCCACACTTCGCTTGCTCACTACTGTCTTTACTCACACACCTGCCTACAGATGTACTGTGTACTGAGCACAGGGTCATGTTAAAAGCAGGTCCTTAATAATAAGCATTTGTTCAATGAATGAATGCTATGAGCAAAGCATTCTTTTAGTTTGTTGCTACTTAAAATAAAGAAATTCTACTAACTCTACTGGAGGAAGGGGCTCAGCAGTCATCTACTTAATCATATCGTTTGAAAGGTGGAGACACTGAAGCAAAATGACCTGTCCGATATAGGACCAAAATTCAGCCCTCTCGGCTCCCAGCTTTGTGCTCTCTCCTCTGACTCTCCTTTGCTACCCCTTCTTCCTGTCCTAGTTTATGATATCCCAAAGCTGGCGTTTTACCTTTCAGGAAGCCAAACACACCGAGAACTCGAATGCAGCTCTGCACATTTTTTCAAGTGCCCCACTTGTTCCTATTAGTTATATTCAAGAATTCTAATTAGATGGTAAACCTCAGTGGCTGCTGCAACTATTACTGACACAACCATGTACAAAATATGCCCATGCTCTGCGGCAAATGTGCATTTTTTTTTGAAATTGGCAGTAGGACACAGTACTGGAAAGAGGAAAACTATCACAGTACGGTTAAAACGCAGTAAAACAGGACAGCACATTCCCGAAATGAAGTATACGCTGTACTTACCTTTTTTTCTTTCTTTTTGCTGACCCACTTGGTTTATCTTCAATTATTATATTAACTTACATTTATAAGTTCAAATTTGCTTTATAAAACCAAAAAATAACCATAACAATTTTGCAGCGAAATAATATTTATGCCCAAGTTTGACACCAATACAACACCATAAAACTTATCTGGCTTAAGTTAGGGCACTTCTTTATATCAGAAGTGGTCCCCTCACCTTAACAACTGAAAAAAAAAAAAAAAGACGAGACTGGGTCTGTTTGCTTATCACTTACCTCCTCATCAGACTCAAACTGTACATTCACACCATATGTCTCATCAATGTTGTCATCTGAAACGGTGAGGGATTAGAAAAAGAGGACAGGGAACAGTTAGTAAAATGAAGCACTAGGGAGCTAATTTCCTCCCTAACTGCCTGACTTGCCTCCCCTCAGGACAGACCTAAGGTCTAAGGACTAACAGACAAATGATCAACATAAGAGAGCCTGGGACTTCCCTGGTGGCGCAGTGGTTAAGAATCCGCCTGCCAATGCAGGGGACACGGGTTTGATCCCTGGTCCGGGAAGATCCCACATGCAACAGAGCAACTAAGCCTATGCGCCACAGCTACTGAGCCTGAGCTCTAGAGCCCACGAGCCACAACTACCGAGCCCACGTGCCCCAACTAACGAAGCCCACGCGCCTAGAGCCCGTGCTCCGCAACGAGAAGCCGCTGCAATGAGAAACGTGCGCACTGCAACGAAGAGTAGCCCCCGCTCGAATCAACCAGAGAAAGCCCACGCACAGCAATGAACATCCAACGCAGCCAAAAATAAATAAAATAAAACAAATAAATTTACAAAAAAAAAAAAAAGAGAGCCTCCTGTGCTGCCACCACCAAGGCCTGCTCCAATCTGCCGGCCGTGGATACGGCCCTGCTCTGCCTGCTCCACCCTCCACCCAGGCCCTATCCAAGTTTTCTCCCATGTTCTATACAATAAAAGGGTCTCAGAATGAGAAATGGCTACCGGAATCCAGGGATTCTGGTGTCCATCAATCATAACCCCTCCAAAAAGACCAAATAGGTTATGGAAACCTTGTAAAGCATCTTTCAGATGCTTTAATGGCTGAGGCTAGAAGATCACCTTAGGGGTCAACGGGCATCCAGTTAATATGGTCAGGACACAAAGAGCTCACTTACCCATATTCTGGATTTCCTTGTCTCCACCATAGTCTGTGATCTTTTTGCCCAGGTTCACTAACACATGGTATCTTGTATCATCTGTCTGACCCAGCAGCAGATCAATCTCCTTTCTCCTTTCCTTGTCCCGAAGCTTTTCATTCTTTAAAACAGCTAGAACTTCATCAGCTGCCCCACAAAGGATATCACGTGGCTGGCGGCAAAAAAAAAAAAAAAAAAAAAAAAAAAATTCAGAACGAGACAAAGACAAAGAACATCACTGACCAGCTTTACGTGACAATAGGATGTGAAGAGCTGTATCTCTTTAAAACCTGCATACCAGGTTCCGACCATTTTCACTAATGTTAATTTAAAAATGCCACCAAAGGTCACAAAATTGAAGGAAGACTCATCTGTTTCAAAAAAATCAGGTAAGTGGTCTTACGAAGACAGACACGGCTTCCACAGCAGTGTGCCACAGTTCTCCAGACGGGAGAGGCATTCTGCAGTCCTGCCCTAGCCTGCCAAACTTGTGGCAATTCTTCATCCTCACCTCCTCTAGCAACCACCTCACCAGAGTCTCTCAGAGACCCACAGAGGTCCTTAATCTAATCACATGTATAATGCTAAGAGCACAGATTCTGGATATAAACTACCCGGGCTTACATCCTGGCTCTGCCAAACACCACCTCTGTGACTTGGGAAGATTACTTAAGTATTCTTTGCCTCACACCTCTCTTCTGTAGAATGGAAAGTAAATATTACTAGCACCTGGTCATAGAGCTAACATGAGAACTGAAAGAGAGAAGACATGTAAAATGCTATCCCATATAAAGTAAGTGCTCCATAAATATTAGCCACTTCTGCATATCGGTATGGCCCACACAGGAAAATACACAGACAAGGTTCCTCTGGTGCCTCCCAGTTGTGACTTCCTCCCTCTCCAAAAACATGGCTTCACCCTCTGGCTGCCTCACCTGGTCCCCAAGTGCAGCCTGGATGAAGCTGAGCAGCACTTCGTAGGTCTCCCGGGTCTCTTTAGTTTTGGGCTTGTAGATGATGCCCACCATCTCATCAATGCCCTCCGAGAGCAGAGTATAACCCTTCATCTTGTTGATGTCATGCCGGTCCTCGTCACGCTTTCTTCGCCTAATGGACAGGGTGATGCTGAACGGGCAGAACCTTCCCTCTCAAAGTCAAGACTAAAGGAAGCCCACCCCACCCTCCTCCACACAGGTAATACTTAAAACCACAAATCTGTATCTCAGCAAATGATTCCCATTTGGCCTTCGTCACTTGCAGGAGTATTTCTTTATGGGAACACAGTAACAGAAAGGGAATACTCTGACATTCTCTCACTAGATGCACTAAATTTTACAATGAGACATCCTCCACGTTCATTTAAAAGAGACAACCCTTTCTACTTTGTCTGACAATATATGATTGGATTTTGACTAGTTTTTTATCCCTCAGACACATTTTCTTTTTCTAGCCAGAAAACCGAAGCTCCAAAGGAATCTACTGCCATCAATTCCTGGAAAAGAAGTCATACTCTGCAAAGTGGAGGACCAATGATATGTAACTCATTTCAAATACAACTGCTTTAATCAAAACCGGGCCTACGAATTTTTGAGACTTCATCATGAGAGAAGAGGAAGACAGAGACAATCAGGGTCGAAAGATAACAGTGAGATAAAGTTCAATAATTTTTTTTAAGTTTGGAAATATATCACCCCGCAAAAGTAAAAGAACAACAAAAAAGCAAAACAAAACACCTGCCTTTCATGCTTGAATGGTAGTTTATAACAACAAAACTGGAAGTGGGCAACAGCAGACAAAAGAAGTAGGGGTGGTAAGTTAGTAATAAAAGAGTGAGAAGAGTTACTGAGACAAGAGTTTAACGGGGCTTCCCGGGTGGCGCAGTGGTTAAGAATCCACCTGCCAATGCAGGGGACACAGGTTCGAGCCCTGGTCCGGGAAGATCCCACATGCCGCGGAGCAGCTAAGCCCGTGCGCCACAACTACTGAGCCTGCACTCTCCTGCGAGCCACAGCTACTGAGCCCGCATGCTTAGAGCCCGTGCTCTGCAACAAGAGAAGCCACCGCAATGAGAAGCCCACGCACCGCAACAAAGAGTAACCCCCGTGCGCAGCAACGAAGACCCAATGCAGCCAAAAAATAAATAATTAAAAAAAAAAGTAAGGGGTTAACAGATAAACTACTATATGTAAAATAGATCAACAACAACAACAAAAAAGAGTTTACCAAGAATCTTCAAAATACCATGAAGAAAATTAAGATCTCTCTATGGATGAAAAACACATGCTGAAAAAAGATCTAAAAGTTGTTTTCCACTTCAGATACACTTGTTTAGGCCAAAGAACCTTTCGATTCTTATGTTCTGTTTCTATCTTTACTGAATTGTTTTAATGCCAATGACATCTCACTTGCACCAAGCAATTCAGCAAAAAAAAAAAAAAAAAAACACTGCTCAAATGCCAAGGGAAAATGGACTCAGGGTCTGAAGAAAAATCATTTTCCCCCTGTTACTCACTTGGCTCTTCTTTCCTCTTGCATCTGTGGTTTCGTCCGTTGAGCCTTATCTCCCATCCGGGTGCCCTCCAGCTTCCCAACCAGGGACAGAACCTCTCCTGTGGGTTCATCCCGGCGGGTCCGGTCAATGAGAGAGCGGTCAGCTTGGAGGACAAGATTCGAGTTCTGAAAAGATCACAAAGTTATCGAAACTCTGACAGGAGCAGGGCCAATGCCGGTACCAAAGGGATACCAGCTGATAACAAAGGAAGTAAGAACTGGGGCAAATAAGTGACGAAAATCACTAGTCGGAATAAAAAGATGTTTTCCTTAAGAAGTGCATCATATAATTGCGCATGAGCAAAGGGCAATCGAATCGTTAGAACAATCCTTGCTCCTAACACTGCCCGTTAACTCCGCCCTGGGAACACTGTCGGGCACGCTGGGGATGAGATACGGAAGGGGGCGGGAACAGGGCCGAGGGGACAGGGAACAAACACTCCTGGCAGAGCTCTTAGCCCATCCCGCTCGCCCGTCACCAGTGGGGTTATTCATATCGTCGTGTACCCCCTCCTTCGCCTGAATCTGATTTCCCCTCTGCTTTCGCGGTTCTCCCGTAGGCCTTCGGAGTGAAACTCCCTTCCTCAGCCTCCCGCTCCCCACCGGCCTCCTCAGCCCAGAGCCCTCCTCCGAGCCCACACGCACCGCCTTGTACTCGTACTGCAGGCTACGAGCGGTCACATCCGCCATGGCCGCGGATGCTCAGGGGTCTCAGAGCTCCGCTCCCCCCACCACACGCTATAGACTGCCGCCGCTCTCCGCTACCGCCGCGCCTGACGCAGGAAACACGCACAGGAGGGAAAAATGAGACTGCCTCCCTTCTGCTTCCGGGTCGCGCGCCGGGAAGTGCAGGTGGGGCATATCTCCGGCGGATGCGCCCCGGTTTTCTGCGACCGTGTGGGCTCGGTGGGCGGGACCGGCAAATCCCGGGAATCTCGAACGATGGTTCCGGGCCAAGGCCAGTACCCTCCCTATCTCGGGTTCCGGCCTTCGTCCCGCAGGACTCCTCACATCTTAGCGAAGCGTATGCCTGCTTAGCCCGCTATCCTGTCCCACGCGCTTCTTCCCCTGGTAACAGTCCTGTGAGCTCTGCAGGCAAGGAGGGGCTAATGAGCCCCATTTCCGGCTGAGGAAACTCAAGCTCCTTGCGAGGGACTGAACTGTGTGTGGGTGTGTTTCTGGTATCTGGTATCTTCCTTTGGGTTTTTCCTCTATATTGAAAAATTGAAAGAAAGCTCTGTTCCCCCCCCCCCATCCCATTTAAAACCGTGCCTCCGAGACCCTCGTTCTGGGCATCCGGGAAACTCCTTTTTGCCCCCAAAACGCTTGTCACATTCCGCAGCAGGGCCCTCTCCACCGCCCAAGGAACATCAGGGAAAGCAGTTGCCCTCCCAGCAGGGCCAACTCCTTGAAGACAGTGACTTAATTTCTTCTCCAACAACAAAGCCCCCCCAGGGCCAGAAGGCACCCCTGCCCTCCCCCAATCAACCAGTTCTGCTCTGTGGAATGGCAACGAATAGCTGAATGGTTACCTCATTTAGAACCTGTTTGCTTTTTTTTTTTTTAATAAATTTATTTATGTATTTATTTTTGGCTGCATTGGGTCTTCATTGCTGCGCGCAGGCTTTTCTCTAGTTGTGGTAAGCGGGGGCTACTCTTCGTTGCGGTGCGTGGGCTTCTCAATGTGGTGGCTTCTCTTGTTGGACAGCACGGGCTCTAGGCGCGCAGGCTTCAGTAGTTGTGGCTCACGGGCTCTAGAGTGCAGGCTCAGTAGTTGTGGCCCACAGGGTTAGTTGCTCCGCAGCATGTGGAATCTTCCTGGACCAGGGCTCGAACCCGTGTCCCCTTACACTGGCAGGCGGATTCCTAACCACTGTGCCACCAAGGAAGTCCAGCCTGTTTGCTTTTGAAAGATGAATGAAGGGAGGCTAAAGGAATTCATCCTCAATAGCCGTCTGCTGGGCCAAATTTGACTGTGTGGGTATTTTGTTTGACTCATTATTGGTGCCTTATTTAAAAATTGGGATAGTTCACACAATCTGGATTTCCAGCATCTAGGAAAGAGTCAGAATATTAGCCACATGAGACACACGTTCCTACATGGCTGCTTGCCCAGTGCTAATCAGCAACTGCCACCCTTAGAGGATGTATATGCGCCTCCCACTGCACCTGTTTTCTCTTACTTGAACCCCTCACTCCTTGGTGTTAGCTGCCTGGCCCCTGTGGGCATGGAGTTTGCAACCCTGACCGTATTTTTGTATATCTAACTGGGCCTTCCAAGGCACAGTCAAGTCCTATGACGGCTCTGCTCCTCAGCAGCTATATGACTTTGAGTGGCTACCTTGTCTCTTATATGAGTGTCATTTTGCCATCCTTAAATTTGAGGCAATGAAACTTTCCTCTGAGGACTTTTATGATTAAATGAGGTGGTGTGATTAAAAGCACATACAAAGTGCCTGACTCAAGGTGGGGGCTCACTGAAGATTATTTAAATCTGAATCCTCAGGACTGACTTTCATTCCGTGGCCATGCTGTGGATCACACAGATGACACAAAAGGGTCTGAAAAGTATTTTAGGGATTCTGCTCTGCATTTAGATAGAAATGGTACTGAGGTTCACAGTTGAGCCTGGGCCACTGGCAAATCTGTGAAGCAGGGGAAAAAGGAAAATTCCCCATCTTCCCTTTTCCTCTCTAAGCAAGCTCTATCAAATATAATTTTCCAGTTAGTAATTTAGATGGCTTTGGACATCAGAACTGGAAGGAGCTTTGGAGATGGAGTAGTCAGCTTCCCACATGAGGAGGCTGCAGCCAAAAGAGGACTGTCACACTGAAACAGGAAGAAAAATATTGTGACTTAGAAAACAAAATGCCAACTGTGCTTCCTCACTCTAGGGAAGGGGCAGTGTTTACGTCAGAGATGGGAGTTCTGTTGGGGGAAACACTCGGGAAAACTTCATGGGCCTTATTATTAGAAAGGGTGAGGCTGGGGAGTCTTGGTGAAGGTAAGTCAAGGAGAGAACTAAAGTGCCCTTCATCAGAAAAGGAGGAATGGGGGTTGGAAGCTGGCATGTAGAGAGGGGAAGAGAAAGGTATCCAGGGAATGGGAGAAAATATTTGCAAACGAAGCAACTGACAAAGGATTAATCTCCAAAATATACAAGCAGCTTATGCAGCTCAATATCAAAAAAACAACCCAATCCAAAAATGGACAGAAGACCTAAATAGACATTTCTCCAAAGAAGATATACAGATTGCCAACAAACACATGAAAAGATGCTCAACATCACTAATCATTAGAGAAATGCAAATCAAAACTACAATGAGGTATCACCTCACACCAGTCAGAATGGCCATCATCAAAAAATCTACAAACAATAAATGCTGGAGAAGGTGTGGAGAAAAGGGAACCCTCTTGCACTGTTGGTGGGAATGTAAATTGATACAGCCACTATGGAGAACAGTATGGAGTTTCCTTAAACTAAAAATAGAACTACCATATGACCCAGCAATCCCACTACTTGGCATATACCCTCAGAAAACCATAATTCAAAAAGAGTCATGTACCACAATGTTCATTGCAGCACTATTTACAATAGCCAGGACATGGAAGCAACCTAAGTGTCCATCCACAGATGAATGGATAAAGAAGATGTGGCACATATATACAATGGAATATTACTCAGCCATAAAAAGAAGCGAAATTGAGTTATTTGTAGTGAGGTGGATGGACCTAGAGTCTGTCATACCGAGTGAAGTAAGTCAGAAAGAGAAAAACAAATACCATATGCTAACGCATATATATGGAATCTAAAAAAAAAAAAAAAAAAAAAAGATTCTGAAGAACCTAGGGGCAGGACAGGAATAAAGATGCAGATGTAGAGAATGGACTTGAGGACAGGGGGAGGGGGAAGGGTAAGCTGGGACGAAGTGAGAGAGTACATTGACATATATACACTACCAAATGTAAAATAGATAGCTAGTGGGAAGCAGCTGCATAGCACAGGGAGATCAGCTCAGTGCTTTGCGACCACCTAGAGGTGTGGGATAAGGAGGGTGAGGGAGATGCAAGAAGAAGAGGATATGGGGATATACGTATGCATAGAGCTGATTCACTTTGTTATACAGCAGAAACTAACACAAAATTGTAAAGCAATGTTAAAGGAAAAAAGAAAAAAAAAAAAAAAAGAAAGGTATCCAGGAAGCAAGAGAGCCCAGGAAGATGACAATTAGCCAGGACCTAAAGGAGTCACAAACAAGGAAAAATTTACCATCACAGAAACTGTCTGATGCACTTTTAGGCAGTGATATCTAAATTGTTTTTCTAAGTTGCTGCCTGTATGAACTTTGCAAGATTCTCCATGCATTTACTCAAATCCTGAGTAGGAGTTTGCCACACACTATTGTGTTTGTGGTACTCTAGGACATGAAGCAATGGAGGTGGTATCCAGGGAAAGTTGAAATGGAGTGGGAAGGTCTAGGTTATAGAAGACAAGACTCAAAGCTGAGAGAGAATTCAGTGAAAACAAGGAATTTGTACAAGAGGTAAGGGGGGCAGGGAATGTGTCCCTGAGAATTCCCAGACCCCTGGCAGTGGGGAAAAGCCGTTGTCCTCATTACATGTAGAATGACGCTTGATCCAATGTGTTGTAAATTTGAAAGAGAAACACATAGCTCAATGGAATAGAATCAAGAATCCAAAAATAAAATAAACCCCTGCATTTATGGGCAATTGATTTTTTTTTTTTTTTTGTATTTTGGTCATGCCATGCCACTTGGCACGTGGGATGGTTCCCCAACCAGTGATCAAACCCGGGCCTCCACAGTGAAAGTGTGTAACCACTAGGCTACCAGGGAACTCCCTGGGCAATTGATTTTTGACAAGGGTACCAAGACAGTGTGATGAGGAAAGAAAAGTTTTTTTACCAGATGGTTTTAGGACAACTGGATTTTCACATGCAAAAGGATGAATTTATACCCCCTTTTGTTGAACCCAAGTTTGTGTGCCTGAGGCACAGTAAGGTCAAACAAACCAAAATGTTGGAGTTTGGAGCAGAGAAAGTTTTATTGCAAGGGCCAAGCAAGGAGAAGGGGTGGCTAGTGCTCAAAAGACCTGAACTCCTAGATGGTTTTCAGGGAAGAGTTTTTAAAGGCAAAATTTGTGGTTAGGGCTGCAGAGTGTGTGACTTTCTTCTGATTGCCTGGTGGTGAGGTAACAGGGCAGTGCTCCAGGAATCTTGTGCTCAGCCTGAAGTTACCATCCTCCACCTGGGTGGGGGCCTTAGTTTCTGCAGAAGAACTCAAAGATATATTGTTTTATTTATTTGTTTGTTTGTTTGTTTATTATTTTATTTATTTATTTTGGCTGCGCTGGGTCTTAGTTGTGGCATGCAGGATCTTTAGTTGTGGCACGTGGACTCTTAGTTGCAGCATGCGGACTTCTCAGGTGCAGCATGCAGACTCTTAGTTGAAGCATGCATGCAGGATCTAGTTCCCCAACCGGGGATCAAACCTGGGCCCCCTGCATTGGGAGCGCAGAGTCTTACCCATTGGACCACCAGGGAAGTTCCAATATATTGTTATGTATATCCCTTGAGGAGGAACTAGGACTCTGCTTTACTGCTGTACTATTGTTCCTTTTTTTAAATAAATTTATTTATTTATTTTTGGCTGTGTTGGGTCTTCGTTGCTGTGTGTGGGCTTTCTATAGTTGTGGAGAGCAGCAGCTACTCTTTCGTTGCAGTACACAGGCTTCTCATTGTGGTGGCTTCTCTTGTTGCGGAGCACAGACTCTAGGTGCACGGATTTCGGTAGTTGTGGCACATGGGCTCTAGAGCACAGGCTTAGTAGTTGTGGTGCACGGGCTTAGTTGCTCCACGGCATGTGGGGTCTTCCCAGACCAGGGCTCGAACCTGTGTCCCCTGCACTGGCAGGCAGATTCTTAACCACTGCGCCACCAGGGAAGCCCACTATTGTTTCTTGACTCTTTTTCCTTTGTTTCTGCATTCCCTCCCTTTCCTAATTAGTAACTGTTTGAATCTGCATTTTGGAACTCAGGGAAAGTCTAGGAGGCTGAAGCCTTTTTCCTACAAATAAGAAACAGGAGACATGTAAAGGCTTTTGTACCTGGGAGGGCCCCACAGGGTCCTGCTCAGTTGCACTACTCCCTCATATCATACACAAACATTAATTCAAAATGGATCAGACCTAGATATAAGAGCTAAAACTGTAAAATTATTACAAGACATAGGTGTTAATCTTCATGACCTTGAATTAGGCATTGATTTCTTAGTTATGATGCCAAAAGCACAAGCAGCGAAAGAAAAAACTGATAAATTAGACTTCATCAAAATTGAGAATGATTGTGCTTCAAAGGACACCATCAGGAAAGTGAAAAGACTGATAAGGGACTAGTATCCAGAATATATAAAGAACTCTTACAAGTCAATAAGAGGACAAATAACCCAATTGTAAAATGGGCAAAGGATTTGAACAGACATTCCTCTAAAGAAAATATATAAATGGTCAATAAGCACATGAAAAGATGCTAACAACATTAGTAATTAGGGAAATGCAAGTCAAACCACTTTCAGACACTACTTCACATCTACTAGGATGGCTATAATAAGGGCAGACAGTAACAAGTGTTGGCAAGAATATGGAGAAATTGGAAATCTTATACATTTCTGGTGGGAATGTAAAATGGTGCAGCCACTTTGGAAAATGGTTTGGCAGTTCCTCAAAAAGTTAAACAGGTTTCGGTTTCACTTCCGGTGAGGGGCCGCCTCGGAGCGGGTGGTGAGCCGACGGCGAGCGCAGGCGGCGGCGGTGACTGCGGCGCCGCTGCCGGGGGGGCGTGCAGCAGCGCGGCGGCAGCGGCGGCTGGGCCTCGAGCGCCCGCAGCCCACCTCTCAGGGGCGGGCTCCCGGAGCGATCAGGGCGGACGAGAAGATGGAGGAGCTGGTGGTGGCCACAAAAGATACTTTCCATAAAATCAAACTGGACGTGCCAGAAGACTTACGACAAATGTGTGCCAAAGAATCGGCACATAAGGACTTTAAAAAGGCAGTTGGTGCCTTTTCTGTAACTTATGATGCAGAAAACTATCAGCTTGTCATTTTGTCTATCAATGAAGTCACCTCAAAGCGCGCACACATGCTGATTGACATGCACTTTCGGAGTCTGCGCACTAAGCTGTCTCTGATACTGAGAAATGAAGAAGCCAGTAAGCAGCTAGGGAGTTCAAGGCAACTTGCCTCAAGGTTTCACGAACAGTTTATCGTACGAGAAGATCTGATGGGTCTAGCTATTGGTACTCATGGTGCTAATATTCAGCAAGCTAGAAAGGTACCTGGGGTCACTGCTATCGATCTAGATGAAGATACCTGCACATTTCATATTTATGGGGAGGATCAGGATGCAGTGGAAAAGGCTCAAAGCTTTCTGGAATTTGCTGAAGATGTCATACAAGTTCCAAGGAACTTAGTAGGCAAAGTAATAGGAAAAAATGGAAAACTGATTCAGGAGATTGTGGACAAGTCAGGAGTTGTGAGGGTGAGAATTGAAGCTGAAAATGAGAAAAATGTTCCACAAGAAGAGGAAATTATGCCACCAAATTCCCTACCTTCCAGGAACTCAAGGGTTGGACCTACTCCTTCAGAAGAAAAAAAGCATGTAGATGTAAAGGAAAACAGCACTCATTTTTCTCAGCCTAACAGCACAAAAGTCCAGAGGGTTTTAGTGGTTTCATCAACTGTAGCAGGGGAATCCCAGAAACCTGAACTCAAGGCTTGGCAGGGTATGGTACCATTTGTTTTTGTGGGAACAAAAGACAGCATCGCTAATGCCACTGTTCTTCTGGATTATCACCTGAACTATTTCAAGGAAGTAGACCAGTTGCGTTTGGAGAGATTACAAATTGATGAGCAATTGTGACAGATTGGAGCTAGTTCTAGACCACCACCGAATCGTACAGATAAGGAAAAAGGCTATGTGACTGATGATGGTCAAGGAATGGGTCGAGGTAGTAGACCTTACAGAAATAGGGGGCACGGCAGACGCAGTCCTGGATATACTTCAGGCATGTGCTGGTCATACTTGCTGGATGGACTGTGTAAATCAGGGGTCTGCATCCTGTGGCTCGTAAGGAACTCTTTAAGATGGAAAAGCCTTCAAGATCCACAGGAATGAAGCTATAATGGTGAAGCTATAATTGGTCATTAGCTCCAACAGAGGAAGAGAGAGAGGAACTAATTCTGAAGCATCAGATGCTTCTGAAACAGAATCTGACCACAGAGATGAACTCAGTGATTGGTCATTAGCTCCAACAGAGGAAGAGAGGGAGAACTTCCTGCGCAGAGGAGACGGGCGACAGCGTGGAGGTGGAGGAAGAGGACAGGGAGGAAGAGGACGCGGAGGCGGCTTCAAAGGAAACGATGATCACTCCCGAACAGATAATCGTCCGCGTAATCCAAGAGAGGCTAAAGGAAGAACAGCAGATGGATCCCTCCAGATCAGAGTTGACTGCAATAATGAAAGGAGTGTCCACACTAAAACATTACAGAATACCTCCAGTGAAGGTAACCGGCTGCGCACGGGTAAAGATCGTAACCGGAAGAAGGAGAAGCCAGACAGCGTGGATGGTCAGCAACCACTTGTGAATGGAGTACCCTAAACGGCGTAATTCTGGAGTTATATTCCCTATACCATTTCCGTAATTCTTATTCCATATTAGAAACTTTGTTAGGCCAAAGACAAATAGTAGGCAAGGTGGCACAGGGCATGAAATGAACACCAATTCTGTTAAGAATTTTATTTTTTGTCATATTGGCCATAAGCAACAGTTTTCAGATTTGCACAAAGAAAGAGATCTTAAAATTTTGAAACATTGCTTTTAAGTAATTAAGTATACTTAGCACTTCAGGACAGGATTTTCGTTTGGTTTATTTTTTAAATACCAAGCAGTGGTATTCTTTCTTAATTTGGACCGTTACCCTGCGTTGGGTGATAACTCACTGGTACATTTCAGTTTTTCTGAATAAATAGCATTTATGGTAATCATATTACACTTCTGTTTTCAGTCTCATACGGAAGGCCAATGACATTTCATGTCCTGTGTCAGTTTATGTTTTGGTCCACTTTTCCAGTATTTTAGTGGACCCTGAGATGTGTGTGATGTGACGTTTGTCATTTTCATTAGCAAAAAAAAAGTTGTATGATCTGTGCCTGTTTTATATCTTGGCAGGTAGGAATATTATATTTGGATGCAGAGTTCAGGGAAGATAAGTTGGAAACACTAAATGTTAAAAGATGTAGCAAACCCTGTCAAACATTAGTACTTTATAGAAGAATGCATGCTTTCCATATTTTTTTTTCTTACATAAACATCAGGTTAGGCAGTATAAAGATTAGGACTTGTTTTTGTTTTTGTTTCGTTGCACTGAAGTTTGACAAATAGTGTTATTGAGAGGGATGTGTAATTTTTCTATATAGACAGGAGAAGAAATAACTGTCTTTTCATTTGAGAGAGGCTAAAACATTTTCAGCTAGGAACAAATCTTCCTGGTCAAAAGTTAGTAGGATATGCCTGCTCTTTGGCCTGATGACCAGTTTTAAATTAGAGCTGTTTTTATTTTGTCCTCCCCAAGTTTTGTGAAGTTTTTCATATTTTAATTTCAAGCTTATTTGGGGGAGATAGGAAGGTCATTTCCATGTGTGCATAATAATCCTGTGAAGTACAGGTACTTTGTCTAAGAAACAATGGAAGCAGGTTAAATGTTTTGTAAACTTTGAAATATTAGGTCCAAATGTATAAGCAGAATTGGAAAGCAGACTAGGACTGGTTAACAAATGATACTTTTTTTCTTTAGTTTTTTGACATGTTGGATTTTGGGTTTGAGTCTCTTTTTTTTTTTTTTTTGTTACGAACGAGATTTACAGAGGAAAAATATGTGAAGGACCTTCACTCTAAGATGTTATATTTTTCTTAAAAAATAACTCCAAGTAGGGGTACCACTGAATCTGTACAGAGCCGTACAAACCGAAGTTCTGCCTCTGATGTATCCTGTGAGTTTGTTTCTTTGAATTTTCATTTTACGGTTACTTTTCTTGCATACAAATAAGCATATAAAAATGGCAACAAACTGCACATGATTTCAAGAATATTAAAAAGTCTTTTAAAAGTATTGCCAAACATTAATGTTGATTTCTAGTTATTTATTCTGGGAATGTATAGTATTTGAAAACAGAAATTGGTACCTTGCACACATCATCTGTAAGCTGTTTGGTTTAAAATACTGTAGATAATTAACCAAGGTAGAATGACCTTGTAATGTAACTGCTCTTGGGCAATATTCTCTGTACATATTAGCAACAACAGATTGGATTTTATGTTGACATTTGTTTGGTTATAGTGCAATATATTTTGTATGCAAGCAGTTTCAATAAAGTTTGATCTTCCTCTGCTAAAAAAAAAAAAAAAAAAGTTAAACAGACATCATTTGACCCAACAATTCTACTCCTAGGGCTCTATCTACCCAGAGAATTGAAAACAGATGTCTACACAAAATCTTACATACAAATGTTCATAGAAACACTATTCATAATAGCCAAGAAGGGCTTCCCTGGTGGCACGGTGGTTGGGAATCCGCCTGCCAATGCAGGGGACACAGGTTCGAGCCCTGGTCCGGGAAGATCCCACATGCCGCGGAGCAGCTAGGCCCGCGCGCCACAACTACTGAGCCTGCGAGCCACAACTACTGAAGCCCGCATGCCTAGACCCCATGCTCTGCAACAAGAGAGGCCACCGCAATGAGAAGCCCACGCACCACAACAAAGAGTAGCCACCACTCGCCGCAACTAGAGAAAGCCCGTGCGCAGCAACAAAGACCCAACACAGCCAAAAATAAATAAATAAAATAAATAAATTTATAAAAAAAAAAAATAATAATAGCCAAGAAGTGGAAACAACCCAAATGTCCATCAACTGATGAATGAATGCACAAATTCATTAACAGGCAAATCTATCAAGACAGAAAGTAGAGTGGTTGCCAGTGGGGTGGGAATGGGGTGGAGGTAAGGGAGGGTGTAGGAGAGGATGGATGGGGTGTAACTGCTAATGGAACAAATTTTCTTGTTGTGGTGATGAAAATGTTCTAATATTCGACTGTGGTGATTGGTGCACAACTCTGAATGCAGATTTAAAACCATTGAACTGTAAATTCTAGATGGAAGAATTGGGACTTCCCTGGTGGTCCAGTGGGTAAGACTCCACGCTCCCAATGCAGGGGGCCCGGGTTCAATCCCTGGTCGGGGAACTAGATCCCACATGCATGCCACAACTAAGAGTCCACATGCCGCAACTAAAGATCCTGTATGCTGAAACTAAATGCGCCGCAACTAAGGCCCGGTGCAGCCAAAATAAATAAATAAATACTTTTTTAAAAAAATGGAAGAATTGTATGGTGTATAAATTACATCTCAATAAGGTTTTTTTGAAAAAAAAATTAAAAACAGGATTATCCCCACGAAGCTGAAGGACCTGGGAGCACCCCAACAGGCACAGACCCTTGAGGGGACATTAGTTACCAAGTTGGGCTCAGCTCTAGCCTCATTCCAGTCTGCATGTGCCCCTTTGTGCTGCCTCTCCCGGACCTAGATACAGGGTTACCCAGGCTCCCAGGCCCTACATTTCTGTACCTTAAGGCCTGTCACTTCATTTAGTTACCTCTCAGATATTTATATGTGCAGTAAACTCCGTGAGCACTTTTAGATGCACAGAGAAAAATGAGACACAATTAGAACTGCTGAGAAGTTACAGTCTTGCGGGAGAAATAAAACATACGAATAACTGCAATTAAAAAGCGAAATGCAGTCAGTGCCACAAGGGGGCATTGGAAGATCAGAGAGCTCACTTCTAATTTAGGAGACTGGCTGAGGCTTTGCAGTTGTGATATAAAAAGGCCGATCAGGATTTCAGTGGAGGCAGGGAGTGGAGGAGATTTCAGGGGGACACAGAAAAAGCAAAAGTATAAATGTGGAAAGACAGAGGCAAGTCCCAGGAACTGTTAAGAGTTCAATTCAGCTGAGTGCAAGGCAAATGTAAGGAATGGAACAATGGGACATAACTTGGATAGATATAACTTAGAATCTCTTGAAAAAATAATGTCATTGTAAAGAGATTTTGCTTTATCCTAGGAGACAATAGGAAGCCTTAGCAAGTTTCTGGTTTGGGAGATTTTGTTTCTTGCAACTTTATAGCAGGTGTTTGATTAGAGGGACCAACATTTAGATTACGCAAAGGAAAAAAAAATACTATCGATCATGTGGCAAGCATTTGCAAAGTACTTTATTTTTTAAAAAATAATTAATTAATTAATTTGGCTGCACCGGGTCTTAGTTGTGGCATGTGGGATCTAGTTCCCCACAGGGTCTTACCCACCAGGGAAGTCCCTGCAAAATACTTTAGCGCACATAATCTCATTTAATTCCCATAAAGTTCTATGAAATATATTGATTTTTCCCATTTTACCAAGGAAGGAACTGAGGCCCGTAGAAGATAAGTGACTTGCCTGGCTTCACCTGCCTCAAAGCCGGGCCATCTCATTCCAGATCCTCTTTGCAGGGGTTTCCTCACAGAGCTAGTTATGGAGAAAGTGATGCTGACAGTGGTAGGTAAGATGGATAGTGGGAGAGCCAGGGGTGGGGAACCAGAGACAGGGAGTAGAGCTGGGAGGCCACTGCAGGAGGTGGAGCAGGAGATTAGGTACACCTGATGGAGGGACCATGGGCAGGGGTTACGGACTGTTAGAAATGAGAGTGAAACGCCAAGGGACTAGGTGATTGTCTTCGGTGTGTCCCGGAAGCCTTTAAGTTGCCTGAATTCTTGGGGCTGAGAAAGAGGAGTGCTGGGTCACCCAAAAGCCCTTTAAAGGTAACTTGCATATTGGATGGTGAAATGGCCCCTGACTTAGGATTGAACATGCACCTTATAGGGTTAGAGTGAGGCTAAATCAGATGACTCCAGGAAACACAATGTCCTACATCAAGAAGGGAATCAATAAATGATACTTCCCTCTTTATTTGCCTAGAACATCAGTTCACCCAGTAATGCATACTTTGAACTACTTTATTCATTCACTCACTTCTTCATGTAGCAAAATTTACTCTCTCCTATGTGCCAGCCACTATACTAGTTCCAGGACTGTACCAGGAAACCAGACAGAATTCATATATATATACAGATATATATCTATATATATATAGATATATATCTATATATATCTATATATATATATGATTTAAATATGTAGAGACAAAATTGATTTTCTAATTATTTCATCTGGTGCATGTTTCTAAAAAAGCTTTGTTCCCTTCCAGGCAGTTTGACGTAGTGATTAAAAGCATGGAGTCTTGGGACTTCCCTGGCAATCCAGTGGTTAAGACTTCGCCTTCCAATGCAGGCGGTGCAGGTTCGATCCCTGGTCTGGGAGCTAAGATCCCACATGCCTTGGGGCCAAAAAACCAAAACATAAAACAGAAGCAATATTGTAACAACTTCAATAAAGACTTTAAAAATGGTCCACATCAAAAAAACACCTTTTTTTTAAAAAAGCATGGAGTCTTGTGTCAGACTGCTTGGGTTCAAATCCCAGGTTCACCCCTTACTAGCTGTGCAATCTTGGGTAAGTTCTTTTGTTTGGCCGTGCTTCGCGGCTCGGGAGATCTTAGTTCCCTGACCAGGGATCGAATCCAGTCCCCCTGCAGTGAAAGCGCAAAGTCCTAGCCACTGGACTGCCAGGGAATTCCCCTGGGTAAGTTCGTAGTGACTCTGTGCCTCAGGTGCGTTGTCTGTGTAACGGGGATAGTTTTACCTACTCCATAGGGCTGCTTGGCACCTAGAACTATGCCAGGAAATAGTGCTTCTCAAAAGTATTTATGAAACACTTTGTGTTTGGAGACAGTTTGTGACTCAAACACAGGAAGACTGCCTCATTCTTTGCCATATCCTTCTTTTCTTATCCCAAATGGTCCTACCAAACCTGATGGCCCTTCCACACAGCGCACTGGGTTCTGAATGACTCTTGGCTCTTCCCCAAACTACAGCCCTCACAGAGATGGCAGTTTGCCGGCATAAGGTATATCCAGCAGCATCGCTGTAGGTTGGGCGGCTGTACCAGAATGCACTGTTGGGCTGAATATGTGGCCTCTCCAGGTGATTGACTTAAAGGGACTGAGAATTCATTTTTGCCTGTGGGTTGCCATATGCTCGTTTAAAAATGAAATAATGTCATAACTATATAGAAATGGTGACCCCCTGCAAAGGCAGTCATGTGTTAAGGCATGGCTCATACTGGCTCCTTGATAGAACCAATCAGGCAGCTGGTGGCTTGCAGTTTCGAGGACTGGTTTCTATCACAGACGGAGGACAGACTTGTGACCGGCTGAATCTCCTACTGGGCAGATCCTCTCTCAGGCTCCCCGATTCCTACCATGCTATTCCCTCCAATTTCTATGGCAGAGTGGAGCCTTTAAAGAAAAAAACCATACTTGCATTGCGTCTTACTGCACTCCTGCCCACCTTTCTCTTTGGGCGCCAATTTGGTTTCATCTTGGCAGCTCCAAGCCCCCAGCCCAGACTGCCGGTTGGGATGAACTCCAAATCCCAAGCCCTAATAATCTTTTCCTGAGGCACCATAGTCTTCCCAACTGTGTATCAAACCAACTTTTTTTTTTTTTTTTGCGGCACCGCACGGCTTGTGGGATATTAGTTCCCTGACCAGGGACTGAACCCGGGCCCTCAACAGTGAAAGCGTGGAGTCCTAACCACTGGACTGCCCGTGGAACTCCCTGCAACCAACTTTTTAATAAGCCAACAAGTATGGACACAATACCTGCCATGTACTCGTGACTGTGCCCGTTGTGAGGAGGATCACCAAGCGTAAGCCCTTCTCAGAGGCAGGCACAGCTGAGGGCAGGTTTAGGGAAGGCTTGGAATACTAATTCCTGCCAGAGACCAAGGTGCCAAAGAAATAGGAAAAGAGATCATACACCTATGTGCCCATCACCCTAGAACCTCAGAAACCCCATGGGGGGCCTCCAGTGGTTCCTCCCACTCCCCCCACCAGAAGTAACCACTTTCCTGACTTTTATGTGAGCCATTCTTTTGCTTTTGTTTATAAATTTACTACCTGTGTATGATCTGTAATCAATATATTGCTCAGGGGGCTTCCCTGGTGGTGCCGTGGTTAAGAATCCGCCTGCCAATGCAGGGGACACGGGTTCGAGCCCTGGTCCAGGAAGACCCCACATGCCACGGGGCAACTAAGCCCGTGCGCCACAACTAGTGAGCCCACGTGCCACAACTAGTGAGCCCGTGTGCCACAACTACTGAAGCCCGCGCACCTAGAGTCCACGCTCCGCAACAAGAGAAGCCACCATCATGAGGAGCCCGTGCACTGCAATGAAGAGTAGCCCCCGCTCGCTGCAACTAGAGAAAGCCCGTGTGCAGCAACAAAGACCCAATGCAGCCAAAAATTAAAATAAAATAACTTTATTTAAAATATATATATATATATATATATATATATATATATATATATATAGCTCAGTTTTGAGTAAACGGGTAGCAAGCACAAACCCAGCTGTGCAAAGAAAGGGCAATGTGGTCCCAATAGATGGAGGCACCAGGAGAAGGTCGGATGAGGCAGAATGTCTGCCTAAAAGTCCGGCCTCAGCTTCCCTGGGCGTCTACCAAGCAGGCGAGGCCACGAGGAGGCCTGGAAGCACAGGCAGTTGGGCAGCCAGCAAGGTGGTGGTTTCAGCTTCTTGAAAAGGGGTACAGGGAATTCCCTGGCAGTCCAGTGGTTAGGACTCCGTGCTTCTACTGCAGGGGGCCTGGGTTTGACCCCTGGCCTGGGAACTAAGATCCCACAAGCTCCACAGCCAAAAAAAATTAAAAAATGAAAGGTATGAAACTAATACTCAACACAGCATATAGTAGGTGAAGTGCTCAAAGACTGGTAGAATTCAAAAAAAAAAAAAAAGAAGGAAAGAAAAAGAAAGAAAAGGGGTACACGGGAGGTTATATTTTCTTTTTAAACCTTGTATGGCTAAAACCCTCTTTATTCCTACTCTCTTGTTTGGTAATTTGCCTGAGCATAAAATTCTAGATTTGGAAACCATTTTCCTTCAGAACTTTGAAGGCATTGTTCTTTCATCTCTTTGCTTCTAATGCTGTGCTGAGAAGTCTGACACCATTCTTTCTGATCCTGTGTATGTGACCTGTTTCTGTCCAGAAACTTGTAGAATCCTCTGTTTGTCCTGAGTGTTCTGAAGATACCTTGGTGTGGGTTTATTTTCATCCATGTGCTGGGCACTCAGTTTCAATCTGAAAACTCATGTCCTCCAGTTATGGGTACTTGTTTCATTATTTCTTTGGTGAGATTTCCTCCTTTCCTTTTTCCCTGTTCTTTCTGGGACACCAAATTGTCATATGTTGGACCTACTTGGCTGCCCCTTGTAATTTTTCTCTACTTTTTTCCAGCCCTTTGCATGTTCACTCTAACTTGGGGAGATTTCTTTGGTTTTATCGTTCAGTCTCTCTACAGAGTTTTTCATTCCTATTATCAAGTTTTTAGTTTCCAAAAAATCCTTTTGGATTCTAATTTTTTTTAAATTGAATATAGTTGATTTACAATGTTGCGTTATTTCAGGTGTATAGCAAAGTGATTCAGTTATATATATACACATATACATATATATTCTTTTCCAGATTCTTTTCCATTACAGGTTATTATGAGATATTGAATATAGTCCCCTGTGTTATACAGTAGGTCCTTGCTGTTTATCTGTTTTAGTGTGTATCTGTTAATTCCAAACTCCTAATTTATCCCTCCCTCCCCAGGACTCTAATTTTTTAAAGGGTATCTTGTTCTAGTTTCATGGATAAAATGTCTTCTCGTAAATCTTTGAGGGTATTAATGAGAGTTCTTTCATGAAGCATTCTTCTCACTGCTTTGTAATGAACTCAGAATTAATTGAAATATGTAATAGTGGTTTAGTTAATTACATTAATCTATAGAATATGATATTACAATGATTACATTTAAAGAAAAGACTAATAACATAGGATTATCATGATACATCTTAGAGCAGAAACAGCAAGTTAGTACCACAGTATTATATATTATTTTCCCCATATTTTATATATTATGAAAAATTTTAGTCATACCAAAAAACTGAAAGAATTTTATGATGAACACTACCTCAATTCTAACATGAACATTTTACTATACTTGCTTTATTACATATCTATCCATCTATCCAACCCTCTATCCATCCATCAATCCACCTTATTTTTTGATGCATTTTGAAGTAAATTACAGGCACCAGTATACTTTCCCCTAAATACTTTAGCATGAACATCATTAACAATATTTCAATATTTGCTTACAGTTTTTTGTTCCTTTGAAATAAAATTTACATGTAATGAAATGCACAGACCTTAAGTGTAAAGTTCTCAGTGTTTTGACAAACTCATAAATCTGTGTAAACTCAACCCCCCCACCAAGGTATAGAACATTATCATTACCCCAGAAAGTTCCCTCATGCCCTTCTTAATCAATCTCTGTCCCTAGGGGGATTCACTGTTATGATTTTTTTCTACTATAGGTTAGTTTTACCTGTTATAGTATTTCAGGTTATTTTTTTTTAATTAATTTATTTATTTTGGCTGTGCCGTGTCTTAGTCGTGGCACGGGGGATCTTCATTGCCGCATGGGGGGATCTTTTAGCTGCAGCATGCAGACTCTTAGCTGTGGCACGCATGTGGGATCTAGTTCCCTCACCAGGGATCGAATCCAGGCCCCCTGCATTGGTAGCGCAGAGTCTTACCCACTGGACCACCAGGGAAGTCCCAGTATTTCAGTTTTAAAAAAAGAAGAGAAAAAGAAAATTTACATAATAGGCATATTGTTTTACCATATGCCAGGCATTGTTCTAAAGTGCTTTAGAAATATTACCTCACTTACTCATATCAATACTTTGAGCAAGGTAGTAGTATTTTCTCCATTTTACAGATAAAGAAAACTGAGATGTAAAGTGGCCAAATAGCTTAGCCAAGGCCTCACAACTGAAGAATGGGGGAGTAGGGCCCCACAGCCACGCTGTTAACGACGCTTCGGCCTCTGTGTGAACATCCTTCAGACCTATGTCAACTTCAAAACGCTTACAGCAGTTATCTTGGGTGGTAGGGTTGTGGGTGATTTTTATTTTCTTCCTTTTGCTTACCTGTATTTTCTAAGATTTCTTCAATGAACATATATTACACCTCTTGCTTGTATACCTAAAACTCCAAAAGTTACTTTAAAATATTCCTGATATGGCCCAACACTACTCTTTTCTAAGTCATGACACCCCTTTCACCCGATTTCTCTTCACACTCACAGCCAAACCCTTGAATATTGCCAAGCTGAAGCATGGTCACATTCTGCATCACAGTGTGTCTTCCCAAGGTTCACCTTTGTGTGATATTCATGTGATCGATCATTTCAACCAACGAACATGCAAACATCCAGTGTCACATGAGAACCATGTCTGTTAGTTGACAGATGTCACCATGGGTGGGTGAGAGGCAGGAAGTGACTGATTCATCGTGGTTTCTGAATGTTTGCTCTTCTTAAAATGAAGCATAGAGCAAGAGGGAGGAGGTATGGGGATATATGTATATGTATAGCTGATTCACTTTGTTATAAAGCAGAAACTAACACACCATTGTAAAGCAATTATACTCCAATAAAGATGTTAAAAATAAATAAATAAATAAAATGAAGCATAGAATTTCTCTAAAGTGTAACATGTTTGCTTAAGATGTGCTCTGCGTTTTGAAATTAATACTTTAAAGTGTTAATATAGATAAAATTCATTTTTCTTTTTAAAAATTTTATTTTGAAGTAATTTCAAACTTAAATGTACCCTTTATTCACATTAACCAATTATTAATATTTTGCCACATTTGTTTTTACTATTTTCTATGTGTTTTCTTCTGAAATAACTTAAAGTTGCATACATCATGCCCCTTTAATCCTTAATACACCAGTGTGAACTTTTTAAGAATAAGGACATTTTCTTACCTATCCATTTTCTCACCTAACAGTAATGCAATACTATCGCCATATTCTAACTTAGACAGTTATCTCAATAATGTCTTTTATAGCACTTTTTCAGCTTCCAATATCCAATGCAGAATTATACATTTCACTAATTGTCTTATCTCTTTAGTTTTCTTAAATCTGGAGCTATTCCTCTCTCACCATTCTTTTTTTTTTTTTTTTTTTTTGGCTGCACCTTGCAGCTTTCAGGATCTCAGTTCCCCAATCTGGGATGGAACCCGTGCCCCCTGCAGTGGAAGCTCAGAGTCCTAACCACTGGACAGCCAGGGAATTCCCTTTTTTGTCTTTCTTGACACTGTCATTTTGAAGGGTAAACACCAGTTATTTTGTAAAATATCTTTATATTTGATTTTATGTTTCCCCACAGTACGGGTTATACAAGTTATGCACTTTTGGCAGGAATATTATGTGGGCGATGTTGTGTCCTTTCTATGTCCCAGGAAGCACACCATGGTGATGTTAATTTTGACCTCTTGCCAGATCTCTCTGCTGTGAAGCTACTATTTTTCCTTTTGTAATTAATAATCAATTTGTGGGGAGATAGAATGCCTTTTTGACCAGTATTTACTTGATAAAAATGTTTATGCATTTTTTGAATGTTTGTTTTATTCAAAGGCTTAAATATTTAAGAAATGTACAAATGGCTGAAAATCTACGAAAGAACTCTAAAAAACTTTGGAAAAATGCTAATGAAACACGAGAAGAAAAAGTAAGTAGATCAGAATATGGCAAGAAAACTCTGTAATGATGAAGATCAGAACATTAGGAGAGAGAAGTATGGTAATTGGCAAACTGAGAGCAAGATGGGAGAACAAACCGGAAATATGTGTGTATAGGTGAGATCCCTGCTGAGGACTTAGTTCCTGTTCTCATACCTTTCATTGTATCTGATCCAAACATACTTTCCATGGTTATAAAAAATGCTCAAATAAATATTTTTTGAACGAATGAACAATTCATCATGATAGACTTTGGACAGAATCTGCTTACATCTTTGAAATCTCCATTTAATCATTAGCATCTATTTGTTGTCCTCCCAACAGTACAAGTGCTACATCTGAGAGGAGAGAGCCTGTTGTTTTTCTGAAGAAATATATGAGAAGTAAATAATGTGCAATGATATGCCATTCAGATTGATCAATCAGGAGTGGTGCATTTTATGCACAGGTAGCAGCTCTTCTATTAATAATTCTCCTCCTCCACAGGGCATTCCTGGCTGATTGAAAACAAGGGAGCAATTTTCGACTTCCCCTTTACGTTCAGAAGCATCAACAACATACAAGTCTGTCCACACGGGCCTTGACTGCACAGCAAGCTTCGAAAAATGTTTGTCACCAGAGCAAGATAATTTTTGCAACTTGTGATAACAAGAAGCTGGTTTGATGAAAACCTTGCAGTTGTGAAAAAAAATGATTTTTTGAAATTTGTGGTTGAGAAAAATGGTTTCTCACATAGTTGTTTACTGTATCCTGTTATCTTGCCTTGGTTTCCCTGATCTACCACCCATAGCCCCCAAACCAAATATTTTATTTAAGATCTAAATGTTTGTTTATTTGCTTATCTAATTCTTGGCCATAGACCCAATTTCTGCATCATCCTGGTCAGGATTCTGTGTGGATCCTAGGCTTGCTTCCTGTAAGTTATCTCCAACTTCCAAACAGCCTATAAAAGCAAAAAGGTACGATCCCTACCCTACCCAAACACTCTCCTATTTTTCATGGCTGGAACACTCTGTATCATTTACTCAAACCTGTGTCATTCATTTATTCCATTCGTTCATTCAAAAACACTTAGCTGTTGCACAACCAGAACTGAACTAGGTCTAATTTTAGTCTTTGCCCTTGAGGTGCTCAGAATTTCATTAGAGATACCAACAGATAACCAACTCAGCAAGGTGCAGATTTCTGTGGTAAGTGCCATATTTTGTAATGTGAACACAGATGAGATATCAACACCCAGGAGGGGCGGGTGACTAATCGGTGAGCAAGGCCCTCTAAATATATGGGGTTATTTAATCTGCACACTAACCTTAAAAGGAAAGGACTTTTATCGTCGTGTTTATCAGATGAGGAAGCTGAGGCTCTGGGAGGTTCAGAACTTTCCAGGCCCCAGATAGCAGGCAGCGAGACATGGCTCAGAGACCCGGTCCCTGTGCTCTTTATCCGGCCAACCTGGAAGGATGGATCGTGCAAAGGAGTTTTCTTCGCCCCCACGGGGACTGGCAAGGGGACTCGCTGAGCTCCCAGCAATGTCCGGCCCCCGGGGCGAGAGCTGGCGTCTTGACAGGGGGACCAGATCCACGCGAGGGCTCTCAGTCCTTCCGCCTCGTCTTTCCTTGGTTCTGCCCGCAGGCCTTCTGTTGACCTGGGTTTGCAACCTGAGACTCCTCATTTCCAGATCCGGACTACAAGGGTCTTCCTTTGGGGGCGCAGGTCCCTCGGAGGAAGGACCCGCCCCTGCCGTAGCGGCCGCCCAGAAGAAAGCACGCCTTTTTTATCCTGAAATGAAATTTGTCGTTAGTTAAAACGCTCGTCAGGGCTTTCCTGGTGGCGCAGTGGTTAAGAATCCGCCTGCCAATGCAAGGAACACGGGTTCAAGCCCTGGTCTGGGAAGATCCCACATGCCGCCGAGCAACTAAGCCCGTGCGCCACAACTACTGAGCCTGCGCTCTAGAGCCCGCGAGCCACAACTACTGAGCCCACATGCCACAACTACTGAAGCCCGCGCGCCTAGAGCCCGTGCTCTGCAACAAGAGAAGCCACCGCAATGAGAAGCCCGCACACCGCAACAAAGAGTAGCCCCCGCTCGCCGCAACTAGAGAAAGCCCACGCGCAGCAACGAACACCCAATGCAGTAAAAAAAAAATTAAATTAAATTTAAAAAAAAACCAAAAACAAAACAACCGCTCCTCACGGACAGTATTTAAAGGAAGTGCTAACTGCAACACAATGAGAACTAGAAGGAAAGTAATTTACAACACCATAGTGAGAACTTCGACATGTCCAAGCCGAGGAAGATCGCCCGGAAGGCGCAGGGGCGAGCCGAGCTGCTGGGGTCGGGGTGGGAGCTGGCATTCCCGGGAAAGTCCGCGAAGGTTCCCCCGCAGAAGCACTCTGCTCGTTAGTGCAGCACAGGGAAGTGATGGCTCAGACCCTCATTCACAGGCTCTCCACTTTCGGGAGGGTCGCGAGCTTCTTGCAACCATGAGCCCCATCACTGTGAGCCCCCAATCTCGCCCGCGGTGACTGATGTGTCCCGGAGGAGCGGACCCGGCTGAGAGCACGGAGATGGGGTGGGGGAGCTTGGGCGTAGGAGGGTGCAGGCGCGGCTCCGGGTACAGTTGCCTCTGAGGGGCGAAGGGAGGGCGCTCGTGGAGCCCCCAGAACTGACCGGGAGGAGGAAGCCCCTTCCCCGGGTCTCCGGAACCCGGAGGACGCCGCTCAGGCACAAATCAGGTCCTGGGTTACACATGCCAGCTTGGGCGCACCTGTTTCTTTAGAAAACGCATTTTGAGCTCCATTCGAGTAAGACACACCAGAGCCCATTCATTCATAATTTGGGCATTGTCTGAATGTTATCTTTATATCGTGAAAATAGTACCTGCTCATTGTTAAACAGTTCAAAAGCGTAGAAAGAGGTACAAGTCACCCGTAATCAATCCCTACACCCTTAGAAGATCACTGTAAATCTTTTGGAATTTACCCTTTGAAACTTTTTTCCTAAGCATATTTCCTAGGTAGTATATAAACACAACACATAACACAGTGGTATTAAACCATAGCATGCTTTTGTAACCTGCTTCCCCCCCCCCCCCACTTAATATATTATGGTCTATTTTCCATGTTGATGTAGATTTACACATTCTATTTTTTATATATACAGTATATTTGTATGTTTTTATAGGTGTATTGTGTGATGACCAAAACATGAGTGTAAGATTTATGTAGTGATTTGATTATTTTTGGTAAACATACTGGAAATACGTGGGTGCACCACAAGACTCTTTTACAAAACTTTATGGTTTGTGTATCATTTAAAAATATCTTCACAGACCTATGGCTCAGCTTATCCCAATGATCATAATTATCTTTTCACGAATAATCTGCCATCCACTCTAGCAGTGGGAGTCTTCTCTGTGTGGCCTCTTTCCACCTTCTATAACATCACCTGAGACAGGCTAATAATGGCTCCCTCACTTTTTTTTTTAAATTAATTAATTTTATTTATTTATTTCTGGATCTGTTGGGTCTTCGTTGCTGTGCGTGGGCTTTCCCTAGTTGCGGCAAGCGGGGGCTACTCTTCCTTGCAGTGTGCAGGCTTCTCACTTCGGTGGCTTCTCTTGTTGTGGAGCACGGGCTCTAGGCTCGTGGGCTTTGGTAGTCGCAGCACACGGGCTCAGTAGTTGTGGCACATGGGCTTAGTTGCTCCGCGGCATGTGGGATCTTCCCAGACCAGGGATCAAACCTGTGTTCCCGGCATTGGCAGGCAGATTCTTAACCACTGCACCACCAGGGAAGTCCCTCAACTCTGAAATATTTTTGCCTCTAGTTGTCCCATGCAGACTATTCATAAAATCTACTTCTTCAGTAACTACAAACTCTGCTTTGGCTTCTTGAATAAACAGCAGCAACTGAACAGTATCAGTAACATCTGTAGATTCATCAAGCCTAGGAAAACCACTCAAAACTGTTTGCCATGCTTTCTAATTGATGACTGATGTTTCTTCCAATGTTCTCAAGTCTTTGAGCAACTGTTCTCCCCAAAAGGCTAATAGTCTTCAACAAATTTTAGGTTTTGCAGGCCAAGAGGCAGAATCAAGTAATTACGTAGGTACTTACTTTCCATGTATTTATTTTTTAGTGATGAAAATAAATCTATTCAATTTATTTTTGGGGAAAACGACCATATTTGTTAAATGAGTGACCGCTGCTATAGTTTACTCATGTGTCATTTGTGTACAATCACCAATTACTGTGAATGACAAGGTGTCCGAATGACTTGGTTTCCTATTAATCCCACTCACTAAGCCAACTTCATGTTGAAGAAGAAAAATCACCAGAAAACAGACCAAGAAATGTCCACTGCTAGAGGGCTTTTTGTTGATTTAAGTGTAATCTTTCAACGGATTAGTAGTTCTCTAGCTTGGAGTCTCTAATTTGATATAGCAACCAACTTAATTTCTGTGCAGACCATGAATTAGCAAATGTCTTCTAACCTGACAATCACTTTAAAAGCAAACCCTTAGTTGATCATGAAAACACACCTTTAAACACATGGCTCTAAACACCATTGTTTTGCCCACTCTGAAATGTATTTTTTTCATCCTGACACTGTCATGTCATAACTTTTAAAATGATAATTTCATTATTATTGCTCAATTGCACTGATGCTTAGTAGGAGTAGCCTGTGGTCTATTCTTCATCATGCAAGTTTATAAAAAAGTAACTTTGGAACTTCAATCATGGTCAGCCAGAAGACGGTCTTTCTTTCCCCCTCCACAATTACATACATCAGTATTTTTGGAAGTACTGTCCAAATTGTTTGACGTCCCCTCTGCATTGACCCTGGATAAGGAAGCGTGAAGCTTGATTGTCTTTCAGCAGAAGGACTTTAATTGGTAATTATGGAGAGATCATTACTTCCTTTTCTCCTTGGATAGCTGACACAGGACAGGAAGGAAGGTTGGGGTTCTGTCTGAGACTCTAAAGATCCTTTTCAAAAAGCCCATTCCGTTGGCATTCCTTAGCGAATCATAAGCTCGTCCGGTCTCCACACTTTATAAAGTTCTCTTTTACACACCCATCTTATCACCTGAGTCACCCTGTAGATTTAGGATTCTTATTCCCAAGAGGCTAGTAAGGCCTCAGGCCAGGTCTTTGGGTGTTGTCTGGTCCTTTCATGAGAGTCATTTTGATAGGAGAAAGGGGTTGGGGAAAGACACCTGAGTCTGGTGAGGCACATTAAGGATGCTGACCACACACTTCACCTGCTGTACTGAGACAGAGGGGACCTGGGATCCTTTGCTGCAGTGCTTGCACCTGGACAAACATTTCCTCCGCAACAGAATACAAAGAAACTATAAGGGACTAAAAATAACTACATGCATGTGACACTTGAGGCAAATTATAAACAAGATACAAAAAGACCAAAAACCCAACTGCCACTTCTGAGGTGTCCCAGCAAAAGCAGGGTCCTGGGCAAGATTCCTGCAAAGGGCACCACCAAGAGGATGGTCAGACCACCCAAGCCACCCCTCCCCCCAGACCCCTGGACCTGCCCCTACCCTCACCCCATTTAAAAAACCAGCTCCCCCCACCCCCTCAGGGAATGAGCAAGGGAAACTTGCTTGTTTTCTCTCTCTCCTGCTGCAGCAGGAGTCCCAATAAAGCCTTGCCTGAATTTCTCATCTGGCCTTTTACAAATTTCTATTGATGAAAGAGTCCAAGGACCCCGGTTGGGAACTACCATTTTGCGCAGGGCCAGCCTGAAGTGGGAATGACGGTCCCCCCATGCTTTCTTGGTTATGCCACCATCATCCTCACTGTAAGTGTATTCTAAAATCCCATTAAGTGTATTCTCCATTGAACCCAGCTGAGTGAAGCGGACAGCCGGCCCTGCAGTGCCCCCTTGCGCGACTCTAGGGAGGCTGATCGGCTGCGGTGTGAGCGCCCCTCAGCAGCGAGTCTGTGGCCACAGCCCCTCCGCAGGGCCTCGGGAGGCGAGGCGGCGGACACACGGCGCGCGCTGACGAGGAGGGTCACCCGGCCCCAGGGTTGGACTCCTGCTGCGCGCTCGCTGCGCGGCGGGGATTTGGGTGGGCGGGGCTGGGCGGGGCTGGGCGGAGCCTGGACCGCGGGAGCGCGTTGTCCGGCTGGCGCCCTCGGAGCGGCGCGCGGCACCGTGGGGTCTCGGGGCCCGCGGCTCACAGACAATCGGACCCTTGGATAAACATGGTGTGCTCCCCGGGAGAGGGGAGCGGGGTCATGTCCGCGGGCGGACCCGGCGAGGAACCCGGAGCCCCCACCGTGCGGGGGAGAAGGCGGGGACAGTCAGGCCGCGCGGGCTCTTTAAGACCGTGTTCGTGCTAACGCCGACCGTGAGTAACCTGGTCCCAGGTCCCGGGAGAAACCTTGAGTTGGCTTGGTCTAAATAGGAGGATGAGAGTTCAGATCTCTAGGCGTGGAATTTGGGTAAGTTATGAATGGGGGGTGGGGGTGGGGCGGCACATGGCTTTGAGCCAAAGCCCCCAGGTACGTTGTAAATTTTAACAGGGCTCCTGGAGAGGGCGGTGAGACTAAGCAAGGACGAGTTCCAAAGGGAGGAGAGTCCCCCCACCTGGCTTCAGCGCCCACGCGGCTGGTCCTTCATGATCTCGGTAAGCCCAGTAGCTTGTGAACAGGTTGGGTGAGTGCAGGAAGCTTCAGGCCTTTGTGGTGGATGGGTAGGCAGAGGAACCCACTACTGCGGGCTCTCAGGAGTCCTTGGGCATCCGGTTCTTCACGAAGCTTCCTGGGCCAAGAGGTGGAGCTGTGCCTGCCTTTGGGCCTGGCCCACCAATGGGGTATCCGGCAGCCCCGGTAGGACCTCAGAGAGCACAGCAGCAGCAGTGGAGAAGTGGCTGGTGGCACTGTGCCTCCTTGGCCGCCTCCCCCCCGGGGGGTTGGCCCACTGGGCACGGGGGAGGAGGAGCTGCTGAGTGGTCCGATGACACAGGCTGAGCAGAATGAGGACTGTGAAGTCAGAGGAAGTGGGATGCTACAGCATCCCACCTGGCCTGGGGCTGACGGCCTGGCAAGAAAGGTGTTGCCCAGGCAGACCAGTGCCTTCTGCCCATGGAAGGGAGCCTCTGGGATCAGCAGGGCACACCTGGTGCCCATGGTGGACTGATGGGTTGGGTGAGGCCACCCTAGAACAGGGTCCCCCTCCCCATTCTAGGAATGAAGAGAGTCCCATGTCCACATTCTGGAGGCCTAAATACCACCCACACCATGTGGAAGGAAAGCAGTAGAGAGGCTGGGTGGCACATCCTGCTGCCCCCCTTTTTCCCCAAATCCTCCCAGGCAGGCCGCCCTTGCTCTGTCCAACCCCAGCTCTGTGAGCTTTCTGTTCCTCCTGAGTAGCTGACTTCCAGGATTTGGGGTTCCAGGGCTATGAGGAATACACGCTGGAGAGCAGATGAGTCCCGAAGATCACCACTGACTCCCACCCTCCTACTTCTCTAGATGCAGAGGCCTCCATGGCTGTGATAAGCCTTCTGTTCTTGGCAGTGATGTATGTTGTGCACCACCCCTTGATGGTCAGTGACCGGATGGACCTGGACACACTAGCCAGAAGTCGGCAGCTGGAGAAGCGGATGAGCGAGGAGATGCGCCAGTTAGAGCTAGAGTTTGAACAGAGGAAGCGAGCAGCTGAGGAGAAGCAGAAGGCAGAGAACTTCTGGAGAGGAGACACATCCAGTGACCAGTTAGTGCTGGAGAAGAAAGACAGGGGGTGGCCGTTCCAGGCGGATGGCCAGGAGGGGCCGCTGGGCTGGATGCTGGGAAACCTGTGGAACGCTGGCCTCTTTTGCTTTTTTCTCATCTTTGAGCTCCTGCGACAGAACATGCAGCACGAGCCGGCCTTTGATTCCAGCAGCGATGAGGAGGAGGAGGAGGTCCGTGGCGTGCCTGTCACCTCCTCCAACTGGCTTACCGACTTCCCCCCGAGGGAGGTGCTGGAATCCTTTCACAAACACCACATCCAGAACGTCACCCGGGACCTGCCCTGCACCTGCGAGTTCGTGGAGAGCTTTGTGGACGACCTCATCGAGGCCTGTCGGGTGCTCAGCCGCCGGGAGGCTCACCCACAGTTGGAGGACTGCCTGGGCATCGGGGCTGCCTTCGAGAAATGGGGAACCCTCCACGAGACCCAGAAATTTGACATCCTGGTGCCCATTGTTCCCCCCCAGGGCACTATGTTTGTGCTGGAGATGAGGGATCTGGCCCTAGGCCGCCGCTGTGGCTGCGTGCTGGTCGAGTCGGAATGCGTGTGCAAGCGCGAGAAGCTTCTGGGGGACGTGTTGTGCCTGGTGCACCACCACAGGGACCACTCAGCCCTCCTGGGCAAGTGTAACAGCTCCATCAAGGCAGCTCTCTGCACCGGCTCCTACCTGGATGTGTGTAAGACCGTGCAGTGGTTCCGGAACATGGTGGGCAATGCCTGGGCCCTCGTGGCCCACAAGTATGACTTCAAGCTCAGCCTGCCGCCGTCCACCACCTCCTGCAAGCTCAGGCTGGACTACCGCTCAGGCCGCTTTCTCTCAATCCGCCTGGTCCTGGGTGTGCAACGGGAAGACACCTTGGTCTACCTGGTGAGTCAGGCCCCTGACCAGGAACAGTTCACCAGCGTGGACTGGCCCGAGTCCTTTGCAGCCTGTGAGCACTTGTTCCTAAAGCTGGTCGGGCGTTTTGCTCCCGAGAACACCTGTCACCTCAAGTGCCTCCAGATCATTTTGAGTCTCCGGGACCTTCAGAGTTTACCCCAGGGAGCTTCCCACCCCATCCTCACCTCTTACCACTTCAAAACAGCCCTCATGCACCTGTTGCTGCAGCTGCCCCTAACAGACTGGCAGCATGGCATGCTCTCCCAGCGGCTCCAGGACATCCTCTGGTTCTTGGGCCGAGGCCTCCAGCAAAGGTCTCTCCGTCATTTCCTCATTGGTAACACCTTCCTGCCCCTGACCATCCCGATCCCTAAGACATTTCGTAATGCTGAGCCCGTCAATCTCTTCCAACACCTGGTGCTAAACCCCATGGCACATTCACAGGCAGTGGAAGAGTTCCACAACCTTCTGACCCAGGTGAAAGCTCTGCCCTGTGCCTCGCTGGCTGGGGCACATTAATGTACAGGCCATTAAAAAGGGGGAGAAGGTATTTCTGATTCTCAGGCTGCAAAAGAGTTTATTTTTCAGACACATCAGCAGTATACGTGATCTTCACCTTGCCAGTGGGGGCTATGACAGATTAAGACACTTAGGAGTACGTGAAGTGGTCATGAGGAGGGGTCCAGTCTGCAGGGCCTAATCAAGGCTGGGTCTTCGAAGTTTTCTTCTCCTGACTTAACTTTCATCATGACCCAAAGAGGGCCCAGGGTAACAGATGTTATGGGAGGATCTTGCTGCTAAAGAGTTGAGATCCAGAAGAGGCCTGTGAAGTTGGGTTCTGTAGCAACACTGGAAGTCAGAGAACCAGAGAACACTTCCATTCCAGCTTATTCCTTCTTTTGTGAACGACTCCGAGCACATCCCTTGTAAACTGGTTTCCTTATTGAACTCAGCCCAACTCATATCCAAGCTGATAGCACTCCATTTTATCCCAAATACTGTGATGGTAGCTTCTCGTATTTTAGGATCGAATTTTTCAGACCTCCACTATTTGAAGATATAACCAAGATGTTTATTTGCCATTTTCTTAATTTAGCCCTATTTTCATATGATATGTGCAATATAATATAGCTGTTTTATGCATCTGAAAAGAACTCCAATACTACCCAAATAACTTGACTCACAGACAAATATTAAGTCAACAGTGGCCTGTCCCATAGTTGAAATAATGTATTTACTAAAATTAATTACATCGTCAACATCTGATGACCTCCTCAGTGCCTGGAAACATTATAAAACCCTTAAGGAGGACAGTCTTTTGGGGGGCTCTGAGATGAACAATTACGGTTTCTGAGGGGAGCCACTTATTTGTTAAATGGAAAGGAGGTTTAGCTACCACGTGTAGCTGTGCTTTTTCTCAGTCTGGTAATGCCTTTGTATTCTCTTTTCAAAGAAGACAAAGGGATTATTTGAACTACATTTGTGGGTTTGCAAAGCGGGGTCATCACAATCCAGGCCCACTGCCAGGGCTGGACAGGAAGGGACTGTGAAGCAGTTCAGCTCTAACAAAGTCATAATTCTGGAGATATGATTGGTATATTTCCCCCTCTTTCAAAACCCTGGGCATCCTGGGGAGGAGTGTTAAGAAATGTGACTCTAGTTGTGGGTGTGGTTGTTTTGGAAATACCAGTGCTGTTCCTACCCAGCACTGCCAGGAAGATCTTCGGGGGAGGAGAACCTTGGCCCACATTTAATGTGACCTCCTTGGGGGTTTAGGTGCTGGCCTCGTAGCCTTTGGTTATAGAATCCACACCCTCCCCCCAGCAAAAATAAATTACAAGTGTCCCAGAAGCTGATGCCAGCCAATACTTGGGGCTCCCACTGCTGCACAAGAGCTGCTGTGTTCTCACGTTGTCTGCTGATATCTGCCAGGTACAGCTTTCAAGTGCAGATGCAATGATGGTTGGTTCTATGCTGGTGGGATTTTGGTGTTTTTAAAACATCCACATGTTTTTTGGGATTTCCCTGGTGGCGCAGTGGTTGAGAATCCGTCTGCCAATGCAGGGGACACGGGTTCGAGCCCTGGTCCGGGAAGATCCCACATGCCACGGAGCAACTAAGCCCGTGTGCCACAACTACTGAGCCTGCACTCTAGAGCCCGCGAGCCACAACTACTGAGCCCGCGTGCCACAACTACTGAAGCCCATGCGCCTAAGGCCCATGCTCCGCAACAAGAGAAGCCACCGCAGTGAGAAGCCCGCGCACCGCAACAAAGAGTAGCCCCCCCCCCACCGCAACTAGAGAAAACCCACGTGCAGCAACAAAGACCCAACGCAGCCAAAAATAAATTAATTAATTAATTTAAAAAAATACATATGCTTTTTGTTTAGAAAATAATTTGCTGGTGTTTTACTTCCAAATCAATGAAGAAGATTATTTCCTGTATCAGTTGGAATTTGCAGTAACAGCAGATCAGCATTCTCACATGCCTGTTCCCAAGAAGTGCACGTTACCCTGATCGCTTCATCCAGTACATCCTGGTGTTTCTCAATGTACTTTGAACCAGTCTGCCCTGTGGTTTCCCAGTGGCATGGCCGGTAACCAGGAAAGAGTAATTCAGAATCTTAAGGAACACCCAAGTTATTCATTTTCATGGTGTCCAAACCAAAATATCAGCCAAATTAAAAGGTCTTAATGTCTACAAACAACATATATAAACTCCAGAAGGCATAGGCCTGTCAGGTAGAAAGAAGGTGGTATGATCTAGGACTGGGTGGTTTCCAGTCTAGTACAAGACAAGGAAGAAAATGTAAAGTTATGAGTGGGCGGAAGAATACAAAGGGAACAGTCAGCAAAGCTTGGGTGGGGCAGAGAGTATAAGAAAGAGTATAGAAAAAACAAGTATTAATGGGAAGAACAGAGCTGTTGTGCTCTGGGAATACTCTTACAATGAAAGGGGAAGCTTCCAGATACTCAGGAAGCTCAATTTTATTCTAAACAATACCTGGCTGGCACCCAGGATATAACAGCGATTATAGTAATGGGAATACTTAGCATTCACTGAGCATTGCCAATGGTCCAGGCACTGTTCTGCACATCTGGTAACTCATTTAATCTTCACACTATAACCCCACGAAGTGGGTGCTTTAACCCCTCCATTTTGCCTACCAGGAAACTGAGGCTCAGAAGGAGTATACATAGCTCATAAGTGGCAGAGCCTGGAAGAAAGTACCCGTCCTAGCAACCTTCCAGCACAATCTTGGGAATAAGATGTAGGGGTTACAGTGTTTTGAAAAGCAAAAAGCATTATATTAATTTTAAGATAAACTATATTAATTTTAAGATAAAGGGTGGTATGTTATTGTTTGGGAATTCTGGAAGATAGAAATTGTTGGTTCTTAGTCCAGTCCTTAGGAGTTCAGGAATTTTATATCACATACAAAAATTAAAGGCATTTGCTCAGAGGCCAAAACAAATGCAAAGCCATTTCAACTACATGCCCTGTTGAACCCCAGTGACTTGGTGGTTTATATCATGAACTACATTGATATAAGCCAGCTGCAGGCTGGAAGGTCGGGGCAAATTTCAGCCAAAAGACTTTGTTCAGGTAGCCAGCTGATAACACTATTATTCCTCACCTAAACTAAGGCTGTTTGGCATCCATTTTGGGGAATTAGAATCTGGGTGAGGAGTGAAAAATACAGAAGGGGAATGGCTCCAGCACTTTTCTGGCAGATGAGGGGTGGAGGAGGGGCCCCACTACTTTTGTAGACAGAAGAGTCGAGCTTTGCACGCCACTGATACCAGTGTTGAACGGATCTCTTGGCACCAGCTGTAGTCCTAATCCCCCCAGACAAAGAAGGCATTCAGAATGGGAGGTGAAAAGACCTGCCTGCACCAGGCGGGCCTGGCCTACAGAAATGCAGGGGGTGCAGTTGGCACTGCACACGGAGCCCCAGGCACTCAGCTCAGGAGGCTCCACTACAACCACCGGACAGCTTCACACCTCAGCCAATGGCTGATGGGTCTCCTAGGAGCCTTCCTCTGCTAAGAGTTCCAAGCCAGTTCTTCAGAGGCTCTAGATTCAGTGCTACCTGCTACCCTCCCAGCCCCCACTTCTCTTAGATGGTGCATACACGGAACCCAGAGGATCACAACCCGTTCCCACTCTCAAATGCACTTAGAGAACAATGACTGGCACCCTAGCATACACGGAGTCCGTGTGCTCACAGGATCTATTACCTAACTCCTCATAAAGCTCAGTGAAAGGGGGGGGTATTATCATCACTGTTTTATAAATAGGGAAGAAAATGGGGCCCAGAGAGGTTAAGACGCCCAATCCAGGATTAAGCTTGTCTTCCAACTTTGCTCATTCAATACATATTTAAGCACTTGCTGTATCCGGGGCTAGCATCAGGCCCTGGGAAAACAATGGTGAGCAAAGACACGCTTTATCCTCATGGGGCTGACAGTCTATGGAGGAGACAGATATGAAATAGTCACCCCAGCGGACGTAAAAGGTGACCTATATGGGAAAAGAATCTAAAAAAAGAGTGGATATACATATAACTGATTCACTTTGTTGTACACCTAAAACTCACACAACATTGTAAATCAACTATACTCCAGTGAAAATTAACAAAAAAAACAAGGGTGACAAGTTCCACTAAAGCCTCCAGTAAGGACACTTGAGCCTATCAGGGAAGGCCTCCCTGAGGAAGTGATATGAGCTGAAACCTGACAGGAGTTAACTGGGTGAAGATGAGGATGAAGAGGGTGAAGATGGATGAAGAGGATCCTACGTAGAGGACGTGGCACATGTAGAGGCCCTGTGGTGGGAGCTGGCACCGTAAGGGCTAGCCTGAAAGGAGGCCCAGTGACTGGAGGGCAAGGAGAAAATGGAGGCAAGGTGCAAAGTGAGGCTGGAAAGGCTGTGGGGACCAGGCCCAGGAGGGCCTTGTAGATCATTTTAGAAGCTCCCTGAGCAATGGCACCTTTGAAGCGTTTTAGACTTTGGGAGGAAGCGACAGGTCGGTTTTGTACTTAGCAACCACCACCCTGGGCCCAAGGAGAAGCGGGTCAGAGCAGGTTTGGGGCTGCTGCAGACCAGCGAGAAGAAAATATGGATGAAAAGAGATGCGGAATAGAAGAGATTTTTAGGAAGTAAAAAGAGCCCAGCAATGGATTGTGTGTGAAGGTGAGGGAGAGGGAGGCGTCCAGGATGACCCCTGGGTGCTGATTTGGGTCCCTGGGTAAACTTGTTTTCTTTCTTCTATCCCACACTGCCTTACACTAAAGATTTGAAGGTGGTCACTGGGAGAACAACTTCGTGCAAAAAATAAATAGGCTTAAAAAGTCGTTTTCAACAAGGTAGTACTTATTTGGTTGCCAAAACGACTGAGGGGCACCGTTGGCATTTAGCGAGAAAATCGTGTCAGGGACGCTGAGCAGTCCTACAAAGAGGACAGGAGTCCCACAGGCCAAGCGTTGTTTCACCCTGAATGCCAATAGCACCCTTGAGAAGAAGCACTGTATAAAATGCCATACGTGTGTTAAGACATTATAGGATGTTAAAGGGATATTTGGGGGAACAGGCCTGGCCTTTTCTCCTGTAATACAGTTCTTGGGATGAGATGAAGCAGAATGAACGGATGGGTAGCACATTACACTTGTCTCACTTCCGACCTTAACCTTATGTTTTTTGAAAGGGAGGAAGATATCCAGGAATCTTTTCGCAAGAATCAATAAAAACGATGGTCTTCATTAAAAAAAAAATGTACACACAACATTTTGCATCTGTTCTTCCCCTGCCTCGAACACTCCTCATTCGGGTGTCGGCTACCTCTCACCTCCGTCCCACACCCCATCATCACTTTCTACCTCCTAGTGTTTTGCTGCCCTTATAGTACAGGTCGCGATGGGAAAATCAACCTTTGTTTCCTCGGTCACCTGCCTCCCCCATTAGTATGTAAACTCCGTGAAAGTAAAGCCCTCGCCCGCTCTGCTCCACGCTGGGTGGGTCCCTAGCGCCCAGTTCCACGTCTAGCGCTCCAAAGGAGGGAGTTTTCATACTATTTCCGGGGAGGTTGGGTGGGGGGTGGTCCATGGATCCATTACAGTCCACCCACAGGACCCGAGCTCAGAGCGCTCAATACCTGACGTCTCACTTCCACGCGGCGCCGCACTACCTTTTCCGCGCGGAGGACCAAGGCAGTCTGCGCAGGCGCGCCTCTGGCTCCGCCCACAGTGGCGTCATCACGGCCGTTATTGCGCTCAGGCGTCTCGGCGCGCGATTTAAAACCAACTCTGGAGACGCGGAGGAGAAGATGGGACCTCCCTGCCCCGGTGAGGCTGAGTGGGTGGGAGGCGTGGCGGGAAGGGCCCGGTGCGAAGAGGTGCTCCGGGCGGCGGGGCTGGCGGGCTGGCCTGAGCTGGGAGAGCGGGTATTCTCGGCCTCGTCGTTGGCCTTGTTCTCCGTCGGCTGAAGTAGAGGCAGGCGGGCTGGGGGAGAGGAGGGCCGGCGCAGGGTGGGCGGACGGGTGCGTTCGGCCAATCAGGACGCGGCTTCGGCCCGCGCCGCTCTTCCCGCTGTGAGCCGGATGCGGGACGCCTTACCCCTGGGCTCCTACACTTTGCGCGGTGTTTCTTCCTTTAAAAGGAGGTTTTCCTGGAATGCACGTTAGTTCAGGGCCATGGAAGTATTGTGGTTACTGCTGTTATGTTTAACACGTATGCATTTATTTTTACATTCATTCAACTAGTATTGAGTGCCCCCTTCGGGCCAGAACCTTTGTCAGATGCATAGATATAGCAAAGAACAAAACAGATAAGATCCCACCCTCTTAGAGCATGTGTTTTAGTTCGGGAGACAGACAGGAAACGAAATAATTACACATGAGGCTGAGTACTCAGATTGAGAAAAGCAGAGTTGGGGGAGGGTCACTTTAGATTAGGGAGTCAGGGAAGAGCTTTAAGCAGATTCTGGGGAACGTGTTCAGGCAGGAGCAAGTACAAAAAACGGGCAAAAGAGAAAGAGGCTGACATGGGCGAGGACCAGGATTTTGTAACTGAACAGTGAGTGAGGTCGGGCAGGTAGTCAGGGCCTTTGTAGGTCTTGGTAAGAGGTTTGGAAATTTAGTTACATTTTGGACGTGGTAAGTGACTTACCTGAGTCAGGTGAAAGGGTCAATAATCACGTGGATAAGAGCTGGACACTCAGGGCAGTGATATGGGCTGCTCAGGGAAGTGGCCTGTGGACTGAGAAGTAAATTTGGTCATCATCATCATATAGATGGCAAAACCATGGGAGCAGGTGAGAACACTAGGAAGACCCTGCAGAGAAAATACTTGGGACCAACATTTAGAAGCTGGTTAGAGAAGGAAGAGCTAGAAAAATTCAGAAAAGAGTGGTGTTGTAGAAGCCAAGAGTGTTTCAAGAAGCAGAGTGTTGTCAACTGTTTCAAGTGCTGTTGACTCTCAAGAGGGATGAAGCCCGAAAAGTGACAATTGGGTTTGGCAACATGAAGTTGTGGTGGTGGGCGTGGGAGCCAGAACAGAGGGGTTGAAAAATGAGTAGGAGTTGAGGAAGTGGATACCGAAAGTGTTTTTGAGTTCAGTAACCATCTGCTGAATGAATGAATGTATAATGGTAAAGGGAAGGAGAGAAATCAGGGAAAGACAATTCTGAGAAATAAGGCGTGCCTCTAATTCCCATTTTGAGTTCCCCTCTTGGACACATTCCTCCTTTAGTGCTTTCTATTTCTGTTTTTCTCTTATCCCAAGGTCCAACTCCCTTACTTACATTGGTTGCGGTGCCCACATTCAAGTAGTCACAAGTCCTCTTGATTCAGTCTCTAAAACTGTCTCTTGCCTCCTTCCTATTTTTACTTTCTTCTTTTTTGTTTGTTTTGACCTCAGCTGAGAGTCATGTTAATCATACTCTTTAGCTTGTGGGAAGCTATCAGGGAAACATGTGAAGTTGTTCTTGTATTTTTTTTTTTTAAAGTTATCTGCCTAGCGTAATCTTACTTTTGTTTTTTGTTTTTTTAAAATTTATTTATTTATTTATGGCTGTGTTGGGTCTTCGTTTCTGTGCGAGGGCCTCTCACTATCGCGGCCTCTCTTGTTGCGGAGCACAGACTTCAGACGCGCAGGCTCAGTAATTGTGGCGCACGGGCTTAGTTGCTCCGCGGCATGTGGGATCTTCCCAGACCAGGGCTCGAACCCGTGTACCCTGCACTGGCAGGCAGATTCTCAACCACTGTGCCACGAGGGAAGCCCCTGTTCCTGTGTTTTTAATTCTCTTTTATCCCCACTCTTCATTCTTTCCCTTCCCCTTACATGGGCAACCTTTTAGTGTTTGTTGTGTGTCACTATTTTTAATGTGTTCCTATAAAATGTGCGTTACATTATGCATATTTTTTTCATATCACCAATTCTGAACCAGCTGAGATATACATTCTTATTCTCCTTTGGAGGATGAAGAAGCAAACCCTTAGAGCATTCACTTAAAATTTCTCCAGTTAGTAAGTGAAGGAGCTGGAGTTTGAAGCCAAGCCTTCTGATTCTTAAATCTGGAAACTCTCCCCCGCAAGGTCTCTCAGTTCCTTCATCTCTCCCTTCCAAGGATCTTGTTTCTTGGCCTACTCTCATAGGCCATAGCCACTCATCACCGTGGTCACACCCTAGACCTTGTTGTTATCAACAGCTGCGCCACTGTGTCATCTCAGTGCACCCCGCCTCTCAGTCACTCCTGTCTTCCCAGCTTACTCCCTCTTGTTCCCCGACTTCAACAATCCTTTGACCCAGCAGACCTGTATTCTTCTACTTTTCACTGTCTCTCATCTCTCTGCCCTTGTTCCCCTCCTTACTTAGCTTACATTCAATGGTCATCTGGTGTAATCCCTCCCTTTCATATGCCCAAAACCCTTTGCCCTCTTCTTGCCTCCTTACACTTGCTTGACAAAATCACAACTCTGGTTAATCCCAACTCTGCCTACTCTGCTCGCACCCAGTGGTCTCAAGGGGACCCTAAAGCTGCCCAGCATTCACGCTGTATTCCCTGGTTCATCCACTCTCCTTCTAGATGATGATTTCGTATCTTCCTTTCTCTCCTGAAATCTCCAGTACCTCCTCCCCAGCCCTCACCCTTACCTGCTGAGTTTTTGGTTTTTAGCTGCGTCCTTTCTTTCATTTTTAAAAAAAATATTTATTTATTTATTTATTTATTTTGGCTGCTCCGGGTCTTAGTTGCGGCATGTGGACTTCTTAGTCACGGCATGCATGAGAGATCTAGTTCCCTGTCCAGGTATCAAACTCCGGCCCCCTGCATTGGGAGCGTGGAGTCTTACCCACTGGACCACCAGGGAAGTCCCTAGCGGTTTCCTATTTTACTAAGAAAATAAAAGCAATCAAAAGATATCCACAAGTCCACCAGTGCACCTTCTCCCCTACCTGCATTTTTGCCTGTGTCCTCAGTCTTCCTTTTGCTGTGGATGGACTCTATGCGCTCAGCAAGGCAGCCCCTTTACCTGCTTGAGTACATTGTTCAGCAACTTTTACCCTTTCTTCTGCATGATCTCTGTGAATAACGGCCCTCTCAAAGATATCTGGAACCTGTATGTTGTTTTACATGGTAAAAGGGATTTTGTGGATATGATTTTTTAACATTTTTTAAATTAAATTTTATTGTAGTATAGTTGATTTACAATGTTGTGTTGGTTTCTGCTGTACAGCAAAGTGAATCAGTTATACATATACATATATCCACTCTTTTTTAGATTCTGTTCCTATATAGGTCATTACGGAGTGTTGAGTAGAGTTCCCTGTGCTAATCAGTAGGTTCTTATTAGTTATCTATTTTATATATAGTAGTGTGTATATGTCATTCCCAATCTCCCAGTTTATGCCTCCCCCCCCCACCATTTCCCCCTTGGTAACCATAAATTTGTTTTCTACATCTGTGACTATTTCTGTTCTGTAAGTAGGTTCATTTGTACCATATTTTTAGATTCCACATATAAGTGATATTATATGATATTTGTCTTTCTCTGTATGACTTACTTCGCTCAGTATGACAATCTCTAGGTCCATCCATGTCACTGCAAATGCCATTATTTCATTCTTTTTTATGGCTGAGTTCTGGTTTGGTATCAGGGTGCTGGTGGCCTCTCAGAATGAGCTTGGGAGTGTTCCTTCCTCTGCAGTTTTTTGGAATAGTTTGAGAAGGAGAGGTGCTAACTCTTCTCTAAATGTTTGATAGAATTCGCCTGTGAAGCCATCTAGTCCTGGACTTTTGTTTGTTGGAAGTTTTTAAATCACAGTTTTCAATTTCATTACTTGTGATTGGTCTGTTCATATTTTCTATTTCTTCCTGGTTCGGTCTTGGAAGGTTGTACCTTTCCAAGCATTTGTCCATTTCTTCTAGGTTGTCCATTTTATTGGCATGTAATTGCTTGTAGTAGTCTCTTATGATCCTTTGTATTTCTGTGGTGTCCGTTGTAACTTCTCCTTTTTCATTTCTAATTCTATTGATTTGAGTCTTCTCCCTTTTTTTCTTGATGAGTCTGGCTAAAGGTTTATCAGTTTTGTTTATCTTCTCAAAGAACCAGCTTTTAGTTTTATTGATCTTTGCTATTGTTTTCTTTGACTCTATTTCATTTATTTCTGCTCTGATCTTTATGATTTCTTTCCTTCTACTAACTTTAAGTTTTGTTTGTTCTTCTTTTTCTAGTTGCTTTAGGTGTAAGGTTAGGTTGTTTATTTGAGATTTTTCTTGTTTCCTGAGGTAAGATTGTATTGCTACAAACTTCCCTCTTAGAACTGCTTTTGCTGTGTCCCATAGGTTTTGGATTGTCATGTTTTCATTGTCGTTTGTCTCTAGGTATTTTTTGATTTCCTCAGTGATCCATTTTTTTTTAATAACTCATTTCTTTTTATTGCTGGATAGTATTCAGTCTTATGGATAATCCACATTTTGTCTGTCCATTCACCGGTTGATGGGTATTTGGATTGTTTCCACTATTTGACTATTACAAATAACACTGCTACAACATTCAGAGAGGGAGAAGGCAGTGTGAAGACAGAAACAGTGAGAAATTTGAAGACACTAAGCTGTTGGCTGGGAAGATGAAGGAAGGGGCCTATTTCTTACAAGATAAGAAATGTAAGAAACGCACCCCTAGAAGCCAGAAAAGGCGTTCTGCCCTCAGAGCCTCAGGAAGGAACCAGCCCTACGAATACCTTGACAATATCCCAGAAACATTGGGATACACATTTTCAGACTCTAAAATCCAGAACTGTAAGAGAATAAATTCATGTTGTTTTAAACCACTAACTTGTGGTAATTTGTCCCAGCAGCAGAAGGAAACTACAGTAAGTCCCCTACATATGAACGAGTTCCGTTCTGAGAGCGCGTTCGTAAGTCCAGTTTGTTCGTAAGTCCAACAAAGTTAGCCTAGGTACCCAACTAACATAATCGGCTATATAGTACTGTACTGTAATAGGTTTCTAATACTTTTCACACAAATAATACATAAAGAATATGAAAAATAAAACATTTTTAGTCTTTTCTTCCTTGAAAAGTACAGTAGTACAGTACAACAGCTGGCATACAGGGGCTGGCATCGAGTGAACAGGAAAGAAGCGTCACTGACTGGAGGAGGGAGAGGAGGGGGGAGATGGTAGAGCTGAAGGATCATCAGCAATGGGAGATGGAGGGCGAGCTGCAGTTTCACTCATGCCTGACATGGATGGCACCGGTTCTGGTTCCTCGCTGGAACCAGATGCACGTTTCCATCTTTGAAAGTTTGCAACTTGAAGGTTCGTTTAGTAACATATTGTTTAGTCTCCATGTGTTTGCGTTTTTTACAGTTTTTTTCCCTGTAATTGATTTCTGATCTCATAGCGTTGTGGTCGGAAAAGATGCTTGGTATGATTTCAGTTGTGGATTTGATTAAGTTAAGGATCTTGAGATGGGGAGATTATCCTGGATTATCTGGATGGGCCCAATGTAATCACAATGGTCCTTATGAGAGGGATGCAGGAGGGCCAAAGTCAGAGAAGGAGAGGTGATGACAGAAGCAAGAGGTTGGAGTGATGGAAGGAAGGGCCCATAAGCCAAGGATTGTAGGTGGCCTCTAGAACCTGAAAAAGGCAAAGAAACAGATTCTTCCGTAAAGCCTCTAGAGAGAATGCAGTCCTGCTGACACCTTGATTTTAGACTTCTGACTCATGAACTGCAAGAGAATACATTTATGTTCTATGTGCCATTAAGTTTGTGGTAATTTGTTATAGCAGCTGTAGGAGACTAATACAGTCTGTTTGCTTCATTTTTTTCTACCAAGCTGGGTTTTTCTTTTTTTTTCATTTTAAAATTAGTTTCTTGACCTCACTTCCCTTTCAACTGCCTTCCTCCCGTTTCTCTTCTTCCTTTACAGCATGAGTCCTTGAAAACCATGTCTCCGTTTTCTCTCTCCAATTTCTCTTCTCCCATCTTCTCTCTTTTTTTGTCCCTCCTATCTTCTCTTGAATCTGTGCCTGTTTGACTTTCTCTTTGTCACCCTGCACTCAAGAAAAACTGCTCTTGTCAGTAACCTCTAGGTTGCTAAATCTAATGATCAATTCTCCGTCCTCATCGCATTTGACTGTCAGCTGCGTTTGACATAGTTCATTAATCCTTCCTCCCCTGAAATATCTTCTTCACCTACTTGTGGAATGCCACACTCTCCTTCACTAGTTACACATTCCCCATCTCTTCACAGATTCCTCGTTTCCTTCTCTTTAAACTTTCGAAGTATTCTAGGACTCAGCCTTCTGCTTTTTTCTATCTATCCTCATTTTTTGGTCTTCTCGTCTAGTCTTATGGCTTTGAATACCCTCTCTATGCTTACAACATCCACGTTTATATATCCAGCGCAGAACTTTCCCCTAAACTCTAGACTTAAATATCTGGCTCTCTACCCCAGTTGGATGACTAGTAAGTCTCTCAAATCCAGCAGGCCCCAAACTGAGCCCTGACCTTGCCTCCTTTCCCCACAAATATGCTTCTCCTGTAGTCTTCCTCTCTCAGGTCCTGGCAACTCCATTTTATCAGTTGTTCAGGGTAGTGTTGTAGTTATCCTTCATTCTTCTGTTTTTTCTCATGCCCCACGTTTAATCCATCAGGAAATCACGTTGGCTGTACCTTGAGACTATATCCGGTGTCTGACCACTGCCTACCACCTCCACTGCCCCCTCTCTGGTGTGAGCCACCAGCATCTCTTATCCTGGTTGTTGGTAGTTGCCTCCTAATTGGTCTTCCTGCTTGTCCTTTCAGTTTTCAACATAATAGCCATAGGGATCTTCGTGAAGCATAAGTTAGATCACTTTATTACTCTTCTCACCACCTTCCAATCACTTCCCTTCTCACTGCTCATGAAAGCCCAAGTCTTTACAGTGGCCCATAAGTAAGGCTTATACACCCCTACCGGTTGTCCCTCCCTTATTCTGACTGATTGGTGCTCCTGCCCTACCAGGCCCTGCAAGTCTTGACACCCTGTGACCTCTCTCACTTCCGTGCTTCCCTCTCACTGCTTCCGCCACACTGGCCCCTCAGACGTGCCAGGCATGTTCCTGCCTCTGTACTTGCTGTTTCCCCTGCTTCCATGTAGCTTCCTGCAAATATCTGCACGGTCTTGATTCTGATGTTACCTTCTTGCTGAAACGTTTCCTTGACCACTATATTAAAAATGACCTCCCACCTCCATTCCCCAGTCTTCTTTATTCCCCTTCCATGCTTTACTTTTCCCCATGGCTTTTATCTCCATCTAACATGCCATCCATTTTCTAACTTCTTATTATGAAAGTGTTCAAACATACAGGGACATTGAAAGACTTAGACAGTAAATAGCCTCACACTCACAACTTAAACCCAGTTGTTAACATTTTGCCATATTTTTCCTCTGTATCACACACACACACACACACACACTTTTGACTGATTCATTTGAAAGTTGCACACACCATGTCATATCACCCCTAAATTGTTTCCTATGCATCTTCCAAAAGTAAGGATATTCTTCTACATACCATTATATCATTATCACACCTAAGAAAATAAAAATCAATTCCCTAATGTTCCCTGATATCCAGACTATATTCCAGATTTCGCTGTTTATCCCCAAAATGTTGTTTATAGTTAATTTTTTTGTTTGACCAAGGATTGGCTGAAAGTTCAGACATTGTTTTTGGTTTGTATGACTCTTTGGTTTCTTTTGCTCAAGAAGAATCCCCTACTTTTCTTTTTTTCTTTTTCTTTTTTTTTGACATTGACTTTTTTAAGAGCTAACTGTCCCATATTCTGGATTTGTCTAAATGTTTTCTTCTGATATCATTTAACTTGTTCCTCTAGCCCTTATATTTCTTATAAACTGGAAGTTAGATTTAAAGTCTTGGTTAAATTTAGGTTAAGCATATTTGGCAAAAGTATTTTACGGATGATGCTCTGAATTTCATATTTTGTCCCGTAAGGAGATGAGTAAGTTTCAAGTTGTCTCATTTTTAGAGAGGCTACATCTGATTGTTTGGTTAACGTGGTGACTGCTAGGTCTTTCGTTGCAAAAGACATTTTTCCCTTTGCAGTTAGCAAGTAATCTGTGGGCAGTTCTTTGGAATATTCTATTTAGTTTACATATTTGTGTTGCTTATTCTGTCTCCCTGCTGGGATTAGAACCTAGTCTGTCTGACATGATAGCCCATCCCTCATCCTTATGTCAGCATCTTATCTTTTCTCTCTTGCCTGGCATCATGGTTATATATATCTGTTGTTCTGCTGGTTTGTGAGCTTATCAGAGGCAGCGACTTTTTCTTACCAGTGTTATATCCCATATAGTGCTTTAGGTTTACAGTAGCTGCATAGTGGATATTTGTCCAGATTGGCAGGAAGCATCAGAAACCCATCACCCCACAAGAAACCCGAACTACAGAGGTTCTAGCCATAGAATATTAGAGTTGGAAAAGATCTTGGTGGGAAATGTGCTGTGAACTTCCACCCTGGGACAGGTCCCAGCCCCTGTTTAGACGCAGGAAATGTCCTGCTGAAGGTTTCCTGAGCAAGTGTTTTGTTCCACTGCTCTCAGCCACAATGAAGAACTCTCCTTCAGGGACCCGTGGATGCCACCACAGTACCTCCTCACCTTCAGAGCAGGTGTTCTCCATGGCCCTGCCCAGGAAGGCCCCTCTCAGTACTCCTGGCACCCCAGTCCTTGAAGACTTTCCTCAGAATGACGACGAGAAGGAGCGGCTGCAGCGGAGGCGCTCCAGGGTCTTTGACCTGCAGTTCAGCACAGACTCGCCTCATTTGCTGGCCTCCCCCTCCAGTAGGTGAGTGGGCGCTGGGCTGCCTTGTTGTGGCCACCTTGACGTGGGTTACGTGGGTTTGCATCACCACAATACCTCGTGGGTTCTGGGTCTGGATTTTGAAAAGATCCGGTGTCGTTGATCCTTGCCAGAGTTGTTTGTTGTTTTTTTTTCTTTCCTTTAGGAATGTTGATGTTTCAGCTACGATTCCTAAGTTTACAAACACACAGATTACTGAGCATTACTCCACCTGTATCAAACTGTCTGCTGAAAATGTGAGTATCTGCCGGTTTAATCAGTGAAGATTTTGCAGCTTGATCAGAGAGGAAATCTAGTCTTCTTGATTCTGTAGAGAATGCATGATCAGTGATTGTGCACTTTTATTCTCTAGCAACTCTTCTCAGTGCTGGTGTTTTCAGTGTGGTTTTACTGTTTCTTATAGGCCTTTGGTGCCCCTCTGACAAGTTGCCTGCCCCCTGCGGTGTGTCACGAGGCAGCACACTAGGGGTTAATGGTGTAGTTCTGGAGCTAGATAGTAGATAGATAGTAGGGTTGTGGGCTAATTGTGAGCCCTAGATCTAGCCTGAGTTGGAATCCTGTCACTTACAAAGCTGTGTGGCCTTGGCAAGTCACTCAGCCACTGTGCTGCAGGGTGGTCCTCCTCTGTAAAATGGGAATGAGAATAGTCCCTGCCTGAGAGTTGTTCTGAGGGTCACTGAGCCCCTCTGTGTCAGTGCTTAGAACAGGACCTGCACACAGAACACTCAGGAATTGTGTGCTGTCACTCCAGACCTTGAGAATGAGGAAGTACACACATGGATTTAGCTGTATCACCAGACGTTTGTGGGAATGGATATCTGTGTTGAGATGTGGGATATTCCTGTTTAAAAGCTTAGCTTCCCATGACAGGGTGGCATTATTTATGTGAGCATAGGCTATAAATAACAAACCTTTCTAAAACTTTCTGTTTTCAGAAAATCACCACCAAGAACGCTTTTGGCTTGCACTTGATTGATTTTATGTCAGAGATTCTTAAACAGAAAGATGCCGAACCGACCAACTTTAAAGTAAGAAGGATGTTCACCTTCTCTTGCATCTGAATTAATGCTAGTGATTGCTAATCCTTAGCATAGCACAATAATTGAATTCTACAAATACATGAGAGCCTTCCTTGTTTAAGACATTTTATTAGCTACTTTACTTTCTTTCCTTAACTGATGAAATGTAGAGAAAATATCTTTCTGTTATGTTTTTTTTTTATTCCCTGTGTTAGGGGAATCTTTGTCATTTTTTTCTTAAGGGCAAGTACATATTTTATGCAGATTGCTGTGTTTTGCCTGTTCAGCTGCTCCTTTTTTATGATCACCATGAGTACAGCTCTGCTTGTTTGACTAGGTGGCTGCTGGCACTCTGGATGCCAGCACCAAGATCTATGCTGTGCGCGTAGATGCCGTCCATGCTGATGTATACAAAGTCCTTGGTGGGCTGGGCAAGGATGCACCATCTCCGGAAGAAGAAGAGGGCCATGGTGCAGGTACATGGGTTGGGATCTGGATGTAAGGGGCTTTTTTAAAGGGTGTAGCAGGTAGTTATTTGAGTAACATACTGAAATGAAGTCACAAGAAATCACTTCTCTCATTCTGTTGAAGACATGGACATTTTCAGAATATTTGAGAAGATACTCAAACACTAGATTTGTTTTTCTTTGGAAAAGAGAAGGACCTTATAAAAGCTTTTAGATTTTATTTAGACAAGATTGAGTAAACATCACCAGCTAGGGAGCTTCTGATTTGGGGGGGTCTTTGGAAATTGACTTGTATCAGAAACCAAGTACTTAATCTAGTAGTTTGGTTTCTCCCTAAGCTGCAGATGAGACGTGCCTGCTGCCTTGAGGGGATGGCATGTGTTTTAATTATGATCACTCTCTAGAGTGTTGAAGAACTTGAATTGAGAAGTTCAGTTACATGCTCCAAAGCAGCCCCTGCAGTGCACGGTCTTACTCCTTGTAGATGGAAGTGCAACCGAAACAGGAACAACCAAGAAGGCTCCAAAGCCAAGGAAGAAGCACTTGTACAAAACCATCGAGCAGAATATAAACAACCTCAATGTCTCCGAAGCAGATCGAAAGTGTGAGGTGAGAAACTGTGTGCCCAGTGTAGTCTCTGACTAATTCAGAGGCTCAGTGGCAGAAACTTGCTGCTATGTGCTTGTTCAGGCCTCCAGGGAGTGAAATATTCAACTGGTGTCTCTGCATTGTCATCCTTTAGCTTTACAGCGAAGACTGACAGGGGTAGGTCCCTGCTTTTCCCTCAATATTTCAGAATGATTGAGTAGAACGAGATGGCAAATTACTGAGAAAACCAATTGATTAAAATATTAATTTTCTTCTGTAGTACATGCAGCAGTGGTGATGACAGCTAACATTTATTGTGTGTCTCCCAGGCACACTGTGCTGCCCAAGGCCCGTGACCTGTGTTAACCCATTCTGTCCTTACAACATCCTTGCTACATTTTATGGAGAGGTAATTGAGGTGCAGGGCTGTGGAGTAACTTGTCCAAGATGATGTAATTAGTAAGTAAACTGGGATTTGAAACTAAGTGGTCTGGCTCCAGAATCCATGCTCTAAACAACCTTACATGATTTAGCAAATCCTGAGGAATCTGCTTAAAGGAATGGTACCAGAGGCCTCTTTATAAATTAGCAGTTAATTTAAAGCAAACAGATATTGCTACAATTTAAAAAAAAATTTTTGCTATTAAAAACAATTTCAGTGAACATTCTTGTACCTGTTTGCATTCTTCTGGGAGTATATTTGTAAGAAAATTCTGAGACATGAAATTTCCATTGCCCTCACAAAAAGGTTATACCAACTTACTCTCCCACCAACGATGGACTAGATTATTTCTTTCTCTTACCTTTCTCTTTCTTTCTCTTACCTTAGTAATTAAGGTCACGAGACTGGAATTGATCACCAAGGGAATAAGTGTATGTGGAAAAAGGACTGGGCCCGGATACCCCTGTCTTAACAGTTCAGAGAGCTGAATAAGAAACGTCCAGTAGGTGGGGGAAGACCAGGAGAGTGTGGTATTGAATTGAGAGTTTTAGGGAGGATGGAGTGGTCAACCATGTCAAATATGGCAGCCTGAGGCCATGGTGAGCTTGGCGAAGGGGCCCTGGGGAGCTGCAGCTCAGACCTCCAAGGAAGGGGTGCTGCTTGGCTGATGCTGGTGTCCCTGAGTTTGGAGGAGGGGCTTGGGGGCCCAGGACCCAGACATCTGAGGAGGGAATGCCCACTGGTGCTGGTGTCTCTTATTGGCACCCAACGAGGTTGGTTCTGTGAGTATAAGGAAAGAGTACAAGTTAAATTCAGCTACTGTCCAGGTAGGACCTGCTGCTGCTGGGGTGGTGAATCACTGCTGGGTGACACTCCCAGGAACAGGAATCCTGCAGAAAGAAGTGGGTCCCTTCTCCTTCCGCCAGCCCTGCCATCTCCCTCTAGTGCCCCCTTTTGGTGGAGCCCAGTAGGGAGCTGCTGGCACAGCTGAAGTGTGGTCTCCAACCCAGCATCACAGAGCAAAGTATAGAAGGTAGGTTTGGCGCTGAGTGGCAATAGCTTAATAACTGCCAGAGAGGCAAAGTCTTGTAATATCTACTTCCAAGAAGGTTCTGTTGTCGGGGACAGGGAGAAAGCAAATATGAAAAATGTTACCTGTTGGGAAATCTAGGTAAAAGTTACACAGAGATTCATATTACTATTTCAACATTCTTGTAGGTTTGAAATTTTTCAAAATGAATTGGGCAGTGGGAAACAAATGGGAAGGGAGGCAGTTTTTTAGAAGAGTTTTGCTATAAATTGGGGCAGAGTAATGGAATGGTAAATGGAGGGGAAAGTAAGGTCCTGAGTTTTTGTGTTTTTTTGTTTTTGTTTTGTTTTTTTTGTTTTTTTTTTATTTTTTAAAAATGTTGAGTTTCTTTAGGAGTTTTTGTTTAAATTCCTCTACTTTTTTTTTTTTTAATTTATTTATTTATTATTTATGGCTGTGTTGGGTCTTCGTTTCTCTGCGAGGGCTTTCTCTAGTTGCGGCAAGCGGGGGCCACTCTTCATCGCGGTGCGCGGGCCTCTCACTGTCGCGGCCTCTCTTGTTGCAGAGCACGGGCTCCAGACGCGCAGGCTCAATAATTGTGGCTCACGGGCTTAGTCGCTCCACGGCATATGGGATCTTCCCAGACCAGGGCTCGAACCCGTGTCCCCTGCATTGGCAGGCAGACTCTCAACCACTGCGCCACCAGGGAAGCCCCTGTTTTTGTTTTTTTAAAGAATGATGTTGTAGTATTTATTGACATGGGAATATTTGTACAGTATATTCTTTTTTAATTTTTAAAAATTATTTTTGAGGTGTAATTTATTTACAATGTTATATTAGTTTCAGGTGTACAACATAGTGATTCAAAATTTTTATAGATTATACTTCATTTAAAGTTATAAAATACTGGCTCTATTCCCTGTGCTGTACAATATATTCTTGTAGCTTATTTATTTTATACATAGTAATTTGTACCTCTTAATCCCCTACCCCTATCTTGCCCCTTCCCTTTCCCTCTCCCCACTGGTAAACACTAGTTTGTTCTCTATGTCTTTGAGTCTGTTTCTATTTTGTTATATACGTTCCTTTGTTTTATTTTTTAGATTTCACATATAAGTGATAACATACAGTATTTGTCTTTCTCTGGCTTATTTCACTAAGCATAATAACCTCCAGCCATGTCGAGGTCCAGCCATGCTGTTGCAAACAGCGAAACATCATTTTTTTTTTATGGCTAAGTAGTATTCCATTGTTTGTGTGTGTTTGTGTGTGTGTGTACGTACACACACACACATATACACAGCATCTTCTTTATCCATTCACCTGTTGACAGATACTTAAGTTGCTTCCATGTCTTGGCTCTTGTAAATAATGCCTCTATGAACATTGGGATGCATGTATCTTTTCAAATCAGTGTTTTCGTTTTCTTCAGATATATACCCAGGAGTGGAATTGCTGGATCAAATGGTAGTTTTGTTTTTAGTGTTTTGGGAACCCTCCATAGTGGCTGCACTAATTTACATTCCCACCAACTATATACAAGGGTTTCCTTTTCTCCACATCCTTATCAGCATTTGTTATTTGTGGTCTTTTTTTTTTTATTATTTTTTTTAATTTTTGGCTGCGTTGGTTCTTTGTTGCTGCGCACAGGCTTTCTCTAGTTGCAGTGAGTGGGGGCTACTCTTCATTGCAGTGCACGGGCCTCTCATTGCAGTGGCTTCTCTTGTTGCGGAGCATGGCCTCTAGGCATGCGGGCTTCAGGAGTTGTGGCACACGGGCTCTAGAGCGCAGGCTCAGTAGTTGTGGCACACGGACTTAGTTGCTCCGCGGCATGTGGGATATTCCCGGACCAGGGCTTGAACCTGTGTCCCCTGCATTGGCAGGCAGATTCTTAACCACTGCGCCACCAGGGAAGTCCCTGTTTATCGTCTTTTTTAATGATAGCCATTCTGACAGGTGTGAGGTGATACCTCATTTTAGTTTTGATTTGCATTTCTCTGATGATTAGCAGTGTTGAACATCTTTTCATGTGTCTGTTTGCTATCTGTGTGTCTTCTTTGGAAAAATGTCTGTTTACATCTTCTGCCCATTTTTTGATTGGGTTTTTTTTTTTTGATATTGAGTTGTATGAGCTGTTTATATATTTTGGATATTAACCCCTTATCGGTCATATCATTTGCAGTTATTTCCTCCCAGTCAAGTAGGTTGTCTTTTCATTTTGTCAGTGGTTTCCTTTGCTGTGCAAAAGCCTTTGAGTTTAATTAGGTCTCATTTGTTTATTTTTGCTTTTGTTTCCTTTGCCTTAGGAGACAGATCCAAAAAAATAACTGCTACAATTTATGTCAAAGAGTGTTCTGGCTGTGTATTCTTCTAGGAGTTTCATGGTTTCCAGTCTTACATTTAGGTCTTTAATCCATTTTGTGTTTATTTTTGTGTATGGTGTTAGAGAGTGTTTTAACTTCATTCTTTTGTATGTAGCTGTCCAGTTTTCCCAGCACCACTTATTGAAGAGATCATTTTTTTCCCCATTGTTTATTCTTGCCTCCTTTGTCATAGATTGACCATAAATGCGTGGGTTTATTTCTGGGCTTTCTATCCTGTTCCACTGATCTGTGTGTCTGTTTTTTGTGCCAGTACCATACTGTTTAGATTACTGTAGCTTTGTAGTATAGTCTGAAGTCTGGGAGTGTGAATCCTCCAGCTCTGTTCTTCTTTCTCAGGATTGTTTTGGCTGTTTGGGGTCTTTTGTGTTTCCATACAAATTTTATAATTATTTGTTCTAGTTCTGTGAAAAATGCCTTTTTGTTGTTGTTTGTTTTTTTAAATGGGAGAATTAACTGCATGTTTACTTGTTGATGGCAACAGTCTAGTGGAGAAGGAATTATTGATGATGCAGAAAAGGGAGGAGAAATGCTAGGGTGGTGTTCGAGCAGGTGAGAAGAGCAAGGATTGGACGGCTTGGATGGGGCTTGTCTGAGGAGCACAGTGGCTGATGAGAGGTGGGGCTTGAGTGTGTGCACATGGGTGCATTCTGGATATTCTCTTCTGGTTGTGCTTCCCCTTCCACCCCCCCACCCCCACCCCCATCAGTGAAACAAGCCAGATCTTCAACTGACAGTGAGTATAGAGGAGGAAAGTGTTGGAGGTTTGAAGAGAGGATAAGGTAGTAGTAGGGAGTCATGTAAGAGGATGGGGGAGTGGAGGGACTAGGGAAATGTAGTTTGATGGCCAGACAACACTTAGGGTTTCCCTGGGGGCACTGGAGGATGGATTTACAGTGAGGTCAGTCAGCCTGACTTTGTGTCTTTTTTTTTTTTTTTTTGCTCTGTCGGGTCTTTGTTGAGGCACGTGGGATCTTCGTTGCAGCATGCGGGTCTTTCGTTGAGGTGCACAGGCTCTTTGTTGTGACGCGTGGGCTTCTCTCTAGTTGTGGCGCACAGGCTCCAAAACACACGGGCTCAGTAGTTGCGGCGCACAGGCTTAGTTGCCCTGCAGCATGTGGGATCTTAGTTCCCCGGCCAGGGATGGAACCTGCGTCCCCTGTATTGGAAGGTGGATTCTTAACCACTGGACCACCAGGGAAGTCCCATGACTTTGTGTCTTTCTCCAGCCATGACTGGCTGTGTGGGTGCAAGCATGGAGTAGGCAGAAAGTTAGATTTAACAAAGGATTGTGTTTAGCTGAGTGAATGTGACACAGCTGAAAGGGGCGCTGGAGCTGAGAGTGTGTGCAAGGGGGTGGTTGTGATCATTGTGGAATTGTGGAATTTTAGCTGGGAAAAGAGGTGTGTGAAGGACAGTGTAAAGCCATGTGACCAGTAGACTGTAGGGCCTGATGGGACCAAAGGCTTCTTGGCGTTGGAGACAAGAAAGTGTAGGCTGGAAAGACAAGAGGTGGTTGTCAGAGAGGGGCACTTGGAATTGAGCATATAGAGAGGTTGCAGTCCTGGTTAATGATTCAATTCAGAAAACAGGCCAGGGAGCAAAAGGCAGAAGGGGCAGGGGGTCATGGTAGGATCCCATGAGTCTTGGAGTTCTTAGGATGAAGCACAAGACCACTGAAGGAGAGGATATCAAGGAACTGAGAGGCCAGAATATTAGATGGGTCTACATGGATAGTGAAATTACCGGAAACCACGAGAGCAATAATGTTGGAGAACAGGAGTGAGTCAGGAGTTAATATTAAAATCTTCTAAGAAGGGGGTAGGGTTGTGACCTGGGGACTAGAAGGTGATTGCAACAGGGTGGTAGAGTCTGATGGGCAGAGGGTGGTAGGGTCTGATGTTACATTCAAAGGTGAGGGTTGTAGGAATTTGGAAGGAGAATAGTCTGGAAGCTGCGATGAGGAGCAAGGAAATCACCTATCTGACGTCTGGGCCAGCGGTGTGAGGGCTGCGGGAGAGGAAGCAGCCGTCCTGGGGAGACGGTGTCCTCGGGCAATACCGTGTTTCCTTAGAGCAGTGCTTCCCAGGCTTTCGTCATGACACGCCCCCACACACACACCACTGAGCCTTTTTAGATGTTTTGTTCCTATCCCTCTTCCTTGAAATTAATTCCAAAGGAATACAATTTTGCCAGGTAAGGTCAAGGTTGGAGAGGCAAAAATTATTGTAATTTCTAAGATATTTCTCACCTTCCCCCAGGAACCAGTTCCCACCCCCTTGAGAGGATGTCGTCTCAGGCAGATGGTAGTGGTGAGGCTGAGCGTGTGGTGGCTGGGAGTGAGGGGCCTGGCTGCGGTCACTCTGGCTGATGGGGTCCGGGCAGGACGGTTCTCCAGCCCGTGTTGGGGTGAGGACTGGGTGCGGATGGGGATGGCCGGGGCAGGGCCCCGAGGCCGAGGCCCAAGAGCCAGGGTAGAGGTGAGGGGGCCAGGCTCTTTAGGGGAGGGAGTTGTATTCTTTTTTTCTATCTATGGGTCAGCATTGGAGGCAGACCATGTAAAGGTCAGATCCTGGTTTTACTGTCTTAGTTGTGTGGCCTGGGAAAAGTCTCCGAATCTCACTTTGTCAAACTAAAAACAGATATCCCTGAGTTTTGTGTTAGTGGGTCAGTATTTGTCAAAGTGATTTATCCATGGTAATATGTTGTACACATCTGAAGGGGAGCCATAAAATCCTCTCCCACCTAACCTTCCCTTCCCCGATTCTCCTTGTTTTTTCACCTTCCCAGGTAATCTGAATATTTACTTCACCATCATTCTTGCTTGTGCTTTTGGTTCTGCACTGAAATGTTCAATTCAACAGCATGGTAGGAAATTCTCTTTTCCTACCATCTTGTGTCTTCCCAGGTAGACCCGATTCTAGGGAGCCTGAGGAGGCTTGCGCTGGCCTCTCCCATTGTTCTAAAGAGAGAACGAAAGAGCAACAATGCTCCTCCCTTCAAGCCTGCGGCTGTCGGGCTTTGGTCTATTTATGCAGGTGAAGACAGCAGAATCTTGAAGAAACACCGAGAACCCCGATCCTGGGAAGTTTTTTTTGCTCTGTAATCTGTGGTAAACGTAGAATAACTGAAAGTTTGGAAGCTAAAAAAGAAGGGGGGGTGGTGGGCACAAACTTAAAATCTGAAGTTCCAGCTATTCATTGAACCTGCATTCTCTTGGCAATGGCGGGAGATTAGACAGCAGGTGTTCTGTGGGTATGTCTGGACCAGCTGAGAACCCTTGTTTGTATATGAGCTGATCTAATTTGGACACAGCTCTCTGCTGTGTGCAGAATTCTTGCTGTCACGGGGATTCCAGCCTGATTATGCTCCAGTCCTTCAGACCAGGAGGGCACAAATAGACACAGTGTAAGGCAGGTCAAGGCACATACTCAGGAGACCAGAGTGGGTGGAGGTCAGAGTTTCCGGAAGAGGTGAGATTTGAACTGGGCTGTGAAGGGAGGGTAGGTGTTTGTCAGGTGGTGACAAGAAGGTGATTCTAGGCAGAGGCATAAGCAAAGGTCACGAAGCAGGAAAAGTTCTGGTTCCTTAGGAAGCTGGACAGTGTGCAAGTTGGGCTAGAGCTGTGGATTTTCTCATAAGGCTGAAACAACCCTAGACTTTGTCATGTAGTCTGCTGTCTACCAAGGCCTTCTCTTACTGTTTCTCTTCCTTGCTGGGATCCTTGTTTCAAAAAGTTCATTTATCCAGACTGTACAGTCGTCAATAATTCATTTTCCCACAAATCACTAAAGATGTAAGTCAAATCTAATTTACATGAAAGAACCATTGTTCTCACACTGACATGATCTAATTCTAAGCAAAAGTGAGGAAAGTTATCTTAGCGTTTCAGCTTTAATGTAGGTGAGTGTACAGTTTCCGTGCTGACTCTTTGAAAGGCTGAGTTTCATTAACTACATGAGACCTCTAGGGATGTTGGGGTCCAGGTGGGAAACCATTGCTCTGGTGAGCATTTGAGGCAGGGAATGGGAATAGCATCACTGGTATTTTTAGGAAAAGAAGTAGGAGAGACCAGAGACAAGGGTTAACTCAGGCGAGGGTTATATTGGTGGCAGTGAGGATGGGAAAAAGGGGTAGGTGGTAGAGACACACTGGGAGGAAAACCCACCAGGCCATGTAACTGACCGGGTGAGGGGTAAGGAGACAGAGAACGTGGAGGTGCCGTAGGTGCTGCTCTGGGACTAGCTTATCGGGAAGCGAGAGAAGACTCTCAGTTCCGGTGAGGTTGGGCTCGGGGTTAAGGGGGCCGGAAAAGAGCCAGAGAGCCACACCTGTCCTCAGAATTAAGGGCCCCTCTCTCCATAGTAGCCACATCCTGAGACATGAGGAAGACCTGTGAACCTGGTACCTGACCTTTTTCCTGTCACCGGGCCTCCTGTAGAGTCCCAGGTGGCTTCTGCCCTCTTGCCACACATGCATGTGCCTTGCCCTGTTCTCCTTTGGGGCTTGGTGACACATGGTTATGCCACTCCTGCTCCTTGACCCCAGCCTTGGGGGTCTTCTGACAACCTCTCCCATGTTTAACCCAGACATCTAACCCTGCTGACTCTGCCTGTCCTTTGCCCGGATCTCTTACTCGTGTTCTTCCAAATCTTTGAAAATATTTCTGTTCAGAGGAGTGATGGGATTCTGCGAACAGATCCATCACGCAGGCTTTTTAAGTCAGCGGAATTCGTTGTGGTAGCATTCTACTAGAGATAGACGTTTAAAAACGGTGACCGTGGAAAGAGACCAGCAGAAGGATACTGTCCAGGTATATTGTAAATAACCAGATTTTTTTAAAATTAATTTTTATTGGAGTATAGTTGCTTTACAATGTTGTGTTAGTTTCTGCTGTACAGCAAAGTGAATCAGCTATACGTATACATATATCCCCTCTTTTTTGGATTTCCTCCCTATTTAGGTCACCACAGAGCATTGAGTAGAGTTCCCTGTGCTGTACAGTATGTTCTCATTAGTTGCCTATTTTATACATAGTATCAATAGTGTATATATGTCAATCCCAATCTCCCCATTCATCCCACACCCACTTCCCCCCCGGTATCCATACTTCTGTTCTCTACGTTTGTGTCTCTATTTCTGCTTTGCAAATAAGTTCATCTATATCGTTTTTCTAGATTCCACATGTAAGTGATAGTATACAATATTTTTCTCTTTCTGACTTCACTCTGTATGACAATCTCTAGGTCGATCCACGTCTCTGCAGATTGCACAATTTCCTTCCTTTTTATGGCTCAGTAATATTCCATTGTATATATGTACCACATTTTCTTTATCCATTCTTCTGTTGATGGACATTTAGGTTGCTTTCATGTCCTGGCTATTGTAACTAGTGCTGCAATGAACATTGGGGTGTACGTATCTTTTTGAATTATGGTTTTCTCTGGGTCTATGCCCAGGAGTGGGATTGCTGGGTCAAGTGGTAGTTCTATTTTTAGTCTTTTAAGGAACCTCCATTCTGTTCTCCACCGTGGCTGCATCAATTTACATTCCCACCAACAGTGTAAGAGGGTTCCCTTTTCTCCACACCCTCTCCAGCATTTATTGTTTGTGGATTTTTAGATGATTGCCATTCTGACCAGTGTGAGGTGATACCTCATTGTAGTTTTGATTTGCATTTCTCTAATAGTTAGATGTTGAGCATCTTTTCATGTGTTTGTTGGCCATCTGTATGTCTTCTTTGGAGAAATGTCTATTTAAGTCTTCCGCCCATTTTTTGATTGGGTTGTTTGTAAACAAACAGATTGACACGGTATAAGCTTGTCACCATTTACTGTGTACATTTATCCATCTGGCCACGTACAGCCCTCCTTTTGAACTGGGATGGGATTTTACCTGATCAATTAGAAAGGCCCTCCCCCTTTTCTGATCATGTGCAGAGACATTTCAATCCAGTATATGCAGCTGTGAATGAGCAGGGTCCAGTGAATGAGATTTTCTATTTCCTTTGGCTACATCCCATAATTCTGGGTTCCCTCTGTTTTTCTGCTCAGATCGATCCCATGTTCCAGAAGACGGCAGCCTCGTTTGATGAGTGCAGTACAGCAGGGGTGTTTCTCTCCACCCTCCACTGCCATGACTATAGAAGTGAGCTGCTCTTTCCCTCCGATGTCCAGACTCTCTCCACTGGAGAACCTCTTGACTTGCCGGATTTAGGTTGGGTGGAAATGACCGATTTAAAAGGTAGGTCCACGTGATGCCTTTTAGCAGAGCAGTTCAGTCATCAGAGAAGTTTCTACATAACCATGGGTGTAGTAAGCCCATCGTGCTCTTCTGTTGCTTATTTGCCCGGAAGGTTCCTATGGAATGACAAAATGGGCATTTTTTCGGGAGAAACTAAGTTTTCGTCCTGTCTGCAGCATGGAGTCTTCAACAGTAGTAGCCAGTGCTCGTGGTCTGTATGTGCCACGTCCTTCAGGTGCCCTGCTAGCAGTCAGTTCTCACAGTCACCCTGGAGTGTCAGAGTTTTGGACTTGGGAGAGGGGCTTTAAGAGACTTGTTGAGCCAGAGGCCTGTTACTAACCCAGGGGGTCCTGAGGAGAAGAGGGCTTTGTGAACTGTTTTCAGAATCCGCCGTGGTGGTCTGGGAACAGATCTGTCCTGTTATCAGTCCCTCATACTGGCTTGGCAGTGATTTTATCCCCCTCCCACGCCCCCCTCTGGGAGATCCTCTGAGGACAGGCCCAGGGTGGTGTGAGGGCCAGGCGCTGTTCTCCCGTGGAATGATTTTCGTGTGTTACATGAAATTGTTCCTCCCCTCTGCAGGGCTACGCAGATGTTACGGGGCCCATTCTCCTCCTGTTTATTCTTGTCTAAAATTTGCTGAGTATAACTATTTTGTACTAACAATTGTCCAGGTGTATGCACTCAACTGGGGTAGGTAATCTGTACCTAGTTTAATTTGGGACTAGAATAAGTGGCATTGCACAATTGGCTGTGCACTTAACTATGCTTTAAGGATGGGTTTTTGATTTCCCAACTCTAGCATAGGGCACGGAGTCTATTTCAGAGTCAGAGTCTGTGCTTCGGGTTTCTGCTCTAGTGTTTTCCTAATTCCTGGGATGCCATTGTGGAGCCTGCCTCTAGTGCAGGCATGTGCCTGAGTGCACGCCCTCTCCCAGGAGAGTGGTCTGCGAACAGATCAGCTGCCAGCCAGCCTCTTCCCGAGAAACAGGAGGTGGCCGTGCCCCTCCCTCCGTGGTGCTGCTCTGGTCATCTTGAGGGGGTGAGGCGTGTCTCCATCCTGCTCTGAACCCTCTCTGTGATCTTCCTGTCCTCCCAGCGCCCCTGCAGCAGTGTGTGGAAGATCGCCAGATCTGCCCTTCCCTGGCGGGGTTCCAGTTCACTAAATGGGACAGTGAAACGCATAATGAGGTGTGGTCAATTTCTGGACTTCTGAGGGCTCTGGGCATTTCTCCAACAGCTTGTGGTTTCAGTGAGATGGCCTAAGATTAGTTCTGCCCAATGGGAACCAAAACTGTGGCATCGTTTTTATTTAGCCAGCAGTACAGAAAATATTTCCTTTGGCTCCTCCGTAGGGACTAAACCCTGGGGCAGGGGTGGGAGTGGTGTTGTGTGCTGCAGCAGGCCCACTAGCCAGCTGGGATTAGAGTACTGGGATCAACTTCGTGTCTGCTTCCCCAGGGTAAGGCAATCCTTCCATGCCTAGGTGCACGATTTTTATCAGATTTACTCTCAAACATGGTTGTCCCAGTGGCCTCTGGTCTCTTAGGCTGCTGTCAAGCTCGAGGAATTTCCTCCTCTTCAGGGTTGAGTCCCTTGGCACAGAGTTTCCGGAGAAATTATCATGTGTAAAGCTTTCCTCTGTGTATTTTTAGCCTGGCCCCCTTTAGCCTACTTACTACAACCTCCAAAATAAATGGTTTCCATGGAAAACTGTCTTCTCTAAACATGTAGTTAAAGGATGCAGATTCCTGTTCCATGTTTTACAAAATGTGCCTAACGACAATACAGCTTCATCCTGTGCCGCACAATATAAACTTCCTCAGTGCTTTGCTCTCGTGAGAACACTGGCTCCGAGGAGGCGGGGGGTGGGGGGGGTCCTCCAGCAGTGGCGGGGGTGGTGACGGGAATGCAGAGAACTGGGGGCTCTCTTTGTCCCTTCCAGTCGGTGTCGGCCCTGATGGACAAGTTTAAGAAGAACGATCAGGTGTTTGACATCAATGCCGAGGTGGAGGAGAGCGACTGTGGGGACTTCCCTGTTGGGGCCTTGGAGGACGACTTTGATGCCAGTGATGACCTGGACCACACCGCAGCTGGGGATCACACCGCAGCTGGGGGTCACACCAAGTTCGGGAGCTGGAAGGAGCCCTGCCACGTTCAGAGCTGCCAGTAAGGCACTCAGGGCCACGGGAAATGTTCCCGTAGGAGTTTTCCCAGATTTCCTGCTGGGACAGTCTAATTTCGTCTCTGTGATTGGCTGGGCTTGTGTACTGTGTTGTCACACAGGCTGAGCCATTCTGACTCACCGTGGAATCAATCTGCCTTTGAATGTCAGCTCAGCCACTTATTGGTCATAAACCTGACATTGCAGGAGTCCATAAGCATAGAACTAAAATACATAAAGTGCTGGGTTATAGTAGCTACTTCACTGGTGGCTGTCCTCACCACCTCCATCTTGGTAGCATGGAGGGTGCTCCCTTTCGACGCCCTGCACATGGTCTGGCTTTTGGCTGAATCACTCCGTATCAGTTATAGACAGAAAACAGGCTTATGTGTTGATTACCAGAAAAAAGTGGCCCCTGCCTAAAGGGCAAAGATGGGTCTGGGCAGTGTTGGTCATAAGATAGGTAGACCGGGGATGAGCAAAGCAAGGAAAACTAAAAAAGCAGGTAAAAATGAGCATATGGGGTGTGGGAGATGGTAGAATTGGTCTCTAGTAATTTAGATTTTTGATTAGTAAGCATCATAAGACAATCTGAACTTTGTTGGCCTTTATTATATGTACTTAATAGATTAGTATTATTTTAATTTGGAATATGATCGGGAAGCAGGATCCCACAATCCTGCAGTGTCGAGGGCCTCTAAAGGTCTTGAATGGGCCTGGGTGTAGCAGATTCCACGAGACTAGAACAAACAGACCCTCTGATAACCCTGTGCCTGTAGCAGCAGCTTGGCAAACCTGGGAGTGGGGACAGGCAAGCTGGTTTAGTATGTGCGAAACTTTAGAAGTTGTCCAGTATAATTTCCCACCGAGGCAGAGATCCCTTCGGGAGCGTTGCTTGAGTGTCTCCAGGATGAGATTGCTTTCTTGAGCTCACTTTGTCTGCCCATGGGGGGAATGATTAGACTGATAATGCCTCTTCAAATCTGAGTAGAAGTCAAGGGGCTGAATGTTTGGATCTCAAGGAAAAATTACCCCCCTAGGCCCTTTTAGAACCCTCCTCTCCTGATTTTTACTATTACCAGACCTGTGATTTTGTCCCTTTTCCCATCCTGTCTTCTAAGAAGTGGGAAATGGTAGGCAGGTTGGAGGGATGAGCTCTTTTAATACCATTTTCAAATGTCAGAGAAGAGCTATCACTTTTGCTAAACAATGAGGTGACATCTGAGGAACTGGTGTAGTGAAGGACTTTAGTCACTTCCATTTTGTTATTTTGTTATAACCGTATAACCATAGATGGTTATTTTGAACAAATTTTGAACAAATGTCTCCATTTCTCTCCCCAGTTCCAGACAGAACAAAATCTTAGACTCCATCCTACTGAGCAAGCACATTAGGGGCAGGGGACTTAGGTTCTAGTCTAGGGTTTTGTCCATCTTGAAATCCTTACCCCTGGCATAAGGATAGGGAGCTTCCCGGGAGCTCAGCAAGTGTTTGCACTGAACGAAGCCTGACCCTGCCATGGATGGCTGTGAGATGTGGGACAAGTGGCATCACCTTTGGGGTCTTTGTTTTCTCACCCATAAAGTGAACGGTTGGGACTAGATGATAATAGTAGTATCTGATGTTTACTGAGCTCCTTATTATCCTGACTTCATGCCAGACACTCTGCCAGGTGCCTTACCTGCGTTATTTCACATAATTTATATAATATATAAAATACAATCACTTAATCCTTGCAACAACCCTATAATTAGGTCCTGTTATCCCCGTTTTACAGGTGAGGAAACAGGCTCAGAGAGGGTAGGAAATGGGGTGGAGCTGGGAGTTGCCCTGCACCCTTGGCCAATCCTGGCTGCACGTAATGAGCTGTGGATGGTAGAATCCACCCCAGAGCACTTAACTGGGGAGACCTTTAACCTGCGGTTAGTAGTGCAGCATGACTGAGCTGGTGCTACATTGAAGGAGGGGACTTGTGGTTGTGGGGGTGGGTAGAAGAAGCAAAGACTCCCTCCAGAGGGCAGAGAGAAGCCTGATGGAGGGGTGGGCTATGGATTAAGTTAGTTGGTGAGTGGGGGAGTTGGGACCAGTAGGGTACCTGCCACATGGCATTGTGTATTGAAAGAATTATTAAAAGGCTAGAGTTCAAGCCTCAAGGGCCTCAGTCTGGTTCTGGCCCACAGACTCTCAGAAGATGGGAGCCAAGCTCTTTAGAGCTTTGCCTGTAAGTTCCCAATAAATTGCCCTCCCAATCGCCATTGCTTTAACAGGAGAGTATCTGAGAATTGAGTGGGGATGCTCCTGAAGCTGTCTTCTTTCTCCCTCAGGGAGAAATGCAGTACAGTGCAGTACAGTTATTACTTAACAACACAGGCTGGGCAGTCACAGACTAAAAGTGGGGATTTTAAAGTATATTTTAATTTAATTTTTAAATTAATTAATAATTTGGCTGTGCTGGGCCGTAGTTGCGGCATGCGGGCTCTTAATTCGGGCGTGCGGGATCTCGTTCCCTGACCAGGGATCAAACCCGGGCCCCCTGCATTGGGAGCAAGGAGTCTTAACCACTGGACCACCAGGGAAGTCCCTAGTATAGTTTAATTTTTAAAATTAAGTTTTTATCACACAGTAACTATACAAATACAGTTTACTGGTTTTTAAAAAAAGATTCTGTAGATAAAGGCAAATTCCTTCTTTTAAAGCTTTTTTAGCTTATTCCATAGGCTTGATGTAAAGGAGATTTTTATGTATGGCTCAATACAGGTGAAAAGGTCCTCGCCGTGTGAAGTTTCCTCATTGCCATTACCTTTAGAGGGCACTACAGCAGCACTAATAGGCTTTCTGACCTGGCAGGGGCCTTTAGGTGAAAGCTACCTCACACATTCTAGTACCTTGCAGAGAGGGTGAAAAACCAACCCAAAATTGCCACGCTGGATGGGCCAGTTAGGCACTTCACACACAGCAAAGAATAAAGCTAGATGGTTTAACAGATAGATTATAAGGGGGGCCCCCAATCATGTGGGGAACATAAATTAGAATAACATGTTTTTCACTTTCAGTAGGAAGTACAGCAGTGTGAGTGGAGCCCTCATTTATGGAAGCATGGTGAAGAAGGAACGCGGTTACCATGTCACGTGGCAGGAAGCCTTGTGTGTGGCAAGACCCTGAGGCTGGGATTCAGGGGATGGTGTCCAGCTCCCAGTTCTGGCTTTTACTAGCTGTGCAGTCTTATATAAAAACTCAATTTCTTTCTGTGTTCTTGTCTCTCAAATGGGTAAACTTCATTTTATGAAGCACTTTGAAACATCTAAAGTACTTATATAGATACGATCATATTATAAAATGAAGAGAAGCAAAAGCACCGATTAAGTAAAAACTAATGGCTTATTAATGATGATTTATGTTGGACTTACTCTTAGAAATGTTGCCCATTTGTGGAAAAGTAGGTAGAGTCTGCAGCTGCGTCACATGCTGCTTTATGTGTAAATACACAATTGTCTTGTATATATCACCACGTGCATGATTGTACATGTTAAAACATGATTTCACATGTGTTGCAGAGAAGAAATGACTCCCCTCGGGGATGGAGACATTTGGAGCTTGTGTCCCCTTCTATCCATGAAACCTGGAGAGTATTCCTACTTTAGCCCCCGAACCATGTCGATGTGGGCTGGCCCGGATCACTGGCGCTTTAGACTCCGGCACAAACGTATGTACTTCTAGACAGAACTCTAAGAAGAGATAGTGCAGGTGACCAGCCAGTCAGCAGTTCAGCCTAGGAAGGGAAATGCCAGTCACTGTCTTGTACCTCCTGACAAGCTGTAGAAATACACAGATAAGCAGCCTCCTGGTTGGACAGTCAGTTGGCCTGGCCTGGGATGAGGGATCAGTTAAGACTGAAGCCTCTGAGTGGGAAGAGTGAGTGCCCAGAGTCAGGAGAGCTGGCCTGTGACTTTGTCCTGACCCCAGCACCCATGTGACTTCAAACAGTGGCTAGAGGTGGGAATGCGCCCCCAGGCTCCAGAGGGCTGTGCGAGTTACTGCACCGGCAGCACTCCGCAGCCCTCTGAAGTGCTGTGCCAGTGTTAAATGTTTGCATTCTCTCTTTGAAAAGAAGTGATTAATTAGCATATCTTTTTAGTATTGTTTTCTTGTCAAAAACACAAATTATAGGGATAAATATTAGGTGTATGATTTGCCTTTCCTAGTGCTGTTATGATGCTCAGACACAAATGCTGCCTTGTGGTTGGTAAGGCTGTCAAGTGATCTTGCAAGATGAGTAAAGAGGCCACAGAAGTGAGCAGTGTTGACATCTGTGTTCATTTCTGCAGAAGATACTACCTCGCAATCAGAGAACAGAAAGAAGAGCACGAAGAAGGATTTTGAAATCGACTTTGACGATGATATTGACTTTGATGTATATTTTCGAAAAACAAAGGTTTGTGCTGGATTTATTATCATTTGTGCTTCTTAAATTACTCTTTGCACTCCTCTTTCCCTTTTAGATGTGGTTTTAAAGAATTCATTATAAATTTAACTCTTAGAGTAAATGGATGGCTTCATTCTCCCTCAATCCCTGGAGGAATTAAGAAATAGTCCCAAACTCAGTGGCAGAGAGAATCAATATGAATAAGGTCTAAGAGAATCACTCCTTTACACAGAAGTAGGAAGATCAGTGCTGCTCAAACCCTTCCCAAGCGCCTTCCAAAAAAAAAAAAAAAGTATATATATATATACCATTTTTATTAAAGATGCCTAAAAACTACCCTTTTTTTTTTTAATTAATAGGCTGCTACTGTTCTGACCAAGTCCACTTTGGAGAACCAGAATTGGAGAGCCACAACTCTTCCTACAGATTTCCACTATGAGACTGAAAATCTTGTCCAGCTGCATCTCAAACCAGGCACCAGGGTAAGGCTGTTCTTAGGTTCCTTGAGGTCATGTTGTTGTTGAACCTGTTCTTAGCATCAGAGGTATCAAGTGGCGGGTAGTGTGATTGTCAGTGCCCTTCAGGAGAAGGAGAACACGTGAGGAGGAATTCATGTTAGCCCAGGGGAGTTACCGGGAGATCGCATGGGTAAGGCAGAGCCGGAGGGAAAAACTCACAGGACAGATGCACACTCAAGACTTGGAAATACCTCACCTGGTTGGACTGCTGGACACTCTGGCCTACTTGCCGAAATGCAAGGGGGATAAACAACCTTTTGTCAAGGCTTTTACAAGCTGTTAGTTATTTCTTGATTCTTTCACTTTCTCATGATAGTTGTGGATTTACTAGCCAGGTGCTTTCCCCAGCCCACATTGCCTCCCCATGATCAAGGTGTAGATGTGAGCCCACTGTGACATGCAGGGCGACGTAGGTGCCAGTCCTCGGGGGCTCCGTAGCGCTGCACAGCCTGCCTGCGCTCCTTCCATGACTGTTCAGGTGAGCTCTCTAGACTAGCCAGTGTGCACCCCAGTCGCTATTCACTTCATTTGCCTGTGGCCCCTCTGGTGGTGCTAAGCAGCAAGAGGGTGTTCCCGTTGCCAGGGTAACCAGGCAGTGGGTCATGCTAAGTTCTGTTTTATCTGGATCCTCTACTCATTTGCATTCCTGGTTGTTTTAATCTTGTGGTGTCAAGTATACAAACAGTCTACAGTTTCCTCTTCCTTATTTTGCCTGTTTCTCCACAAGGCTTAATGATATGTATACAGTTCCCTGAATTCACTGGTATCTCACATTCTGTTTTTATAATCCAACACTCATAATTTTCTTTATAATCAATACTGTTCAATTAGCAAAAATACTCTTAAAAATGCAGAAAGAACTAATGTACTGTTACATGTCAATTATACCTCAATTTTAAAAAAGAAAAAAAATGCAGAAAGATACAAAGTTGCAGCAGTAGTAGCAACTGTGGTCATGGTTCAGTATCGCTTAGATGCCAGCAGCTGCTTGCTGTAATCAGAAAATAAAGCCCTGGGGCGGAGGAGCAGAGCCAGGCTGCTGGGGAGCTGAAGGGAGACGGTAGGACACTTCCGCCAAGCCCGGCCCAACTCCAGCTGCTTTCCATGGCCACAAGCCACCTTCTCCTTCCTCAGGCCCTTACTATGAACACTGAAGAATGTGGCTTAGGTGGTAATTTGCATATTCAGATGTGAAGGTTGTAGAAAGTCGTTTGATCCTTGCACTCCAGGAGTTTTCTGTGTTTTGTGTGGTTTTTTTTTCCATAATTGTTTCTTATAGAGGAAGGAACTCCTGCTTCTGATTATCCACAGGGACAAATTTCCCTGCATGTGTAGTAGGGCAGCCCGGCAGCAGGATCCCGAGATTCCTCACCTCGTCCTTCCAGTAGAGCTACACTAGGACAATGGCTATTAAACACTGGAAAGTAAACACTGGACTATTAAGCACTCAGTCTGGCTAGAGACTATACAGGTCAACCACCCATCCAGTTTAATATCTTAAAGGGTGATTCTAATAGCAACCAGCCAATACATGAGGGGGGTCACATACCCTTCCTGAAACATTTCTTGTAGACTATGGACAATTTAGAGTGTGTCCAGAGGAGAGTATTATTCTAAGTGGAGAGGGATCTAGAAATTGTGCCATATGAAGGAAAGTGGAAGAAAGTGGGCATTGCTTAATAAATATCTATTGTTTATTTTTGGATTTGTAATACAAAACCATTGAGGGGTTTTGGGGGGCTATTTTGGAGTATATATTTATATTAAAATATTCAATGTGCTTCTGTAAACTGTACACACCTTTAATTCCATTTCCTTCACCCCAAAGACACACACCCCAGATGAGGATCACTGGCCTAAGGGCCTGCAAATCTGAAGGGCTCTGGTCGACAGGCACTCCCAAAAGAGGAGGCAGACTTGTTCTGTGAGGCCCTCAAAGGCGGAACAAGAGCCGCAGATGTGGTGACAGGGAGCAGAGCTCGGGTTTCTCCCTGTAGCTATGTGGGGAACAGTGATGGTCCAGGAATGGGACCAGCTGCCTGTGAATTAAAGTAGTGATTGAGTTTTCCGTCAGAATTCTTCAAGCAGCAACAAGTGGACTTCTTTTCAGATAGTTGTAGGTGGTTTTGTTTTTAGTGAAGGAACACTTTTTCAAATAAAGTTGTGTGCAGACCTAATTGCAAACCAGCTGCTCTGGTGTATTTGGGATGGATGGCGGCTCGGAGCCCTGCTGCCCCGGGCTTGCTCTAGCGTGGAGTTGTGTGGTTAGTTGGAAGTTGGCTGGATTAGATGACCTCTCAGGGCCCTTATAACCCTAATGTTCTGGGACATGATCGTAGGAACTAAGGTTATCTCCCCAACCTAGTTTACTAGCTGCTTTTCTAGAAATTGCTTTCTTCAGTTGTTTTTTCCTTCATTCTAGTTACTCAAGATGGCCCACGGCCAGAGGGCAGGGACCGAGCACTGTGAAGAAATTGAAGACTATGATTACAACAACCCTAATGACACCTCCAACTTTTGCCCTGGATTACAGGTAAACGGGGGCAAGCGCTCCGTCCTCTCTTCTAAGCAGCAGAGTGTTTCTCTCCTGCTTCCCTTCTCGCCCTTTCCTGTATGGCAGATGACTAGAGGAAATTCTGAATCAGGCGGGGGCTTGTGGATGCTTGCCCTGCCCCAGGCATCAGAGAACTGAGCAGAGCTGAGGCAACAGCCAGAACCTTGGCCTGCCTTACTCTAAGCTCTGTACACAGGAAAAAAGTGGACATACTCCAGTAAACCGTCAAGATGCGGATGGAGTCTTGAGCCTGTACAAAGCACTTATCTTGGCTCTTTTGGGATTTCAAAGGAAAAGAAACACTCTTCTTACTCTTACGAGCTAATATTTTTTGGCTGGGGAGACATAGCACATAGACATGTGAAGACGGTTGTGTCCTAATGGGGAAAAAGAAAGTGTAGAGGGTGGATCTCAGGGGACCAGGTTTGTAGCTCTGATTTTGGTTCTCACATTGTGAACTTGTACAAACTACTCCCCATCTTTCGAACTTAGACTAAATAATCTCAAAATCCCTTCTATGACTCTATGAATGAGATGGCAGATGGAAATATAACAGAAAGGGGGGAAATATTAGGCCCCATCTGTGTCCCTGCAAGTGAGGAGAAGGGAAAGAATTGGAAGAATAGTTTATTCACCTTATTTTCTTGCTTGGAAGAGAATTAGGTTGTTACCTTTTAGTAAAAATCCAGACTGGCCTCTTGAGCAGTGCTCCTCAAGCTCAGTAGGCCTAAGAGTCACCCAGAGAGCCTGTTAACCGGTTCCTGGGCCCCACCCCAGAGACCTGGTCTGTCCTGCTGGGCTCAGTCCAGGAGTGACTTTCTCACCGGCTCCCAGCAGGACCCCTGCTTGTGGCCAGCCGACAGGTCACGTCTCTGGTGTTTCAGGAGTGCTTTCTGTAAAATGAAATCCTAAATCCATTAGAAGCAGAGGGACACTGGCTGTTGTGATTACTGAATTCCTTTTAGCTCTCACTCCAGAGGGCTCAGTTAACAGACGCCTCTCTAGTAGGGTGCATGTGCAACAGGAAGATGACTAGAGGACCTAGAAGTCCATTCTAGGTTTGACTCAGTGTCACGAACTCTCAGGTGCTCTGCTCTTGCTGTGTACGGAATCTGTGTCAAGGATATTTCTAAGCCCCCCAAACAGCTCTGCCGAGAACTTGAAGAGCTATTTCCTTGCTCAGGCTGCTGACAGTGATTATGAAGAGTCAGATGACTTATTTGTGGGACCAGCTGGGACCTTTGACCATTCTGGCCATCCCCCTACGGCAACACAAGACAACGATGACGCGCCTGAAGTCCAAGGATTAGATATCACCACTTACGGGGAGTCAAATCTGGTAGCTGAGCCCCAGAAGGTAAAGAGGAAGCCAAGAATTATATCTGATATTGTTTGCCTGAGATCTGTTTAATTTGTATCTCTCATGAGAGTCACATTGGTCTGAGCTTGATTGTTTTCCTTCTCGATTTTAACCCATTGCTCTATAAGTGGCTCATTCATTCATTCATTCATTTATTTATGTATTTATTTATTTATGGCTGTGTTGGGTCTTTGTTGCTGCGCACAGGCTTTCACTAGTTGTGATGAGCAGGGGCTATTCTTCGTTGCAGTGCGTGGGCTTCTCATTGCAGTGGCTTCTCCTGTTGTGGAGCACGGGCTCTAGGCGCAGTCTTCAGTAGTTGTGGCTCGCAGGCTCTAGAGTGCAGGCTCAGTAGTTATGGCGCATGAGCTTAGTTGCTGTGCGGCACGTGGGATCTTGCCGGACCAGGGATCAAACGCGTGTCCCCTGCATTGGCAGGTGGATTCTTAACCACTGCGCCACTGGACTAATTATGCTAATTGTGTTTGTGTGGAACTAGCCATCTCTCCAAAGATTGTGATAAGCCATATGACTAGGGGTGAGCCAGTCACACAAGCAAACTGTGTGAATGAAGGGTGCAGGCAGAGAAAATGGGTTTCTATGCTGGTTGGGTAAGGCTAGCTATTTGGCTCTGGAAAATCTTGGCCAGATTCAACTCATATTAAATTATCATACATCAAGCATCTATTCCCTACCAAGTGACAGGCTTGGTGCTTTCATATATATTTGATTCACTTATCTCTTACACTGGAATTCCAGGATATCCTTAACGAAGACTGTACTTGATCAAAAATAAATTAGATTGAAATGAGGGACTCTGTGTATGTCCAAAGAAAGCTCTATAACTTTGTGGTATAAACTAGATTTTTTCATTATTTGAACTCCAGACTTTCTTTTTACAAAGAGCTGGTGGTAAATGCCTCTTTCTTCTGCTTAGTTTTACTCGTTACATACCTATTTCAGGTAAATAAAATTGAAATTCAGTATGCTAAGGCTGCCAAAAAGATGGACATGAAGAAGTTGAAGCAGAGCATGTGGAGTTTGCTGACGGAGATCCCCAAGCAGGCGGATGCAGAGGTAATGGGTTCCACTCATTCTGTAGGTGCCCAGCATGGAGGAGGGTGCGGCTTGTGTCTGAGCTCCTAGATCAGTGGCGCTAATGTGGAAAGCATTCATTCAAAAATACAAGAAAGACATCACACCTCTGAAATGAACCAAGTATATGAACAGGCAGGCCACACAAAAGGTGATACAGATGGTAAACTAGGGTATGGGACATTACTCAACCTTGCTCGTAATCAAAAAATACAAATGACGGCATCTTTATGCTGCTTTAAAATAACAGCTTTAGCAATTAAACAACATTTTTCAGTATGGAGTTAGAGGAAGAACTGGAGTACTTATTCGCTGCTGGCGCAAATTAAGTTGATAAATAACCCTTTTGGAAAGCAGCTTCTAACATCTCAGGTCCCCAAAAATGTTTAAGCTCTTTGATCTAATAATTCTGAATTGGGAAAGTAGGAAAGTAGTTATATATATTATGTATACATATATATGTATATATATGATGCTGTCAAATTGTCTCTCCTTTAGAGCAAAGTGAAACCCTGATTAACTTGTTCCAAATAAATGGAACTCTCTGGTTAACTAGAATCCTTCCATCTCCTCTTCTAGACTTCTGCTCAGAGAATGTTCTGAGCTTTCCAAACTCAACACATTCTATTATACCTTCCCCTGCTGGTTGAGAAGTGAAAATGCATGATTTGATTAAGGACCCTGAGCTGTAGTCTTGGATGTCAGATAAAGCTTCAGTCATATTCATAAGGTTTTATCAATTAAAGTGGGATGGGATGCAAATATAAGAGAAATGTACTTTTTAAAGAGTAGGAAGAGGGTTCTGTTTAACCTTTGAATTTAAATGACTCATAATACCCTGTCCTCCAGGGATTCTGGTTAATATAGGTTTATTTAAACAAACAACTCTTTATTATGACAATATTCAAAAGTAGACAGAAAATAGTATAATCAATGACCACTTCAATGCCCATTATCAATGTTTCATCTATATTATCACCCAGTCCTGTCCGCCCGCCCACCCCCCACCCCCGTCGATGTCAGTGTTAGGGTCTAGGGCTGAGGCACTGGGTCCCTCTATGGATCCTTTTTCTTCAAAATGTACCGAAGAAATTGTTTTGGTTTCATTCTGATGTAGGCTTTTCTTTTTAGAGATACAGCTTTATAAGCTTATGTTGCTCTCTCGAAAGTAAACTGGGCCCAGTCTGATCTCTGAGTGTCCTTTCTTCTGTCAGGCAAACCACAGAGAAAATGGAGAAGCAGGGGACCCAGTACAGGTGGCTGACAAGAAGCTCAGTGGGCTCACAAAGGACCTGCAGAAGAGGTGCTTGCCAACAGACCCCTCCCCTCCCCCTCCCCTCCTCTCCCCCTCCCCCCTCCTCCTCTCCCCTCCCCCTCCCCCCCTTCCTCCTCCCCCTTCCCCTCTTCCCCCCGAGCCCCCTCCTCCTCCAAGCCCCAGCTGAGGGAGCGCGAGCCCAGGCTGTTGGTATGACAGACCCCTCTGTACACGGACCTGCCACTTTCACACTTCTCACAGTTTTTCTGTTTCTTCTCTGCATTGATAAATGAGTTAATGTAGCCCACCTTTAAAAAGGCATTTTTCTGCACCAGTGGCTGGAATGGAACTGGAAATATTTTATTTCCTAATAAGAAACTGGAAAAACCTGCTTCTAAAAGGCATCTGAAATGTTTCTTTATTTCTCATTAGTTTATTCACTGACCATGTGTATTCATACTTGATGAAAGAGCCTTTGTTCCTCAAATTGCAGTGACAGCTAAATACTTACTAGCCTCTTTGTTTTACAGCCTGCCTCCCCTCATGGCTCAGAACCTCTCCATACCTCTGGCCTTTGCGTGTCTCCTACATTTAGCCAATGAAAAGGTGGGTAAATCTGGTAAGCGTGGGCGTGTTCTCTGTGTCAACCTACTGGAGCTTTTTATTATTCATGGGCGGCCTCATAGGACATCTTAAATACAGAAACTTATGTAGTACCTTCAACCCAGAGCATTAACCAGACACCTAAAAATAACTTAGAAAAAGGCCAACAGGTATGATTAGAAATGAAAATTATGAGGAGGACCCAAATGGGAAAATTTTAGATGCTGAAATTGTGATCTTTCAGTTTCCACCTTGAAACATAAGGTGCTTTTGCATCACTGGGTGTCAAAGGCTTTAAAGGCCCCATCCTGCCAGTGCCAACGTCAGGACATGTGGGAAACGTGGCGGAGAAAAGCGGGGAGAGATGAGGCTGGATGGAAACAGACGCAGGGAGAGAGCAGAGACGCAGAGGCAGCGCCAGCAACGCTGAGCCGCCATGGGCTGTGAAGGATGTCTCGGGACCAGAGACGTCTGTCGCAGGAGGGAGACAGCAGGAGAGCTGACCGTGACAGTGTGCCGGCTCCTCCTCGTGCCGTGCCAGCCGACGGCTGAGCGGGCGGCCGTGGGGCAGTCACTGAGGAGCAGGCGAGACCCATCTTCTCGGGCCGGCGGACGCTTCCCGGGAGGCACCCCGGCGAGGCAGCCAGCAAGCCCGTGCATTTGGTGCTGCTTGAGACTTGGTGTCCTTTAGTGTCCCTGGGACTGTGGGCTGGGCTGTAGCATAGGCCGTGAGCATCACCAGTGCTGGGGCTAGACACGTTCAAAGTAACGCTGCTAAGCTTTTTCTTGTTGTTATAAATTTATTTATTTTTATTATTTTTATTTTTGGCTGCATTGGGTCTTCGTTGCTGCGCGCGGGCTTTCTCTAGTTGCGCAAGCGGGGGCTACTCTTCATTGTGGTGTGTGGGCTACTCATCATTGCGGTGCGTGGGCTACTCATTGTGGTTTCTTGTCTTGTTGCAGAGCACGGGCTCTAGGCGTGCGGGTTTCAGTAGTTGTGGCTCGCAGGCTCAGTAGTTTCGGCGCACAGGCTTAGTTGCTCCGTGGCATGTGGGATCTTCCCAGACCAGGGCTTGAACCCGTGTCCCTTGCCTTGGCAGGCGGTTTCTTAACTACTGCGCCACCAGGGTAGTCCCTGCTAAGCTTTTCTGAGTGAGGTTGGAATCTCACAGCATCCTAGTGGGCGTAGGTGCTGGTGGACTCTCCCACGGGGTGTGTTCCCCTAGCCCGCGCAGTCCCCCAAAATGTCGGGTGCCACCAAAGCTCAGAAACTTAGCCTGAGTCCAAATTCTAAGTGTTAGTGACGTCACTGAGTCGCAGCAGCTGGAGGGTCAGTGCTGCCCTGGGCCGCGTGTCTCTGCTGTGAGGGAGCGGCTTTAGCGCCTCCACTCGGTTCCCGGTAGGCTGGGGCCAAGCAGACACGCGGCTGGAAAGCACGAGTGACTCCAGGCTTCACTGAGGTCCATGTGCTCTGGCTGTGGCACCACCCCGCCTCCCCCAGTGGCAGAGCCAGCTTCTCGTGCTTTGCTGCCACCAAATCTCTCTGAGGGGCCCCAGGGGGCTCAGCATTTGAAGAATCAGGAGATGGCCCAAGACCATGACCTGTTGGGCTGAGCTTTGGGCTATTTGAGAAGATCTGACTGGTAACACTGGCCAAGTTACCAGATAATCTGCAGGGATCTGGGGTAACTCAGAGCTTAGAGCCACCAAGAGAAATCTTACAACACCTTGTGCCAGAATGTGACCCCTTTTAGGCCTGCCTGCTCCCGGTTTTTCACTCCCATCTGGACTCGTCGTCTACCGCTCTGGTAACGAGCTCCCCCGCAGCTGTCGCCTGGGAGGTGAGGTTTGTGCTTTCCGTCTTTAGCAGGAGAGGAAGGTGCGCCACCACACCATGCCGACCTCCAGCGCCAGGCAAGGGAGCGATGGTCCTGGTGCAGTTAGTCTTCCGTGTGAGGAAGGGCTTCTGACGGCTGTTTAGTCCTGAGGGGACGGTTGCCTGGGGCTGGTGGAGGATCCAGGGGATGGGAGGCTCGGGGAGGGAGTGGGAGCAGGGAAAAGGCCTGTGCAGGGATGGGAGGGAGAGCGTGGCCGTCATGGCCATCGCCAAGGGTTGAGGTTCCCGAGCAGTGAGGGAAGGGCCTGGAGAAGGTCATGCATGGCAGGGCTGACACACGTGTGCCATGGCCCCTGGTGGCCTCCCTATCACTTCCCACAGCTCCTTCCAGGGCCGAGAGCTTAGCTCTTAGACCGTTGACGGAGATTGTTGCAGAAATCAGAGCAGGCTTGCTTTCTTCCCCCTGCGGTTGGCAAGGATTTGGAACCAGCTTTTTCATGCAGATTATATTTGCTGTGACAGTTTTACTTATAGTCATGGGACAAACCTCGTTCTTTGTAGTCACCACCTTGTTACCTCAGAGTTTGTCTTCTGATTCTTGTATCCTGTGGATACCAAAGTTCATGTGTGTTTGATCTTCCTTCAGAATCTAAAGCTGGAAGGAACTGAGGATCTTTCAGATGTTCTGGTGCGGCAGGGGGATTGAGTCCGCGGGGAGAGAAGCCCTTGCTTCCTCAGTGACCAGGATGCCTGCACTTGGTGCTTCAGTGCCGTGGGCTGGTGGCAAGGCTGCGGCTGACTGCGCTGTGTGTCTGCTGCTTTTCCCTTCTCTCCTTCACTGTCTGGGAACCAGCTGCCTGACGCTCTGTCCTTGATTAAAGTTTTCTGTTCTGTGGTGACCACCTAGGAGGGAGGAAAGGGTCCTTACTATCCTTGATTAGGCAACTGTGTCCATTCTTTGTATCCATGTATAGTTTGTCTCCTAAATTGCTCTGTTTCCATACTTTATTCTTGTAGAAAAGAATTTCCCAGTAGGCACTTGTCCTTTAACAGCTACCAAATCCATGTGTATAAAATACATCATAAGTGTGCTTATAAATGTTTATATAATGCTTAAAAATAAAATCATTTGGAATAATTTGCTTGGTAAACTATTTGAGTGCCCACTACATGAGTATCGGACCTAGTCCTTATGCTCAAGGGGGATGCAGACTCGTTAGCTGGACAAGAGACCCACGTGTCAGTATAAGGCAGGAAGTGCTTAAGGGCTGAGGTGATTTGTCTTGTAGCAGAGTGGGGATTTCAAGATTGGGTCCATTGGGCCTATCAGTTCTGCTAAAGGGTGATAATAGTAAAAATTGCGAACGTTAAGTGGCTGCTAAGTACCTTCTGTGGATGACTTTTCAGCCCTCTTAGCATCCCTGCAAGGAACGTAACTGTTACGGCTCCCATTTTACAGAGGAGAAACAGGTGCACAAAGGTAAAGTAATTCACATAAGAGCAGACAGCTGTAAAGAGGTTGGCCTTGAACCAGGAAATCTGCTTCTAGATCTTTATTATTAGCTACTACACTATATGTGCTCAAGTCACAGGCTCAATACTTGTAGATGTTGATCCAAGTAATTCTGTCCTTGTCAGGTCCTGGGTCTCTGCCAGAGCATCCTGTCACCATTCATTGGGTAAACAGAGCTTGGATGATAGGTCAGAGGCAGTGAAGGATATAATTGGTAATTACTCCTGATAATAAAGAACTTGCTCCTAGGCCAAAAACGACACAAAACAAAAATCAATCCCTTCCCCTTAGGAATGTGCTTTCCAAATCGTGTCCAAAATATTAGCCACTCTGCTGTATTGAGAGGGTTAGACTTGTGGACATGCTTTAGCAGGAAAAGCAGTGACACTGAGTGAGAATCCATACCCTGTCCTGGACTTCCCTGGTGGCACAGTGGTTAAGAAACCACCTGCCAATGCAGAGGACACGGGGTCGAGCCCTGGTCTGGGAAGATCCCACATGCCGCGGAGCAACGAAGCCCATGCGCCACAGCTACTGAGCCTGCGTTCTAGAGCCCACGAGCCACAACTACTGAGCCCACGTGCCACAACTGCTGAAGCCCACGCACCTAGAGCCTGTGCTCCGCAACAAGAGAAGCCACCGCAATGAGAAGCCTGCACACTGCAATGAAGAGTAGCCCCTGCTCACCGCAACTAGAGAAAGCCCGCGCACAGTAATGAAGACCCAACGCAGCTAAATAAATAAATTCACACCCTGTCCTGCTGGGGCTGAAGCCTCCAGCATCTTTTCCCAGGCCGGGGGAGTGCTGGTCCTCTTGCTCTCCTCTTATTCCCAGGATTAGAACTAGCCAAGCCCGCTCCTTCTCTCAGTCCAGCATACTTCTCCATAGTGGGGTCTGGGCAGGGGCCGAGCTGCCGATAAAAACTGGCAAGAGTGGTAACAGCTTCTTCAATGAACCCCCCTCCCCTCCACTCTCCACTCTGCTTCTCGCAAGCTTCTCCCTCATTTATATGGTTGCTGTGTCAGAATTCATTTGGCTGCATATAATAAAAAACCCAAATAAGTGGGTATGTGAGATAGTTTATTTCATGTAAAGTACATTAGGAGGTGGGTAGTCCAGAGCTAGTGTGGCGGTTCCATGAACTCATAAAGAGACCAAGGATCATTCCAGCTTCCTCTCTGCCATCCCTAATGTGTAACCCTCATCCTTGTGTGTCAATGTGGCTGCTGGAATCTAGCCATCACGTTATATTCTAGGCAGCAAGATAAGGGGTTGTGAGGGGAAGGCAACCATTAACCTACTTTCTGTCTACAGATTTGCCTTTTAAGGACATTTCATATAAATAAAATCATACCACAATATGTGGTCTTTTGTGACTCGCTTCTTTCACTTCAAGATTCATCTATGTTGTAGCACTTCATTCCTTTTTATGGACGAATAATATTCCACTGTATGTCTATACTGCATTTTGTTTATCCATCAGTTGCTGGACATTTAGGTTGTTTCTACTTTTTGGCTATTGGGAATAATGCTGCTATAAACATTCAAGCACGTTTTTGTATGGACATATTTTTAACTCTTGTGGATATATACCTAACAAACAGTGGAATTGCAGGGTCATATGGTAACTCAGTTTAACCCTTTGAGGAACTGCCAGGCTGTTTTCCAAACTGGCTGCACCACTTTTACATTCCCATCAGCAGTGTCCAGGTAAGTGGTCCAGTTTCTCCACATCTTTGTCAATAGTTGTTAGCAAGTCCTTTTTATTATTAGCCATCCTAGTGGGTGTGAAGTGATATCTCACTATGGTTTTGATTTGTATTTCCCTGAAGGCTAAGAATGTGTATTCATTTTTCAATCTTTTTTCTCTCTTTTCTTCAATTTGTATCAGTTTCTCTTGAAGTTACTGATTCCTCTGCCATTTCCAATCTGTTCTTGAGCCTATATAGGAAAACTTTTATTTCATTATTATAGTTTTCAGCTATAGGATTTCCATTTTAAGGTAGCTTTTATTTCTCTTTTGAGATTCCTTATTTCTTCACTGATTATATATTTTCCTTCAATTATTTGAACTTTTTTTTTTTTTAATTTTTGGCTGCGTTGGGTCTTTGTTGCTGTGTACGGGCTTTCTCTAGTTGCCGTGAGCAGGGGCTTCTTATTGCTGTAGCTTCTCTTGTTACGGAGCATGGGCTCTAGGCGCATGGGCTCAGTAGTTGAGGCAGGTAGGCCCTAGAGCGCGTGGGCTCAGTAGTTGTGCACGGGCTCTAGGGCATGCAGGCTTCAATAGTTGTGGTGCACGGGCTCAGTAGTTGTGGTGCATGGGCTTATTTGCTCTGCAGCATGTGAGATCTTCCTGGACCAGGGATCGGACCTGTGCCCCCTGCATTGGCAGGTGGATTCTTAACCACTGCGCCACCAGGGAAGTCCCTGAACATACTTTCTTTTTAACTCTTTCAACATATTTGTAAAAGCTACTTTGAAGTCTTTGCAAAATCCAACATCCAGGCCCATTTAGCATTAATTTCTATTGAATGCTCTTTTTCCTTAATATAGATTATGTAATCCTGTTTCTTTGCATGTTTAGTACTTTTTGGTTGAAAAATCGGATATCATAGATAAAACGTTGTAGTGACTTTGGATTCTATCATGTTCTTCTGAAGATGCTTAGATATTTACTCAAGTAAGAGTTGGATTCAAACTGCTAACTTTGTATCCCCTATGGTATGAAGTTATTGGTATCTGTTCTTATAGCTACCCACTGTTGCTTTTAAGGCCTGATTCCGTAGGTCTTCCCTCTGCCTGCAAAGTTTAGAGATTGAACAAGGATCTGGGCAGAGATGGGATCGTCCTTTCCGTGACTTCCTTGTTAGGAAAGAGATTCCCCCATCTTCGAGCTCCTCCACCCCCTCTGGGCTCTGTCCTTCCAGCCCATCCAGCTTCAGATTTTTTTCCAGGTGAGATGCAAGTAGTTGGGGAATGCACCAGGGGAAAGGAACATCAAACTCACAGCTCTTGCTCCACACAGCTCTCTCCCAAGAGTAAGCTTCTCTTCACCAGGTGTCCCCGCATAGACACCTAGTTGAACTGTCACCTGGGGAAGGCAGCTGATGCTCAAGAGTTTCTATCTTTTTTCTTCTCAGGGTCTCACACTGCCAGGATGTCTCCCTTTCAAATTCCCAGCTGCTTTCCCTAAACCTGAACTCTGAGTTCTGGCCCCTTTAGCCAATAACACACCATCTTCCACAGCCATAGCTGTTAAATCGGGCAGCTCCCTTGGGCCAGTAAACCACAAATTAGCAACGTGTACATTTTCCACTTGCAGTTGGGGTATTTTTGTTCTGTGTTTAATTAAAAATCTCTTCTGATTAATATTGTTAAAAGGGCCATGCTACCCAAAACAATCTACAGATTTAAAGCGATCCCTATCAAATTACCCATGACATTTTTCACAGAACTAGAACAAATAATTCTAAAATTTGTATGGAACCATAAAAGACCCAGAATTGCCAAAGCAATCCTGAGGAAAAAGAACAAGGCAGGAGGCATAACCCTCCCAGACTTCAGACAATACTACAAAGTTACAGTAGGCAAAACAGCATGGTATTGGCACAAAAGCAGACATAAGGATCAATGGAACAGGATAGAGAGCCCAGAAATAAACCCACACACCTACAGTCAATCTTTGTCAAAGGAGGCAAGAATATACAATGGAGAGTGTGTGTTGGGAAAGCTAGACAGCCAATGTAAATAAATGAAATTAGAACACACCCTCACACCACACACAAAAATAAACTCAAAATGGATTAAAGACTTAAATATAAGACATGACACCATAAAACTCTTGGGACATAGGCAAAACATTCTCTGATGTAAAGTGAACCAATGTTTTCTTAGGATAGTCTCCCAAGGCAATAGAAATAAAAGCAAAAATAAACAAATGGGACCTAATCAAACTTACAAGCTTTTGCACAGCCAGAGGAAACCATAAACAAAACGAAAAGACAACCTACAAACTGGGCGAAAATATTTGCAAACAATGCTACTGACGAGGGCTTAATTTCCAAAATATACAGACAGTTCATACAACTCAATAACAACAACAAAAAAACCAACCCAATCAAGAAATGGGCAGAAGACCTAATTAGACATTTCTCCAGTGAAGACATACAGATGGCCAACAGGCACATGAAAAGATGCTCACCATCGCTAATTATTAAGAGAAATGCAAATTAAAACTACAGTGAGGTACCACCTCGCGTTGGTCAGAATGGCCATCATTAAAAAGTCTACAAATAAATGCTGGAGAGGGTGTGGAGAAAAGGGAACCCGCCTACACTGTTGGTGGGAATGTAAATTGGTGCAGCCACTATGGAGAACAGTATGGAGGGTCCCTAAAAAACTAAAACAGCATTACCATATGATCCAGCAATTTCACTCCTGTGCATATATCCAGAGAAAACTGTAATATGAAAAGATACATGTACCTCAGTGTTCATTGAAGCACTATTTATAATAGCCAAGACATGGAAGCAACCTAAATGTCCATCAACAGATGAATGAATAAAGAAGATGTGGTATATATATATACAATAGAATATTACTTAGCCATAAAAAGAATGGAATGATGCCATTGCAGCAACATGGATGGACCTAGAGATTATCATCCTAAGTGAATTAAGTCAGATAAAGACAAATATATATCACATGTGGAATCTAAAAAAATGATACAGGGATTTTCCTGGTGGTCCAGTGGTTGGGGGCTCAGGTGTTCCCAATGCAGGGGGCCCAGGTTCGATCCCTGGTCAGGGAACTAGATTCCCACATGCATGCTGCAACTAAGAGTTTGCATGCCGAAACTAAAAAAGATCCCACATGCTGCAACAAAGATCCTGCACGTGGCAACGAAGATCCCACGTGCTGCAACTAAGACCCGGTGCAGCCAAATACATAAATATTTTTTAAAAATTAAAAATGATACAAATGAACTTATTGACAAAACAGAAATAGACTCACAGACATTGAAAAGAAACATATGGTTACCAAAGGGGCAAGTGGGGAGAGATAAATTAGGAGTTTGGAATTAACAGATACACACTACTATATATAAAATAAACAAGGACCTACTGTATAGCACTGGAAACTATATTCAATACCTTGTAATAATGTATAATGGAAAAGAATCTGAAAAAGAATATGTGTGTGTATGTACATATATATATATATATATATATATATATATATATATATATATATATGTTATATATATATCTCCAAGTCATTTTGCTGTACACCTGAAACTAACACAACATTGTAAATCAACTATTCTTCAATTAAAAAAAAAAAAGAGAAACGTACATAGTAGTAGTCAATAAATGTGTGTTGAGGGCTTCCCTGGTGGCGCAGTGGCTAAGAATCTGCCTGCCAATGCCGGAGACACGGGTTCGAGCCCTGGTCTGGGAGGATCCCACATGCCGTGGAGCAACTAAGCCCGTGTGCCACAACTACTGAAGCCCGTGCATCTAGAGCCCGTGCTCCGCAACAAGAGAAGCCACCGCAATGAGAGGCCCGCACACTGCAACGAAGAGTAGCCCCCGCTCTCTGCAACTAGAGAAAGCCCGCGCAGCAACGAAGACCCAACGCGGCCAAAAATAAATAAACAAACAAACAAATGTGTGTTGAATGAATAAGTGATCCCTTTGTAAAACCGAAAAAACAAAATGTGACGATCAGTGAACCATAGAACACAAGACGTGTGTGTGTGTGTGTGTGTGTGTGTGTGTGTGTGTGTTCATAGCTCTAAAAGGACCCAGCAATGGGAAGCTGGACCAGACCCCTAGCCTCTCTGTGCCTCAGTTTCCTCAACTGTCAAATCGGCATAATCATCCCTTCTTTGCCTAATTCACAGGCCTAGTATGTAGAGAGGTGGTCTGGGGAAAGTTGAAGTTGTACAAGCATAATATGATACCTATTAGAGGACCTTCTCCAGTAATTTTACAGACGTAATACTCTATTTTTTTTTTTTTTTTGTAATATTCTTTCTTAATCCCCTGCTGAGGCAAATAGGAAGTTCACTGCTTCCTACTAGAATTTGCTACACATTTGCTATTCTGTAAGACTAGGACTCCAGGATCCGTTTCCAGGCCAGAGTCCTGTTTCCTAGTGATGATTCAAAGCAAAGAGGAAGTCTCCGTTTACTCATCAGCACCTCAGATGTGCTGGGTGCACTGTTGACATCTGACTAAAGAAGCAACCCGCCTTCCTCTGGGCTCCACCATCAACACACTGTTCACCTTGGATTCTTGCGACAGCCCTGACTTCATCACATTTTATTTTTTTCATTAAAAATGATTTATGAGGGATTTCCCTGGTGGCGCAGTAGTTAAGAATCCGCCTGCCAATGCAGGGGATGTGGGTTCGATCCCTGGTCTGGGAAGATCCCACATGCTGCAGAGCAACTAAGCCTGTGTGCCACAACTACTGAGCCTGCACGCCGCAACTACTGAGCCTGCGTGCCGCAACTACCGAAGCCAGCACGCTCTAGGGCCCAAGTGCCGCAACTACTGAAGCCCACATGCCTAGAGCCTGTGCTCCACAACAAAAGAAGCCACCGCAATGAGAAGCCCACGCACCGCAACCAAGAGTAGCCCCCGCTCGCTGCAGCTAGAGAAAGCCCGCGCACAGCAGCGAAGACCCAATGCAGCCAAAAAAAAAAGGATTTATGAAATAAAAGGTTGGGATTGCATTTGTGTCCCTTTGTAAGATTTTCACATGAATAAATCCTCAAATCAGGGAGGAAAAAACTCTTTGTCAGATTAAATGGGACGATATCACATTTGTATCTCTCTGTAGCAGAACTCTCACAGGCCATGCAGGGCCTCTCTCTCAGTGGGTTGATATCTCAACCCTGTTCATTCTGGATTAAATGTCTCTTCTTGTTTATGATATCCCTGCCCCATCTCAGCAATGACACTTCAGACTTTGTGTGGAGCTGCAGTGGGCAGTTGCGGTCGCATTTCCAATGAAGATAAACTTCCTTTGTTTTTTGGGGATGGTTGGCTGGAAAGTTTCCTTCTGGAGCTCTGCTACACAAGCTTATTTTATTTCCCCAGGAAGGAAACAGAACAGTCTTCCAAATTTCCCTGCTTGCCAGGAGGCTCTGGGGCCAATTGTTCAGATCTTCTGAGTCCAAGCCCAGAGTTATTTTTCCTAACAGAAATCTTTTTCCTAGAGATACTTTTCCCTGGATGAGAATGAATGGAATTCGTATACAACTGGGTTTGCCCAAGTGGGATCTGGTGCCAGTTCCTCAGGAATTAAAAATATTGCAGAACCAGAGAACAGGGGGACCCTGCCCTGGAGGGCAAGGTGGAGGGATCAGAGCTGCCCTCCCTCTTGCCGAAGGAGCAGTTGGGGCAGGAACACAGGTCATGGGGAGAGAGTGGGCACCTGTAGACATGAAGGTGGAAAGTCCCCGTGTGCCAGTAGGAGAGGCGGCCAGTGTGGAAAGAAAGGAGGACACTGAGACGGACATGCTGAGTTACACGGTGGGCATCCTGGCTACACTTTGTCAATATGGAAGCCCAGCAGGAGGAGGGATAAATTGGGAGACTGGGATGGACATATACACACTACTATATATAAAATAGATAACTAACAAGGACCTACTGTAGAGCACAGGGAACTCTACTTAGTACTCTGTAATGACCTATATGGGAACAGAATCTAAAAAAGCGTGGATATATGTATATGTATAACTGATTCACTTTGCTTACAGCAGAAACTAACACAACATTGTAATTCAACTATATGCCAATAAAAATTAATTAAAAAAAAAAAAGGAAGCCCAGTTGGGAAACCATCTCTCTGTTCTTACAGATGAATAAGAGCACTGAATTCATGGTACTGCCTCTGGATCTCAGTCACCTCCTATGTTAAAATCGAGATGGGCATTGTATCAGCAAGTGTCTCGTCAGGAGACAGAAACCTGATACATGTACAGGGAACTTACTTGTAACAAGAACTGCTTACTGGGTATACAGAGTTGTTGATATTGAAAGGGTAAAAAGAGAACTCACTCTAAGGTATCGGGTAAGTAGCAACTCCCAGAAGCAACCACCCCAAGGGCTGGGAAAGCCAGGGAGGGGGACAAAGAGAAAAACTCAGAGACTTCGAAGAGGGGCTCCACAGAGTGGAAACTGTGACCCCCGAGGGGGTGCTGCTCGGCTGATGCTAGTGTCTTCCACGGGACACGGTGAAGCTGGGTCTGAGGGTTAGAAAATCTGCAAACTGCAGCCTCAGGAAGGAACAGCCGCTGCTGGGGGCGGGTAAGAAGGGTGGCTGGGGACCCTCACAGGGTGGGGAGGTGGGTCAGGGGCAGGTCCCTTTCCCTCCAGCCCTGCAGTCTCCCTCACATGCCTCTCCCAGGCATCAACTGACAGGGAGTGGCTGGCAAGGTAGAAACGTGATTTGCAGAGCGCCGGACGCAGTGTCACCCTGCAGAGAATAGGCGGTGGGTGTGGAGCTGAGAGATGGTTACTTAATATCTGACACAGGGTGGGTCTCATCTCTAAGGATTTCTAAAATCCTTCCTTCCTTCTATCGCCAAAAAATTAATCAATAGTCGATCTAAATAGAGAATCTTACTGGAGCCAACCTGAGGATTGTAACGTGGGAGATAGTCTTTCAGAAAACTCTTGAAGACGGTTCTGCCTGTTAGAAGTCGAAGGCACAGTCGTGTACATTTTCAAGACAAGGGATCGTACATCACATAGCACACTGACATTTTACATAAAGTTCACTAAAGACCAGATCTGCCTGTACAAGGTGAAGTAGGTGACCATGACCCCTCACAGGATTAGGAAGGAAAAATTCATCTTGTAAGGAGTTAAACTGCTGGCATGAGAAGAAGGATAATAAAACACTGATCTTTTCGGTGGACAGGCGTTCCCACCTTTGAGGAGGTCTGATTAACGTACAATGCAGATGCACACTGCACATTAGGGAGGGCCCAGTACGGGCAGGGAATATGTTATGCTTAAATTTTCTTGTCCTGCGGTAAAATATAAATTTTATTCCATCACTTCCTACTTTTGTTTGAAATAGTATTTATTTATATTTGTTTACCTGCTCTTGACCACGGAGAATAGGTAAATATAAGTATAAATACTGGGTTGGCCAAAAAGGTATGGAAAAACCCAAATGAACTTTTTGGCCAACGCAATATAAATAAAAATAAAGATAAATGCCCATCTGCCTTTGCAGGGCAGAGACTGGCCAAGGGTGTTCCAGGCTGACAGCAGGAGCAGAGGCACTGAGTGAGGGGTGCAGACCTGGCTGGGGCACTGCGGCCCTTTGCCAACCCCAACCCCCGGCACAGCCTCCTTCCCTCTTCCAGCTGCCCCACCCTCTTCCCTCATCTTTCCAAGCCTAGAACGTCTCTCCTTTTAATCTCCACTACTGCGCCAGCAAAAAGCTCCATCTGATCGGCCCCGTTCATCTGGGTTTCCCTTCCGGCCTCTCTCCCCCGGCTCCCCTCCGCTCCCTCTTACGCTCTGTGCTTCGGAGAAGCCTGTCTCGAGGCCCAGACAGGAGCCGCTGCGGGCCGTGTGCCCCCTTGGGCCCCCCACCCCTCCCCCACCTCAGAGGCTCTCCTGGTGAAGGCGCCCCCGGGGACCTCAGACACCTCCACCGTCTGCCTTGGTTCCCCAGCCTCCTTCCAGAGGACTGCTGCCATGCACCCCAACTCCAAGGAGAGCCTCCGGCCCCCGACGGTCCCGCTGGGCCCCACCCACATTCCCTCCAGCCTCTGCTCTAGTCTAACCTCGCCTTCCACTGCCGGGGCTGGGGGCCCGGGACCACATTATCTGTTCTCAGCAGTCACGCCCCTTGACTCCGGGTGCAGAGTGTCCCGGGAGCTGCTCTTCTGCCCCCTCCATCCTCCTCCCCGCAGGCCTTCTCATCGCTGGGGTGCTGGGGCCCCCGCAAGCATTGCTGCTGTTGGAGGGAACCCTGCTCTTGAGACAGGAAGGAGGTGCTGTCAGAAGTGGAAGCAAGAGCCCCTTCCTTGTCACCCGCCGTTACCGCCAGGCCCTGATCCAACACGCCTACAACTCTTTCCAGTTTCCTCATTCTTTGAGAACGGGACAGGATCCTGGGGCAATGATTGCTGTCACTTACCCATTACCCAGCCCCTCTTCCTGGCAGTGTACCCAGCTGGAAAACTACGTTTCCCAGACTCCCTGCGCCTAAGTGGGTCATGTGACTCAGTTCTGGCCAGTGTCTTGTCAGCGGGACCAACAGAAAAGTTCTTTAAAAGAGCCTGTCCTCTGTTTCCTCCTAACCACAGTTTAGACTGTGGGTGTGAGGTGATCCTGAGGCAACCTTGAGCGTGGAAGCCACATACTAAGGATGCAGAAGACACAGAAAGACACAGAGAAGGATATCCTTCTCTGTTTCCCTCCTAACCACAGTTTAGACTATGGGTGTGAGGTGACCCTGAGGCAACCTTGAGTGTGGAAGCCACATACTAAGGATGCAGAAGACACAGAAAGACAGAAGGAATCCAGGTCCTAGTGACCCTGGAGCTGCCAAGCCAGCCCCCCAAGGCCTATGATAGGATCCTTTTGATGTGAAAACAAAACAAAACAAAACACATATGGGTTTAAACCACTGTGACATTGTCCTTTCTGTTAAATGCAGCAGAATCTCATCCTCAGTGACACAGATGCAAACAGGCAGTTCACCCCAGAGGACGTACCAAGAGCAGGTGAGAAGATGCAGGCCAGCGTGGGAAAACAAATCAAGGAAGCAAAGGGATCAAACCACAGGAAATGAAAGATAATACTATCAAGGGTTTGCAAGATTGTGGCAAAACTGATGGAAGTGTAAGTTGGTGCAGCCTCTTTGGAGGACAACTGGGCAGTAGATATTTCATAATAGAAACACACACACCCTCCAACTCAACAGTAACATTTCTAGATCTCTATTTTAAAGACATACTCAGATGCACAGAGAGGCTTGTAAAGAATGTTCTTTACAGCATTGCTTGAAATATCCAAATAGCTAAATGTGTATCTACCATTGGTGAAGTTGTTAAATAAATATCCATATCATGTACTAACATGCAGCAGCTAAAATGAACATCCTGAGGTGGAAAGAGCTCCAAGACATACTGTTACGTGAAAAAAAAAAATTGTAAAAAAGTATACTGTTTATGTAAAAAAACAAAACATAAACAATATATTTTTGTATATATGAATATATGTGTTATGGGTTGAATTGTGTCCCTAAAAGAGATGTTGAGGTCCCCCAGTACCTGTTACTGTGACCTGCTTTGGAAAGAGGGTCTTTGCATCTTAACCATCAAGTTAAGGTGAAGCCATTAAGGTGGGCCCTAATCCGATGTGACTGGTGTCCTTACAAAAAGAGAACCACCTCACACCCATTAGGATCGCTACTATCCAAAAACAAACAAACAAAACAAAACAGAAGATAAGTGCTGGTGAGGATGTGGAGAAACTGGAACCCTATGCACTGCTGCTGGGAATGTAAAATGGTGCAGCCGCTGTGGAAAACAGTATGGTGGTTCCTCAAAAAGTTAAAAATAGAACTACCGTATGATCCAGCCATCCCACTTCTGGGTATGTACCCCAAAGAATTAAAAGCAAGGTCTTGAAGAGATATTTGCACATCCATGTTCACTGCAGCATTATTCACAATAGCCCAAAGGTGGAAGCAACCCAAATGTCCATCTGGGATGGCCACACTGAAAGTTATCTTGATGCAGAATGGAGGGAGTTTCCTGGGCCTGTCTGTGGGTTGAGATCCACAGGCAAGCCCTGGCTCTGCCACCAGCTCGTTCTGTGACGTGGGCAAGTCACTTCCTGTCGCTCTGACCCTCGGCTCTTCATCTGTAAACACTGGGGTTGAATGGACCTCTTCCAACTGGCCTGATTTTCATCTACTGAAAACAATGGCCCCAGTGTACCAGCCAGGCAAAAGCATGCCTTTCGTGACTCAGACTCATTCAGCCTCAGGAACTGCGGGGCCCAGGGACACTCATGTCAGACCGGTGATGTCAGCGGCCACAACTGGCTAAAAGGACCCGTGCCCTCCAGGCTCAAGTTATAACTAAACGGTTATCTGAAAGGACATGTGACGCTGGAACGAGGGTCTCTCCTCTGCTTTCCTGCATACAATGCAGTCAGCCTTGTGCCCAGCGCCCACCAGGCAGGCCCTGCCCTCAGGGGTCCTGCCCCTGTGCCTCTCTGCTCAGTTGATCCAGGCTGGCCCCTGCCACAGGGCACTGAGAGTTGGTGGGGCTCCTAGCTAGGCTGGCAAGGGCCTCAACTTGGCCTGCTAGAGGCCAGCCTCCTGCTTTGTCCTGTCCTCTTGTTCTCAAGGATGACTCCATATGTCTGAATCCTGTTGTTCCTGGTTTCCAACTGGCCACTCTGCCCTGGAGTGCATGCAGACCTCTGGAGCCCAGAGCCTCTGCTCAGGGCATGCATGATCCAGTGGATGGGGTCAGAGGGCCAAGGAGGGGCTCCTCCCAAGAACTCAGGGGCAGCCTTGGAGAAGGCAGTGTTGGGAAAATATAATACAAAGTGAAATCTTCTCCCAACCCGTAACACTCCACAAAGGTAGTAGAAAAAGAAAAACAGTTTTATTATAGAATAAGCATTAAGCCAGTGAAGGAAATCAGAACGTCACTCCAAAATAAGCCTTTTGACATAAAAATAATTTGGAGCTGAAGGCAATGAAGAGGCATCAAATGCAGAAAAGCTGTCTCTGTCCTCCCTTTTACCTAAAGGCAGGTTATAAATTCTCCTTTTACTGGAGACAGACTCTTATCAGCCCAGAGGTGGTACCAGAGAAATCTGCAAGCAAACCTCACTCCATTATTTCCTCTCATATGTTTACCTTCCCACAGTTTGGAAGGCTTTGCTTTGTCCTGTCATTTCTCCACAAGCTGATTGTTCTTTGTTGAAGATGCTCTATAACCCAGAGTTCTATGCTACCACTTTGAGTTACTCTTCATGTGGGTTTCTCCCCCTGTGCAGGCTAATACACTGTTTTTCTTTGTTAATCTGTCTTTTTTTTTTAATATACACTTATTTATTTCATTTATTTATCTTTGGCTGTGTTGGGTCTTCATTGCTTTGTGCGGGCTTTCTCTAGTTGTGGCGAGCGGGGGCTACTCTTCATGCAGTGTGCAGGCTTCTCATTGCGTTGGCTTCTCTTGCTGCAGAGCACAGGCTCTAGGTGTGCGGGCTTCAGTAGTTGTGGCTCATGGGCTCTAGAGTGCAGGCTCAGTAGTTGTGGCGCACGGGCTTTGTTGCTCTGCGGCACGTGGGATCTTCCTGGACCAGGGCTTGAACCCATGTCCCCTGCATTGGCAGGCGGATTCTCAACCACTGTGCCACCAAGGAAGCCCTAATCTGTCTTTTTGTTAAAAAGTCCCAGCTGAAAAGTGGTGTTGGGAAAGCTGGACAGCTGCATGTAAATCAATGAAGTTAGAACACTCCCTCACACCATACACAAAAATAAGCTCAAAATGGCTTAAAGACTTAAATATAAGACATGACACCATAAAACTCCTAGAAGAGAACAAAGGCAAAACATTCTCTGACATAAATCACACCAATGTTTTCTTAGGTCAGTCTCCCAAGGCAAAAGAAATAAAAGCAAAAGTAAACAAGTGGGACCTAATCAAAAGCAAAAATAAACAAATGGGACCTAATCAAACTTACAATCTTTTGCACAGCAAAGGAAATCATAAACAAAATGAAAAGACAACCTATGGAATGGGAGAAAATATTTGCAAACGATGTGACCAACAAGGGATTAATTTCCAAAATAAACAGCTCATACAACTCAATAACAAAAAAGCAACCCAATCAAAAAATGGGCAGAAGGGACTTCCCTGGTGGTACAGTGGTTAAGAATCTTCTTTCCAATGCAGGGGACATGGGTTTGATCCCTGATCGGGGAACTAAGATCACGCAGGCTGTGGGGCAACTAAGCCCGCACGCTGCAACTACTGAGCCCACATGCTCTAGAGCCTGCATGCCACAACTAGAGAGACCATGCGCCATAACTAGAGAAGCTCATGTGCCACAACTAAGACCCAACACAGCCAAATAAATAAATAAAAGAAATAAAATTTTTTTTTAAATTGGGCAGCAGACCTACAGAGATATTTCTCCAAAGATGACATACAGATGGCCAACAGGCACATGAAAAGATGCTCACCATCACTAATTATTAGAGAAATGCAAATCAAAACTACAATGAGGAGGCTTCCCTGGTGGCTCAGTGGTTAAGAATCCGCCTGCCAATGCAGGGGACACGGGTTCGAGCCCTGGTCCAGGAAGATCCCACATGCCACGGAGCAGCTAAGCCCGTGCGCCACAACTATTGAGCCTGTGCTCTAGGGCCCGCTCGCCACAACTACTGAGCCTGCGTGCCACAACTACTGAAGCCCGCACGCCTAGAGCTTGTGCTCCGCAACAAGAGAAGCCACCGCAGTGAGAAGCCTGCGCACCACAATGAAGAGTAGCCCCCGCTCGCCACAACTAGAGAAAGCCCACGCGCAGCAACGAAGACCCAACACAGCCGAAAATAAAATAAATAAATTTATTTTTTTTAAAGTAGGCCTTAATTTAAAGACAAATATAAGACATGACACCATAAAACTCCTAGAAGAGAACATAGGCAGAACATTCTCTGACATAAATCGTACCAGTGTTTTCTTAGGTCAGTCTCCCAAACAATAGAAGTAAAAGCAAAAACAAACAAATGGGACCTAAGCAAACTTACAAGCTTTTGCACAGCAAAGGAAACCATAAACGAAATGAAAAGACAACCTACAGACTGGGAGAAAATATTTGCAAATGATGTGACCAACAAGGGCTTAATTTCCAAAATATTAAAACAGCTCCTACAATTCAATAACAAAAAAACAAACAACCCAATTGAAAAATATGCAGAAGACATAAATAGACATTTCTCCAAAGAAGACATACAGATGGCCAATAGGCACATGAAAAGATGCTCACCATCGCTAATTATTAGAGAAATGCAAATCAAAACTACAATGAGGTATCACCTCACACCAGTCAGAATGGCCAACATTAAAAAGTCTACAAATAATAAATGCTGGAGAGGGTGTAGAGAAAAGGGAACCCTCTTACATTGTTGGAAGGAATGTAAATTGGTGCAGCCACTATCGAAAACAGTACAGAGGTTCCTCAAAAAACTAAAAATAGAGTTGCCATATGATCCAGAAATCCCACTCCTGGGCAAATACCCAGACAAAACTATAATCTGAAAAGATACATGCACCCCAATGTTCACAGCAGCACTATTCACAATAGCCAAGACATGGAAACAACCTAAACGTCCATCGACGGAGGAATGGATAAAGAAGATGTGGTATAAACATATACAATGGAGTACTGCTCAGCCATTAAAAAGAATGAAATAATGCTATTTGCAGCAACATGGATGCAACTAGAGATTATCATACTAAGTGAAGTAAGTCAGAAAGAGAAAGACAAATACCATATGATATCACATATATGTGGAATCTAAAATACAACACAAACGAACATATCTATGAAACAGAAACAGACTCACAAATATAGAGAATAGACTTGTGGTTGCCAAGGGGGAGGAGAACTGTGGGAGGGAAGGATTCACAGTGTGGGATTAGCAGATGCAAACTATTATAAATAGGAGGGATAAACAACAACAATGTCCTACTGTATAGCACAGGGAACTAGATTCAATATTCTGTGATAAACCATAATGGAAAAAATATGGAAAATAATATATATGTATAACTGAATCACTTTGCTATACAGCAGAAATTAAACACAACATTGTAAATCGACTATACTTCAATAAAAGTTTTTTAAAAATGAGCCTTAATATCAAGAGTACGCTGGTGCAAAACTAGAATTTAGTCTTCTCTGTCAGAATGACAACGTTTTCTTGGATTATTGGTCTGCTCTTAATAAGAGATTGTAAAAGATCTTTTCTTTACCTTTTGAGTAATGTGCCTACGACACCAAGATCTTATGTCTTTTCAGAATAACTTCCCATGCTTTACGCTAATCTTTATCATGTACTCAATTATTAAAGAGAACCGAGACTTCTCACTTTTAAAAGAGCTAAGGGTTTTTACATTTTTGACAATTTTGTCTTCCCAAGTAAAATTCTAAATGAAGTTTTTTGGCCTTGAACTAACTTTGGGATTTCGCAGAGGGTTCCTGGAAAATCTCAAAGGCTTTGTTCTTTCACCTTGTTAAAAGAGAGTTGTTAAACTAATTAGGTTTGTTTGACATGTTAAATTGCATGAAAAGGCATTATCAAATAAGAAGAGATACTGTAAGCTTTCCTAGGTTATATTGTACGTGCAAACATTATTAATATAACTATTTCAGAAGTTGTATAAAGTTCACAGAAATTTGTTAATACCCTGCCATCCACATATGTCCTGGTATAATGCTATCATTCATACTTCTGGTTATTATTTTTATTGTGTGTCACAGAAACAACCAAATTTTCTTGTCAAATAAACTCTTTATCAGATATTTAGAAGCTAATGGGATCAAGAAACTGCTAAGCCAGGATCAAGTAGAACAAGAGTTGATTACATGGGACTGAATAAGCTGATCAAGGATGATTAGGTTTATTGTTTGGGAACATTGCTGGTTCTTTAAAGTTCTATTTTTCAGACATAAGGAATCCCTCTCACTTAGGCTATCTATAGCTTATAACAGTTTAGTAGCTTATACTTTTTCTTTTTTTTTGGTTGCAGCAGGCAGACTCCTTAGTTGCAGCACGTGAGCTCCTTAGTTGCAGCAGGCGGGCTCCTTAGTTGTGCCATGTGAACTCTTAGTTGCGGCACGCATGTGGGATCTAGTTCCCGGACCAGGGCTCAAACCCAGGCCCCCTGCATTGGGAGCTCAGAGTCTTAACCACTGTGCCACCAGGGAAGTCCTAGCTTATACTTTTGTTAACAGAAATAAAACACCTATCTTTTCTCCCTACCTGATCCCTCCAGAATTTAGAAACTCTTATTGAACGTTCTTATTCCCATGGCAATATAATTATTTGCATAAGTTCAATAAGAATCTGTTCTCTTTTTTATGTATATAGTCATCTTTATTATAATTCATGAATATATTAGAAACTGACATGGATCTAGATTCTCATGGGCATTTGCTTTCCACTCGTTAGAAAAATCCACTGCTGGGGACCTTCCCTGGTGGTCCAGTGGTTAAGACTTCGCTTTCCAGTGCAGGGGGTGTGGGTTTGATCCCTGGTTGGGGAGCTAAGATCCCACATGCCTCGCGGCCAAAAAACCAAAAACATAAAACAGAAGCAATATTGTAACAAATTCAATAAAGACTTTAAAAGAAATGGTCCACTTTAAAAAAAAATAAAAAGAGAAAATCCATCGTTTACTTGAGAATGGTTAAAAAAAAAAAAAAAAGCCAATATCTTAGTGTCATTATGACAAGCCTTCACCTCATAGGAAATGTGAAAGGGTCCCTGGGCACCCCAGTCATGAGACTATACTGTCTTAGCAGACCTGCCCACCCTCAAGTGTCTTCAGGAATTCCTTATAAATTTCAATGGGCACCTGGGCAACAAAACATTCTATTACTCTGCTGGTTTTTAAGGTGCAGTTCCAGGGTTAAATACTGTGCCCATACTTAACATTTTCAAACTGTCCAGGCTTACCTTCCAAAAAGAGTGTATTACTATTACCAACTCTCCCTGCCAAATAGAGGACCCGAAAGCATTAAATGTTAACTGCAAAGAAGTTAGGTGAGGCTCCTCTTCTCTCCCCAAATCAAGTTATTTAGAATCCCAAGCGAATGCAAGCACTGCAAATGCAGGGCAATAGTCTTTCCCGAAAAGTTGTTCTTTTAACAGGGCATAATTGGAAACACTGGTTAAAGAACCAAGGTTTTGAGTGGAGTGTCATATTTCAGAATGGTGCATAGAATCAGATATGAGCAGACAGTTCTAAGGAACCAAGGTTGACTGTGGAGCCAAGGCTTACAAAGGCCTCTTAGAAAAATTGGCTTGATGCCTGGTTTACAGGTTAGTAAGGAAGGTCCCTTCCTGAGGGACCCAGGAACCTCAGGATACCTTGGGGACTTGAGAAGAGAGGAAGACATCCAAATCTATAGGTACTGCAAGGGAAATCTGCTGGACAGTTCCCAGACTGGCTTCCTAGCCACCAGAGGGTTTTAAAAGTTTAATCTGAGATTCCTTATGAAAAGTTCCAGCAAAACAAACTCAAAACTGCTTATGTGGCCAGTTATCATTCTTGCTGCACGTATGTAAACAATCAAGCCAAATCTAATGAGGCCAGGCTTATTGGGTAAAGAAGGATCAAAAGGAGGTGACTGTAGAGGAATTTTTATGTTTTAATGCAGGGGTCACCAACCGCCGGGCCACGGACCAGTAGCGGTCCGTGGCCTGTTAGGAACCGGGCCACACAGAAGGAGATGAGTGGCAGCAGGTGAGCGAGCGAAGCTTCGTCTGTATTTACAGCTGCTCCCCGTCGCGCACATTACGGCCTGAACTCCGCCTCCTGTCAGATCAACGGCCGCATTAGATTCTCACAGGAGCGCGAACCCTACTGTGAACTGCGCATGCGAGGGATGTAGGTTGCGCTCTCCTTATGAGAATCTAATAATGCCTGATGATCTGCGGTGGAGCTGAGGGGTGATGCTAGCGCTGGGGAGCGGCTGCAAATACAGATCCTCATTAGCAGAGAGGTTTGACTGTACAGAGACCATAATAAATCAATTGCTTGCAGACTCACATCAAAACCCTATCAGTGGTGGCGCAGTGGTTAAGAATCCGCCTGCCAATGCAGGGGACACGGGTTCTCGCCCTGGTCCGGGAAGATCCCACATAACGCGGAGTGACTAAGCCCGTGCGCCACAACTACTGAGCCTGCACTCTGGAGCCCGTGAGCCACAACTACTGAAGCCCGCGCACCTAGAGCCCATGCTCCACAACAAGAGAAGCCACCGCAATGAGAAGCCTGCACCCTGCAACGAAGAGTAGCCCCCGCTCGCCACTACTAGAGAAAGTCTGCGCGCAGCAATGAAGACCCAATGCAGCCAAAAATAAAATAAATAAAATAAATAAATTTAAAAAAAAGAAAATTGTAAAAAAAACCCAAAAACCCTATCAGTGAGTGGCAAGTGGAAACAAGCTCAGGACTCCCACTGATTCTGCCTTATGGTGAGTTGTATAATTATTTCATTATATATTACAATGTAATAATAATAGAAATAAAGTGCACAATAAATGTAATGCACTTGAATCATCCTAAAACCATCCTCCCCCATCCCCCAGTCCGTGGAAAAATTGTCTTCCATGAAACCGGTCCCTGGTGTTAAAAAGGTTGGGGACCGCTATTTTAATGGAAAACTAGAGCGCACCCTTGTGGATTCCACCTTGCACATTTTGCCAGTTCTAAACAAGTTCTTAATTTTTCTAGTTTCCCCCAATATCTGGCTACAACTCTCCGAACTAACGTTTCCAATTTTTCTCCCACCCTCCTGACCTGGCATCACTGAGAACTAGAACTGCCCTTTTCCCGAAGCCCTGCAAGCCAGGCTGGATGACTTGATAGAAACTTCAAAGAAACCACCTTCACGCCTGCTGCGGTGTGGGCCACTCAGAAACCTCACCACATCACCACTGCCATCACCAAGGTCATTCACATTGAAGACCAAGAAATTCGTTGGATTGCCACTCCCATCCTTGAGCCCAACCTCTGGAAATCTCAACTGGCAACGGCCCATCCTTGACGGGTGATAAGCAGAGATGGGAGAGGCTCACCTCACACCGTGCAGACCCTCATCCATCGGGCTCTCCCTGATGGGAGATTTCTGAGAGTGATAGAGGTTCAACCCTCAAATCTTGTAGTGGCTGGAACCCCGATTATCATCACACTCTCACCTTTATTTCCCCGCCGCCAAGAGAAGTCCTGTCGAAAACTGGCTGAAGCAGCAGATTTCTATATAAACCCATAAGTTCAAGTCCCACAGACTTATATACTCGTGGGTGAGGGTCCCACCTGTGGGCTGCAGTCTCACAGACGACGTACAACTGGCTGGTTGCCAGGCTTGATCACCCCGGTGGGCAGTGGACAGGGCGCTCCCTCCTTCACTGGATCTTTCTGGAAGCGTGCAGACTGGTGCTGGAATAGACACCCACAGGGGGCAGGTTGAACCAGCAATCTCTTTCTCTCTGTCTTTTCTGTTTCTCCTCCCTTTACTTCTCTCTTGGTCCTCATACTTACACCCTGTCCCTTTCATCCTGGAGACTCCTTGTTTGTGTCACTAACTCTGGGGAGGGAATTCTGTGACCCCCCTTTGTCGTTATGCTAGGCTTCAACCCATCCACACCCCCCACCCCGATTTCTAGTTGTCAGCCCCCAGATTTATTTGTTAACATGGAAAACACTCAGGGAATCCCCAGAGATTCTCCTCTGTGTGGCATTCCTAACAACTGGGGACAATTTAAATTAGACGGTTCAAAAAGGAATAGCTGATTTTCTTTTGCAACACAGCCTGGCCCCAGTATGCCTTGGGTGACCAGGAGACGTGGCCAGAGAATGAATCCCTTAACTTTATTTAATTAATTTATTTATTTAGGGCTGTGCTTGTGGCTTGCAGGATCTTAGTTCCCCGACCAGGAATTGAACCCAGGCCCCCTGCTCAGAGTGGAAGCTTGGAGTCCTAACTACTGGACCTCCAGCAAAGTCCCCCAGATCCCTTAAATTTAACACCATTTTACAACTGGACCTATTTTATAAGCAGTCCCCAAAATGGGGAGAGGTCCCGTATGTGCAGGCCTTTATGAAACTTTATCGAGACCCCAGTCCTAGGGATTTCTGTCGTGTGTGTGTGTAGCCTCTATTCCTGTGTCACCCCCAAAAGAGTCGGAGCCAGACCTTCTCACGGACCCCCCTCTTTCAACTGCCAACTACCCACTGGCACACTGAGCCTCCTTCTCAGGCCCCTGTTTCCTCCCCTCCACCATCATCTTCGGCCCCCGGGACCCCCAGCTTACCCTGTCAAATCAGAAACCCCAAAATTGGAGCCCCCAGTGCTTTCCCCAGTGGGGCTCCAACCAGGTTCAAAGTGAGCGCCCACTCCTGCCCCACTAGGCCTTTACCCCCTCCGGGAGGTAACTGATGAGAACAGAGGGGTGACTAGAGTACGTGTCCCCTTTTCGGTGGGGGACCTAGGAGTCTGTAAGGAGGGGTTTGGTAGGGTCTTACAGAGCCCTGACGAGTTTAGGGACGAATTTATCAGGCGGGGGTTGATGTTCTCCCTGACCTGGCAGGACCTCAGGGTTACTGTGGCCCACTGTTGCACCCTGGATAAAAAGCAGCGTGTACGGAAAAAGGCCGAGGAACACACAGATAGCCTACTGGCTACCGATCCGCACCACCAAATTTATCAAGCAGGTGGCGACGCGTTTCCAGATCATGACTCAACGCTGGGGCTATGAAGATCACGTAGGCCAGGCCAGGATGAGACATTACATTACTTGTCTATCAGAAGGAATGAACAGGCATTTGGGGAAGCCTGTAAATTATGAGAAGGTCCAAGAAGTGACACAGGAAAAAAGACGAAAACTTGATGGTCTTCCTGAGCTGGGTGACAGAGGCATTTAGGAAGGACGCCAGTACAGACCCTGAGTCTGCAGAAGGGAGGTGGCTATCGGCTGTGCATCTGTCACCCAGTCCGCTGCAGATACCAGGAGAAAATTACAAAAGCTTGAGCCTGGGCCCCAAACCCCACTGTCAACCTCGGCAGAGGAGGCCTTCAAGGTCTATAATCACCGAGACTTAACAGGAGGCCAAGAAGGATAAGAGGCTAATAAAGAAAAGCAGAGCCTTGGGTCACCCTCGATGTGTCAGAGAGGAGAAGTGAATTTCTTGTAGACACTGGAGCTGCCTGCTCTGCTCTGACTTGGCCAGCTGGCCCCCTTTCCAACCAAGACTGTGCTGTGGCGGGAGCCGATGGACAGCCAAACGGAAGGCGATTTACATCCCCCCTTGCCTGTGGAGTCGGGTCCATTATTATTACTCACTCCTCTTTGTAAAGGCCAGAATGCCCTGTCACCCTCCTTGGAAGAGATCTGCTAAATAAATTAGGAGCTAGTATAGTCTTAGGACAGGGTGAAGTCCAAGAAGGTAGAGAATTCAAACAGAGAATGCATCTATTAGTAGCCCCAGATGACCCACCTGCTGGTCATCAAAATATTCCCCAAGACATCCCCCAAGAAATTACAGAACAAGTAGATCCTGCAATTTGGGCTAATTCAGTGCCAGGAAGGGCAAAACGTGTTCCCCCGATAGAAATAAGATTAAGGCCTGGGGAAAGGTACGCCTGAAAATGACAATACCCTTTAAAGCCTGAGGCTCTGAGGGGGGATCCAACGCTACTCAGCAAATTCCTAGAACACAGACTCATTAGGCCCTGCCAATCCCCTTGCAACAGACCGATTTTCCCCGTTCACAAGCCTAACAGGGAATATCAGTTGAAGCAAGACTTACAAGCAGCAAATGAGGCTGTCAGCCCTATTCACCCATTGGTACCAAACCCATATACCCTCCTCGCCCAAATGCCAGACAGCACTCAGTAGTTCTCTCTGTTGGACCTCAGAGATGCATTTTTCTGTACTTCCCCACATCCAGACTCTCAATACCTTTAAATAGAGGGACCCTGACACCCTGGAGGCTACCCAGTATACTGGGACAGTGCTGCCACAGGGTTTTAGGGACAGCCCCCATCTTTCTGGAAACGTGTTAGCAAGGGAGCTGAGGGAACTGAGCCTTGAAAAGGGAACTCTGCTATAATACGTTGATGTTATTAAGTAGTGAGACAAAGATTCATATCAGAATACTGTTAAGGTCCTCAATTTTCTGACAGAAAGGGGATATAAAATCTCTCCAACCAAGGCTCAGATCGCACAGCAACGGTTTCAGTGTTTAGGAAGTATTTTGACCCCAGGGGCACGAGCCCTGGCCATAGACTGAAAAACAGCAACGAGTGCATTACCATCTCTAACCACAAGGAGGCAGCTCTGAGGCTTTCTCAGGATGGCTGGGTTCTGACATATCTGGATTCCAAATTATGGCCTTATAGTCAAACCCCTATATGAGGCTCTAAATGAAAAAGAAAGGGAGCCCCTTCGATGGAATAAGGACCACCAGCGGGACTTTGAGACTCTAAAGACTGAGTTGAGCACAGCACCAGCAAGGGGGCTTCCACATTTGGACAAGCCCTTCACCCTATATGTTCACGAGAGGTCAGGGAGTCACTAGGAGTCCTGACCCGAAAGCTGGGACTGGATCAGAGACCAGTGGTTTACCTTTCATCACAACTGAATTCAATAGCCCTGGGATGGCCAAGCTGCCTGCGGGCAGTAGAAGCCACAGCCCTGTTGGTTAATGAGTCTCCCAAACTCACCCTGGGACAACACCTAGATGTGTTGACCCCTCATCAGGTACAATCTGTGCTGGAAGTCAAAGAACATCATTGGTTGACAGGGGGAAGGTTAACAAGATATCAGGCCCTCCTGATGGACACCCTGACATTACCTTAAAGGTGTGCCAAACCCTGAGCCCAGCAACTCTGCTTCCAGCTGTCAGGAGTGCAGACTTATTGCATCAGTGTATAGAGACCAGAGAACAAACTTACTCCTGATCTTCTAGATGAGCCTCTTGACAGCCCTGAGGTCAGATGGTTTACTGATGGGAGCAGTTTTATAGAAATGGAAACCCAAGAGGTGGGGTATGCCTTAGTCTAGATGAAGTCATAGAAGCTGAGGACCTGCCATCCCGGACATCGGCCCAGAAGGCCGAACTAATTGCAGAGATGAGAGCTTTACAATTAGGGAAGGATAAGAAATCAGGTATTTTTTACTGACTCTAAATATGGGCTCCACATGCTCATGCTGCCATTTGGAAAGAAAGAGGAACGTTAACTGCTAAAAATTCTCCCGGGCTTCCCTGGTGGCGCAGTGGTTGAGAATCTGCCTGCCAATGCAGGGGACACGGGTTCGAGCCCTGGCCCGGGAGGATCCCACATGCCGCGGAGCAACTAGGCCCGTGCGTCACAACTACTGAGCCTGCGCGTCTGGAGCCTGTGCTCCGCAACAAGAGAGGCCGCGATAGTGAGAGGCCTGCGCACCGCGATGAAGAGTGGCCCCCGCTTGCCGCAACTAGAGAAAGCCCTAGCACAGAAACGAAGACCCAACATAGCAATCAATCAATCAATAAATCTTTAAAAAAATAAAAATAAAAAAATTAAAATTCTCCCATAAAACAAAGATTGAATTTTTGACTTTTAAAAGCAGGGCAGCTCCCGACCCAGATGGCAGTAATACACTCTAGGGACTATCAGAGGGATGGATCTTTTGTGAGCCACGGGAAGAGAAAAGGTGTTTGAACTGCGAAACAGGCAGCTTGACTGCAGAAGCCTGAGCAAGTCATGGCCCTAGTGATTGGCCCCCCTGAACGCCCTAGCCTCCCCCAGTATTCCCCATAGAACAAGAAAATGCTGAGAAATAGGGCTATGAGAAGGAAGCACAGGCTGGTATTAAAAGGATAACAAGGTTCTAACCACTGAGGCCCAACAATGGAAACTTGTTCAGAGCTTACATGATGCCACCCGCTATGGGAGGGATGGCACCACGGGACTTGATGCAAAAGGAAAGGGGCTCAGGGAAGGGGCTCAAAAGGACAGTAAAGTAACGCTTGCCTGTGATTTGCGTGCCGGTAATAACCCACAGGCCCATGCAATCCTCCCTTCGCTACTCAGGCCAGTTGAACGTCGAGGGACATACCTGGGGGAAGACTGGCAGTTCCTTCACAAATAAACCCTGGGGACCAAGTTCTTCTTAAAACCTGAAAAAAAGGGGTCTCCTGAAGACCAACTATTGCCAAAGTAGAAGGGCCCCTATAAAGCAATTTTAGCCCCTCTCAGGGAGCGAGCAAGGGCTCCTGTTACTTGTTTACACTCCCTTGTGCTGCAGCATGAGTCCCAATAAAGCCTTGCCTCAGCTCCTCGTCTGGCCTCATCAATTTCCATTGATTAACGAACCCAGGTCGGTAACATTTTGATAGATACATGGATGTCTTGCTCTCCTGGCCCTGGGCTCCTCCTCTGTGTCGTACAAGAGTGAGCACAGCTTCCTGCCTCACGGCTTGGCTCCTGGGAAGAAAATCCAAGGTGTTTGCACGGAGGTTGCAAACGGGCAACCCCCAGGCTGATTCTGGCCCATGGACATGTTTTGATAGGTCTGCACTAGCGCAAGCAGTGAATACATTTGCCATTAAAAAATTGGAAGGTTTTCCATATAAACCTGGACTTCTAGCTTTTCTTTAAAAAAAAAAAAAAGATTTGGCAACACTGGGTCCTGATTCTGGCAACAAGTGTGTGGAGCTGAGCAGTGGCTGCCCTCAGCGTCCCCACAGTCCCCCATCACCCCTGGCTCCCTACCTGACATCCCCACTCAGCTGCACTGCCCACCTGGCCCTTGTGGCACCTGAGTTTGCTGCTACAGCTGGGGCCCCGGTTAGGACAGCAGCACCCACGATCCTTGAGGAGACATCCCCCTGGGCAGAGGTTTCTAAGCCCTGTGGCCTCCCTGTCAGGCCACCCTGCCTGCCCAGCACTGAAGCCTGGCCCTGGCCAGAGGGTGGCAGTGCAGTGTATGGAATGGCATTCTGGGCTGAGGCCCATGGCCAAGGGTTCTCCACCTCTGTCCCTGGCTGGGAGTGGCCCTGGGCAGGCTCATTCTCACCCAGGCTGCAGCTTCCCCTCAGGTGAGGAATACTCACTGTTGGATTTTCAGAAACAGCTTTCAGGTATAATTGACATACAGTTCACTGCATATATTTATATCGTGCAATTTCACAACTTTTGCCATACATATACGCCTGTAAAACTATTACCACCATCAAGATCATAAACATAGCAATTACTGCCCAAAGTTCCCTTCTGCCTCTCCTCACCCCTCACAGGTTTGTTTACACTTTCTAGAAATTTTTGTCTGTTTTCTTTCACTTGCCATTATTAGAGATTCATCCCTGTGGTTGCTTTTATAATAGTTTTTTGTTTGTTTGTTTGTTTGTTTGTTTTGCCCAGTATCATTCCCATGTGTGGATATACCTTAATGTGTCTACCTGTTCACCTGTCGATGGACATGTGAGTTATTTCCAATTTGGGGCAATTACAAATGAAGCTGCTATGAGTATTCGTGCACGAGTCTCTGTGTGGGCATCTGCTTTCCTTCTCTCGAGTAAACAGCGAGGAGTGGAATGGTTGGACCCGATGCGTATGTCTAACTTTTAAACAAAACGCCAAACTGGTTCTGCTTCAAGATGGCCGTGTGGGAGGATCCTGAACTCACCCCCTCCCATAGAAACACTGAATCTGCAGCCACATAGGAAACATTTTCTTCTGAGAGAAACCCAACTCCTGCACGTCGGATAAGTGAGAAAAAAATTCACTTGGAAGCCGGCAGGAAAGGCTGAGACGCAATCTTGTGATAATCCCGCTTCCTACACCGTGACCCACGAGCAGGAGGTCAAAACCCAGAGCTTCTCCCTGAGGAGCGAAGGGCTTGAACCTCACACCTGGTGCCCCAACTTTTAAGACCTGCCCCTGAGAGACAAGCCCCCCAAACATCTAGCTTTAAAAGCCCACGGGACTTATATCACGAGCCCTGCACGGTTACAGCGAACAGAGAAACGGTTCTTAAAGGGAGCATGTGTGGACTCACCAGCACTGAGAAGCAGAGCAGAGGCAGCCGACCGAAAAGTGCCCAGACTTCCTGTGAAAGAGTCTTATTTGCTGATCTTAAAGCTTTGGCCTGAGGGGCAGGCATCTAATTTAACACACACCTGGGGCCAACAGAAACACTCTGCAAAGACGGAGGCAGGTGGGCACCATCTTTGCGCTCTCCCTCTGCCTCTCTCCAGGTGACTCGCATCTCCCAAAAAGGAGCTGGTATCCTTGTCTGGAGCCCTGGTCTCTGCAGCTTCTGCCCAGGCAATGCCCCTTGACTGCCTGGCTCTAGTGGCCAGTAAGGCTACAGCTTTTGTTTTCCATTTCTCAGGGGTTACTGTCTTTCATTGCCTGCTGTCCAACATCTTGAAAAACCATTATTTTATATATTCTGTCTTTTTTCTTTTCAGTTGTTTCATCCAGGAGGGTAATCTAATCTAGTTCCTGTTACTCTTGGAAGCATGTAAGTCTCCACTGATTGGTTTCAATCAAGTCAACTAGACTTGCAAAGAAATGAGTTCAGGTACAGATGAATAGTCCTGTTGGTCATGGAAGCCTCCTGTGCTGGAAAACATGCCTCCAAAGCCTCCTTTTGCTCCATCTCCAGTCACTGCCTCCTTGAAGTTCAATTTCAAGGGCTCAGTGATGTCAGGGTTTGAAATTGAGAAATGAATCTGCATAATAGCTAACAACAGCTAACCGTGGTTTGGCTTGATTCTGTTACCGACCTGGGTCCTTGGACTCTTTAATCAACAGAAATTGATAAGAGGCCAGACGAGGAATTCAGGCAAGGCTTTATTGGGAACTCATGCTGCAGCATGACGGAGTGAAAACAAGTAACAAGTGCCCCTGCTTGTTCCCTGAGGGTGAGGGGCGAGCTTAAATGGGGCGAGGGTAGGGGCGGATCCATGGGTGGGGCCAGAGGGGTAGCTTAGGTGGTCTGTCCACCCCCTTGGTGGTGCTGTTGGAACCAAGCAGAACCCTGTACCCCCCTTCCCCCAAGCACAAAGGCCCCTCCCTGTCCCCTGCCTCTTGTTTGTAGAAAAGCTGAAGTCTCTCAGGCCTCCCTGAGTCACAAAAGAGCGGGCTCAAGTAGCTAATGATTAGGACAATAGAGTCACAGAATCTTTCAGTGTCTGATGCACATTCCTGAGTAGTTTTACAGATACTACAACTGCCACCAGAGGGAAAAAGTTATCTGCATGAAGACCAGACTACAGCCATGACATAGCTGTTCCATCCTCAGCAATGCTGAATCCACTGCTGGCACAATTCCAAGAACTGGCCTCAAGAGAATGGAATTAACATTACTGCTCATAATAATCTGTATCTTTGTGGCCATCAAAATAATTGTAGCTGGCTCTGTCTGTATATGTAAGCAGGCAACTTAAATTGTCAACAAATAGATGCAACAGACACATGTCCGCATCTTCCACTCTGAGAATATGGTGCCCTATGTCAGCATGAAGAAATTACAGAAGATGAACTTTTGCCCCTAGCCCCACAGAAATGGAACAATGTCTGGCAAGTGGGCATTTGTAAGCAGCTATTTTGCCCCTTTCCTGTTTGCCTATTTCTATTCCCCTTAAACCTTAATTATAAAAACGAGATCACTAGGTAACATTTAACCTAATTCCTGACTTACGCTCTATTCAGTGCACACAATGGCTCGCCTAACCTGTTGATTCTTTTCTTAGACTAAAAGAAGTAGGAATGAAGAATTAAATAGTTAAAGGATGACTAGCTCTCTACGCCCAGCAGCCCCCTTAGCAATCCTGCAGTCAGACCACACAGACAAGATAACATCTGAAGAAAGAGAAATCAGCCAGCCTGCATGCAATGGAAAATGATGCAGAGCTTGACCTCCTGCCTTGATGATTCACTGAGATTCTTTCCCCCTTTTCCCATTAAAAACTGTCACGGCTGAGCAGAATCTTGAGAGTTGGTTTTGGGGACACAAGTCAGTCTTCCCCCCAGATTGCCAGCTTTCTGGTTAAAGCAACTTTCCTTTCTACCAACACTTGCCTCTTGAGTATTGGCTTTCAAGAGGCGAGCAGCCAAACCTGAGTTTGGTAACACTGTGTGCAGGAATCATGCACAGGACCCTGCTTTTGCTCCTGCCATCTAAGAAGTGGCAGTTGGTTTGTGGCCTTTTTGCATCTTATTGTTTATAATTGCCCCAATTGTGCATGTGTGCAGTTATTTTTAGTCCCTTATAGTTTCTTTGTTGCTTGAGGAGATGTTTGTCCAGGTGCAAGCACTGCAGCAAAGGGTCCAAGGTCCTAGCCTATCTCATCTCTGTGCCTGTTCTTAGAATTTTTTAAAAATTTATTTATTTTATTAATTTACTTTTGGCTGCATTGGGTCTTTGTTTGCTGCACGTGGGCTTTCTCTAGTTGCGGCGAGCGGGGGCTACTCTTCATTGTGGTGTGCGGGCTTCTCATTGTGGTGGCTTCTCTTGTGGCGGAGCACAGGCTCTAGGCATGCAGGCTTCAGTAGTTGTGGCACGTGGGCTCAGTAGTTGTGGCACACGGGCTCTAGAGCGCAGGCTCAGCAGTTGTGGTGCACAAGCTTAGTTGCTCCACGGCATGTGGGATCTTCCCGGACCAGGGATCGAAACTGTGTCCCCTGCATTGGCAGGCGGATTCTCAACCACTGCACCACCAGGGAAGTCCCTGTTCTTAGAATTTTCACATTATTAACTTGTGAACCCTCACAATATCCCCAAGGTTTAGGCCCTGCTATAATCTTTATTTTCATTTGCAAACGCTGAACCTCAGAAAGGCTAAGTAACATGGCTAAGTTACATGGCTGGCAATCCCAGATCTTCCACTTCCTAGCTGTGTGACCTTGGACACTTTCCTCACTGACCTCAGTGCCCTCAGCTGTAACAGGAAGATGATAATAACCATATGTACATCACAGGACTGTGAGGACATGGCTGACTCAGTGTCTGGCTCATTGTACGTGCTCAGGAAGTGCTGGGTATCTTATCACTGCATGTGGCTGCAGGATTAAGCCCATTAGGTGGACTGTTGGACTAAGGGGGCATCTGGACTGTCTGTTTCAAGGAGTCCTGCTGAGCCCTGCAACCTTAAGCAAGTCACTGTTCCTCTTGATGAGACAGGCTGGGACCTGGGACCCTTTACTGGAGTACTTGCACCTGGACAAATGTCTCCTCCAGCAACAGAATACAAAGAAACTATCAGGGACTAAAAATAACGGCACACACATGCAGTTGTGGCAATAATGAATAATACAATGCAAAAAGGCCAAAACCCAACTGCCTCTTCTGAGGTACCGGGAGCAAAAGCAGGGAACTGCGCATGACCCCTGCACACAGCACCACCAAGGGGGTGGGCAGACCACCTAAGCCCCACCCACCTCAACAAGCCCCACCCACCAATCCACCCCCACCCTCACCCCATTTAAGGGACCAGCTCACCCCACCCCCTCAACGAGCGAGCAAGGGCACCTGTTACTTGCTTTCGCTCCCTCGTGCTGCAGCGTGAGTCTCAATAAATAAAGCCTTGCCTGAATTTCTCATCTGGCCTCTTATCAATTTCTACTGATTAAAGAGTCCAAGGACCCGAGTCGGTAACATGAGTACCTCCCTCCAGGACGTCAGGACCACCTTCTCTTTGAAGCTTTTCACTCTCATTTCATCCCCATGCTCCTGAGGGCTCGTCACCCCATCCCCAGCCCATGACGCAGCTCCCACTGCTCCCCTGTCATCTGAGTCCCTGGTTCCCGGGCCCTGTCGCCTTGCCTGCCCTTCCAGAGCAGCTTCTGCCTCACTACATCGGGTCCCTGGCCAGCCTCCCACTGGCCAAGCTCCAGTCTCAGGCGTCCTTGCTGCCCAGTGCCGGGCACACGGCAGTGGCCTCCATAACAACCTTATGGAACGACCCAGTGGGCATGCGCACCGGGAGGTCAGGCCTTCCTGCCATCGCTGCCGGTTTAAGCCTCGTGCACTCTGGGCCCCACCTCGCTGAGGCCCCTAACCTCCAGCTGGACACTTCCTCTATAGCCAGAGCACTTGGCTTAGCCCAGCCGCAGGGCAGAGGGACCCGGTGCTCCCCTGTGCACAGTAATGTCCAGGAGGCAGTCCGTAGGGTACGCTGTAGCCATCGGAAATAAATTGGATCACAGAAAGCACATGCCTCCCTTAAGCCTATGGGAAAGGAGGTACCATTTGGGGTACTTAGCTGGGTACCTGGGGAACCTGGGGCGGGCTCCAGCAATTCAGGGGTGTTCCTGGTGGCACTGCTAGGAGACTGGCTCTGGGCTGCTGTATTCCAGGAGGAGGTTGCCAAGGAGGAGTGCCAGGCATACAAAGGACTTTGACAATATCTGACCCTGCGGTGAGGGTAGGGTGGGGGAGGGAACCCGGTGCCAGAAAGGGAAATGCCATGGCATGGCTGTCACTCACGCAGGGCCTGCCCTTCTTCCTCCCCACACTCCTCTGGGCTGCTGCCTTGACCAAGAGCTGCTGCTGCGGACCATGGACACAAGGCGTGCTGAGAATGGGAGGAGAGGGGGTTTCACTTCTGCCCAACCTGCACCCCCAGCTCCCCTGGGTGGGTAATGCACCCATCTCCAGGGGCAAACACGCGTCCCTTGGAGGTGCCCACCTGGGACCGTGCTGGTGGCTGTGAGGGATGAGGGTCTCTTACAAGAAGAGGAGGAGTTCTCTCTCTCTCTCTCTCACAGTGAGATTGTGTAAGTGCTGGAGTCTGCAAGCCAGGAACCAGGTCCACACGCTCTGATCTTGGACTTCCAGCCTCCAAAACTGTAAGAAAATAAATTTCTGTCATTTAAGCCATCCAGTCTGTGGCATTTTGTTATGGCAGCCTGAGCAGACTAAGACATATCAAATATTTGTCCCAGGAATTCAAAGATAGTTTGACATTAGGCAGTCATGCCCTGTCAATCACCCATGACCAGACCAGGGACCTGAGCCTCAGAGCTGCCTCTGCCAGCCTCTCTGCTGGGACAAGGAGACGTCCCCCCAGGGGCCAGTCCCTGGATGCTGGAAGTTCAAGATTGAACAGCCTCGTGCCTTCTGCCAGGTCCTTGCAGACCTCTGCTCAGCACGCATCCTCCGAGGAGGGCTGTGCTGCCGGAGGACACGCCGCCGTGCCAGGGGCCGCTGTTTGCAGGGTGGCTGCGGTGTGACGACGAGTGGGCGGGGTGTTCACATACGTGTCTGTGGGCCCCTCGTGATGCAGGACGGAGCGGGGACTGGGCCATGGCCAAGGGTTCCAGTCAGGAAATCCAAGCAATCCAAGAATCCTAGATTGGACCTGGCCTTCCAGGCTGGCTGAAGGCGTATTTGTCAAGGTTGCAGAAGAAGAACATATTTCAACAACCTGTTAGCTAGACGTAAACTTTCCATACCGAGACCCAGGATGCATGGGTCTGAGCCCCACAAGTGTTAGGAGCAGGGCTGAGCCCAGGACACCAGTAAGTAGCTCAGGCAAGTTACAGCCCCTTTCTGCACCCCAGGGTCCTCATCTGTAAGTGGGGGTAATAACAGGACCGATGTGTTGAGAAGATTGCGCTCATCTTTATAAAGCGCTTTGCACAGTGCTGGGCGCGGAGTAGGCTCTTGATGACCGTCTGCCGTCATTATCACAGTGGAACCTGTAGCCAGCCCGACACCCACCTTCCAGGGACTGCACTGGTGGGTATGGGACACCGCCAGCCCAGGTTCCAGAAAAGTCTGTATGTGGGAGAGCTGAGAGGAGGTGGGCACAGCGAGGTGGATTGGGGGCAGCACTTGGACAGTAAGGAAAACATAGGAAAGTGTAGATTTAATAGGAAGGTTTCCTTCCTGCCCTTATCCCTCATGGCGGGATGGTTGGGGAGATTTCCTTTCTCTGGAATGACAGCCTCAGTGATGCAGTGGCCCCAGTGCATTGCTCAGCGGCACCTAATCCCCAACACGGGGAGCCGCTGCCACCTGGGGGCTCAGAGGATGCAAAAGGAGAGGCACTTGTCCCCTGGGCCACGACAGTCCTCCCCAAAGCGCCCGCTAATACAACATCTACAGCCTCTAAAGGAGATGCTTACAAAAGGTGTTTTGTACCAATACGTAGAGTGAACTCTCATCGTTCGTAGTAGTTCTAGAGTCACGCGGCCAACACGGAACCACTGCCTCGACAGGAAGTCAGGTTCCTGTGAGCCTCTGGTCACAGTGGTTACCTTGTCTGATGTGTGTTTCTGTTTAGAGACATCTTGTCTAATACGTGGTTGATTCATTAACACTGGATTCCCGGCCAGCTGCGCTGTAACTCACGTTTGACCGAAGATTATCTAATGTGTATTTTCTCTGGGAGGTACACCCGGGCCTTCCTGAGCTTAGGAACACTAGATGGCACTTCAGCCTTGCTCTCGGGGCCGCTTTAAACAGTGAAATCACCAACAAAAAGCACAAAAATGCAAAGAAGAAAAACGTAGCCCCAAATAGACCCTGAAAAGGACGCTTGTTTACAGTAGGAGCTGAAATAGGAAGGCAGAGCACTGCCTGTTCAAACTCAAGCTGGGAGCACACCCATCAAACGTGCACCACTCTGCACGTGTCCGCCACACGCACACGCCCTTAAAGGGATCTTCGGGGAGCGCCCAGGGCCCACGTGAGTTTTCCACTCCCACTGGGCCTGGAGGTGAGGACACAGCACCCCCGACCCCAGGAGTGGGGCTTCTTGCACCCCATCCAGGACGTGGTTGGCCTGCGGGAGACCAGGGAGGGCCAGGCATGGCTGCGATGAAGACAGGATCATTCCCGAGGGAAACTAGCAAAAGAGCAGGAAGGGAGTCTAGCCTTCCGGAGGGCGCACAAACACGGGGTAGAGCTGCGGAAAGGAAGACGGTGTGGTGTTGGCAGAGGAAAGGACAGATGGGGGGGGATGCAGCAGAGAACAGAAAGAGCCCCAGTCCCTGCAGGAAACTGACAGATAATCACGTGTTTTGTACCCATTCTCCTGGGTCAGCCAGAGCCTAAGGAGGCACAGGAACCAAGGCTGGGGGTCCTGGAGGCAAGGCTGGGACCTGGGGTCTAGCTGGTTCTCTGCGGGGGTGAAGAGGGCGCTTCATTGATGGAAATTCTTCCCCTCTCTTGGCTCAGGTGATTTGCGCACTGAGCGCCCTCCTGGCGCCTAACTCACCTTCCCAGGTTCTCTGATTGATACCGAGGGGGTTCTCAGTGCGGGGACAAGCGTAGAAAGACATGCTCTTCCCCAGAAAGTTAACACCTGGCCAGCTGGCTTACAGGTCCTGTGTGACTGACCAGCCTGGATTCCCCGACCCAACAGATGGTGGGCTCCGGCAAGGCTATGGGCTGGGTGACTCCTGGGGGGCCTTGAAGAGGGTCAAGGGAGGGCAGGGCTCACCTATGGCAGTGGGCTCAGAAAGCCCCTGGAGAGCTCCCTGCTCCAGCACCCATGCTGCTGGCCCAGCCCTCCCTCAGGGGCCCAGCCTGCGCCATCTCCGGGCACCCGGTGGAGGACCTCCCCTCCTGCAGCAGCTGGGCCCTTTCATCCAGGGCTGGAAGAGCTCCCTGGGGGTTGAGGAGCCGAGGGTTTCCTGGAGGAGAAGGGCCAGAGAGGGGACACATGAGCCCCTGCCTCTGCGCTGGGGTGCCAGGAGCCAGCAGGAGCCCTGGGGAGGTGCCGAGACACCACAGCTGCGACCGGCTTCCTGGTAAATGGCCACATGCCCTTAGGCAAGTCCCTCTCCTCTCTGGGCCTCAGTTTCCTCATCTGTCAAATGGCCCAGGCTCCAAGCCCAGCCCCAAATTGTCCCCATTCCTGCCTCTTACAGAGGGGGCAGACCCCTAGTCTCCACAATCCCAGCTTAGAATGAAAGAACTCAAGAGCAGAGGGGCCTTTACGTGCCTCTCCCTTGGTGCTGTCACCCCTTCCTTTGAGACATGGGACGTGGGTCTCTGATGTGCGATATACAAGACCAGGGTCAGACAGGGCTCTCCCCGCTGAACTAAATGACCCTCTGGGGCTGCTCCTGCCTGGGGGGTCGGTAGAAGTGCGGACATCGTCGGAGTGTGCTGGAGAACGGGCTTCCTTCAACACTTTTCAGGCTTATCTTAAACTCTGGGCTCCAGAACTGCTGAGGAAACTGAGGAATCAGGAAGACATGACTTTCTGAGTTTTTTAATGCATATAAGCACATACAAATATAGCGTCTTACTTTTCTTCTTAATACTCCGTTCTGTACCTTGGAGACATTTTCTTGCGTGTAAACACACATATATTTTGGACCTTCTGAGGTGGTTCTAATTTCTCTTTTCTCAGTTTAAGGCAAGTGAAGCAGAGCCAAAATTTGTATCTCACCGTCACCAGAACATTTTGGGGCATGTTGAACAGGGAATGTTCCCGAAGCTAGTTGTGGGAACGCTGAAGGCACTGATGCACACTCTTTGATCCAAGTACCCCTCCCTCTCCCCAAAGTGCATATACTAAGGAAGCAAAACCCCAGACAGAAAAAGATTTCTGCACAAAGAAGGCTAATTGCAAGAGTGGTAGACAGCTGCTCACTGCAATGCAAATCCAAATACCGGAAAACTGGCAACAGTCTTAAATTTCAACAAATATTTGGGAAGGATGAATGGAAGATACACAGACCACTGTTTTTTTAGCTCAAGGCCAGCCAAACCCCAGTAATGCTGGCGATACCAACCTTGGAGAATTTAAAGTTCATGGTCAAATCCAAACATAAGAGACACACATTCAGGGTCCCGCGGTTACCCCTGCAGAGCTGCACCTCTGAGTCTCTCCAGGCACACGCCTTGGCCCTATCTGCCGTATTCCCGGAACATGAGATGTTCAAAAACATTTGCCTGGGACTTCCCTGGTGGTCCAGTGGTTAAGACTCCACGCTCCCAATGCAGGGGGCCCCCGCTTCGATCTCTGGTCAGGGAACTAGATCCCACATGCTGCAACTAAAGATCCCACACGCGGCAAGGAAGATCCTGCACGCTGCAATTAAGAGCAAGCACAGCCAAATAAATAAATAAACACTAAAAAAAATTTTGCCTAATGAATGGAGCCACCGGTGCCCATAAATTCATATCCCTTTATTAAGTCCCGTGGGAGAAAGCGCTCTCGCCATCAGGCCCCGGAAAACCTGACTTTCTCTCCAGCACCCAGGTTGTTACTGTGTGCTTCCTGAACTTACTGGTGCTGGGGATCCCAGGGCTCGCTGTGCAGAAGTGGGGTGACCTTAGGAAGCAGGAGGAAGCGGAAGAGGGGAGGCCACACCATTGCTGGGGTGGGGACAGAGGGAAGTATGGTGCTCCGAGGACAAAGGACGTCCCTGCCTGAAAAAGTTTCAGCGTTACACCCCCCTACCAGACTCTTAATTGCCCTCCCTACCATGTTACGATGGTTACGGAATTCCTGAGCCCACCTGGGCGATGGGACCTGTCCCAAACAAGGAAAGGCATTTGCCCTGTCCCATTCCCACCCTATAGAAGGAAGGTATATGTGCCTTAACCAATCAGTAAAAGCAATTTTCACCTCAGACCATTCCTTTGTTTTCTGGCAATAAAAAGTGATCAATAGCACACGTTTAGGCTCGACTCTCCAGAACTACTGGGAAGTTGGCCCTCTGTTCTGGCAGTGACCCTTCCCTCTAATAAATTCTATCTTCTTTACATTCTGCCTTACGTCTGGAAATTCTTTTCCAACCCGCATTTGGACCACGACAGGAAGGACCCAGCACTGCCCTGAGCGGGGGAGGCGGGAGCACCCACGATTGTTACCTGGGGGGTGGAGAGGGCCGAGTGCAGCCAGCCTTTTCACTGGGGAGGGGAAGGATGGTGGCTTATTCCTACCCTGTGGGCTGGGAGGGAGAAGGCAGGTGGTGAGGTGGGTATGAGGGGAGGGCGCACTCACCACTGCTGGGGGGTAGGACTCCCCTTTTCTCTGGGGCAGATGAGGGCACTCACCACGCCCCGACCTCCATCCCCCAGGCAGCCTGGATGGGCGGGAGGGACGTGAGACCTTGAGCTGTCTGGGGTGTGGGGTTCAGCAGGCAGTGCAGGGCTCCATCTCCATCAACTAATGCTCAGGCAGCGCTGTCAGCTCTTGACCACAGGGCGCCTCCTGGGAGGTCTCGCTCTGACCCCCTCAGGTGCTGTCCCCGAGCGCCCCCCTGGTCCCTGTCCTCCCCTCCCAGCCCCCACCCCCACCCCCAGCACTGCCCCACAGTCCAGGCTGAGCTGGTGGCCTCACCGGCAGGGCGCTCTGATGAAAAGGTAAGTTTAAGGTGTACAATGCGATGATCTGATACACGCATATATTGTGAAATGTTCACCAAAATAGGGTTAGTTAACACCTCCTTTACCTCATATAATTACCATGTTGTTGTTGTTTTTACAGTGAGAACACTAAAGCTCTAGTCTCATGGCAACTTTCCAGCACACAATACAATGTTGTACATTAGATCCTGGAACTTATTCATCTTATAACTGCAAGTTTGTACTCTTTGACCAACATCTCCCCACCTGCCCCTGGCAACCACCATTTCACTTCCTGTTTCTATGAGTTCAATAGTTTTGATTCCATATATGAGATCGTACAGTAGTATTTGTCTTTCTCTAATTTATTTCACTTAGTTCATTCCTCAAGGTCCATCCACATTGTAGCAAACGGCAGGATTTCCTTCTTTCTCATGACTGAATAAATGTCCCATTGTGTATATGCACCACATCTTCTTCATCCATTCACCTGGCCATGGACACTTAGATTGTTTCCACGTCTTGACTATTGTGAAAAATGCTGTAGTGAACATGGGAGTGGAGATATCTCTTTGAGATAGTGATTTCATCTCTTTCAGATATATATATCCAGAAGTGGGATGGCTGGATCACAGGGAAGCTCTATTTTTAGTTTTTTGAGGAACCTCCATACGGTTTTCCATAGTGGCTGCACCGAAATACATTCTCACCAATAATGCACAACGGTTTCCTTTTCTCCACATCCTTATCAGCATTTGTTATTTGTGGTCTTTTTAATGATAACCCTTCTAACAGGTGTGAGGTGATTATCTCATTGTGGTTTTCATGTGCATTTCCCTGATTAACGATGTTGAACACCTTTTCATGTATCTGCTGTCTATTTGCATGCTTTCTTTGAAAAAAGGTCAAGTTCTTTGCCTATTTTTTAACCGGACTTTTTTTTTTTCCTGTTGAGTTGTATGAGTTCTTTGTATATTTTGGATGTTAACCCCTCATCGGATATATAATTTACCAATATTTTCTCCCATTTAGTAGGTTGCTTTTTCATTTTGTTAATTGTTCCTTTAGCTGTGTAGAAGCTTTCTAGTTTGATGCAGTCCCACTTGTTGATTACTGGTTTTGTTCCTTGTGCTTCTGATGTCATATGCAAAAAAAAATCATTGCCAAGACTGATGTCAAGGAGCTTTTCCCCTATGTTTCTTCTAGAAATTTTATGGTCTCAGGTTTTACGTTTAAGTCCTTAATCCATTTTGAGTTAATTTTTGTGAGTGGTGTAAGACAGGGATCTGATTTCATTTTTTGCATGCTGTATATCCAGTCTTCCCAACACCATTTACTGAAGAGACTCTCTCTTCCCCACTGAGTGTTCTTGGCTCCCTTGCCAAATATTGACAATATATGTGTGGCTTTGTTTCTGGGCTCTCGGTACTGTTCTGTTTGCCCATGTGTCTGTTTTTTGTTTTGGGGGGGTTTGTTTTGTATTTTCCTAGAAAATCATGCAATTCATCTAGGTTTTCTGTTTGATTTGTATTGAGTTGTACAAAGTAGTCTCTTTTGATTTTTAAAATTTTCTGTTTCACTGGTTACCACCTCATTTTTATTTCTTTTTTTGTTTCTTATTGTGCTTCCTACCTTTATTAGATTAACTACTGGTTTATATATTTTGTTGATTTCTTTTTACAAAGAACCAGCTTTTTGGTTTATTAGTTTCTACTATTTTTCTGTTCTCTACTTCATTCCTTTTGCTTTTAACTTTATTTCCTTCCTTGGTCTTTCTTCTACTTTGTTGCTCTTTTCTAATTTTTAGAATGGGAGCTCAATTTATTTGTTTTCATTATTTTATTTTATTTTATTTTTGTTGTTGCTGCTCAAGGATTTAAGGCTACATATTTTCTGTGATCACTGGTTTAACTATCCTCTATTGATTTTGTGTTTTATGATTCTTTTTTAGAAATTCTGCAATTAAAACTTTTCCCCTTTCATCCCAAGAGCTGTTTAATAGAGGATTTTTAAATTTCCAAGTCGAATTTCTAGTTTTAGAAAGAGCAGAGGAGCAAAACATGGAGATGAAGAAGTTTGCTCCACTTCAGGCTTCCAGAAGTTTTAATTTTGAATGAAACTGAAAAGTTTTATTATTTCTTGAAACTGCATTTTTAAAATTTCCAATACAATGGGACAATTTGTATATTATCTAAGAGTGATCAGAAGAGCTATGGGAATTACCCAAAGTTGCATCCAAGGGCAAGAAAGCAGTAAATTTACTGAGCAAATTAATGGAAAGTGATGAGGAACAATAAAATCGATTTGTGATTGCATCTTGACTTTCCCTAGCTCATTTTTTTTCCCCACTTGGAAGTTTTCTTTTCCCTCAGCATTACTGGGATATAATTGACATATAATATTGTGTAAGTTTAAGGTATACATGTTGATTTGATATACTTATATACTGCAAAATGATTACCACCGTAGTGTTACCTGACATCCGCATCACGTCAATTAATTAACTTTTCTTTTTGTAGTGAGAACATTTAAGGCCTACTCTCTTAGCAACTTTCAGGCATATAATAGTTTTTTGTGGTTTTTTTTTGTCCACACCATGCGGCATGCAGGATCCTAGTTCCCTGACCAGGGATCGAACCTGTGCCCCACCCCCCCCAGTGGAAGTGCAGAGCCCTAGCCACTGGACTGCCAGGGAAGTCCCTTATAATACAGTATTAGTAACTATAATCACTATACTGTACATTAAATCCTCAAAACATTCATTTTATAACTGGAAGTTTATACTCTTTGATCAACATCATCCCCCACCCTGCCAGCCCCTGACAACCATTATTCTACTCTGTTTCTTTGAGTTCACCATTTTTAGAGTACACATATAAGTGAGATCATACAGTATTTGTCTTTCTCTAACTTATTTCACTCAGCATAATGCCTCAAGGTCCATGCATGTTGTCACAAACAGTAGGATGTCCTCCTTTCTCATGACTGAATATATTCTATTATATATAACTATATATCTATACCGATCTCACATTTTTTTAATCCATGGTACTTTGTGCCAGTACCATACTGTTTTGATTACTATAGCTTTGTAATATAGTTTGAAATCAGGAAGTGTGATGCCTCCAGCTCTGTTCTTTCTTAAGACTACACACTACCTCTTTTTGACAAGTTGCATGTCCAGCTGTGGTACATACAGAGCTGGGACACAGGAAGCCCGGCTGATAGCTGGCCAGGCTAGACTCGGAGGCTCTGCCTTGGACTTGGGCTCTCTAAACCTCCCTCCTTTCCAGCTCTCTACAACACCAGCTGGATAGTTACTAAGGGAGCATCTCAGCTCCTAGAGGCAGAATCTGGGGCTCAGTTACTCAAAGTGTAGGTGGAGGCCCCCGTACAACAGAAACACCTGAGAAGCTTTAAAAATGCAGATTTGCAGGCCATGCCATGGCCTACCAAATCATTCCACAGATCATTCCTGACTGCTTTCTATGCCAGGCACTGTCTTGGGGCTGAGGAGTCAGCCACAAATTAAACAGAAAAAAAATCCTTACCCTCCTGGAACACACTTTCTATGGAGAAGACCCCTGGTGGTGAGGCCTGGAACTCTGCATTTTTACAAACACCCTCCAGAAATTCCAAGGTCTGCTGTGCTTTGAGAGCCAGTGGCATAAGGCTCTGACCGCCTGCCCCCATCCCTGCTTGGGGCACTCGAGACCCTTTCCCATCAAACAAAGGAGCTCCACTTGGCTTCCCTCTGGTTCCTGAGTCTTAGCCAGTGGCATGAGAGCACTGAGTGAAGGCCTTGCCACCAGGAAGGACCTGCCAGAGGTCTGGAGCAGGCCCTGCAGGTAGAAAAGGAACAAGAGGGGACTTCCCAGGCGGTCCAGTGGTTAAGACTCCACACTTCCACTGTAGGGGGCACAGGTTCGATCCTTGGTCCGGGAACAACTACATTGCCGCATGCCGTGTGGTGTGGTCAAAAAAAAGAAAAGAAATGGAACAAGAAGGCCCAGAGACAAGCATAGACCCTCCTCAGAAGCCCCTGGAAGTGGTCCCCCACACCTGTGTGGGTCATGCCCACACGGACAGACTTCTTCCCAGGCCCTGTCCTCCCGGAGCCCTCGGGGAGGAAGCCAGCTGAGCCTGCCCCATCACACACAGCCCTGGGCACACACCTGGATGCTAATGGCTCTCGGTTTGAGTACCTGCTTTCTGAGTCCACAAACAGCCCCATCCTGGTAAGGTGTGGGAGATGCACTGAGCTGCGCTGGCTGGGCACAACTTCCTCCTTGCCTGCCCCAGACCCGCCCAGGTTTACTCTCTGTTCTTGGCTACACTGTGTGCCCCCTGCCCAATTCTTATGTTGACGTTCCAACCCCCAGTACCTCAGAGTGTGACTGTATTGGAGACAGGGCCTTTAAAGAGGTCATTACGGTGAAACAAGGTCATACGAATGGGCCCTAATCCAGTATGACTGGGTCCTTATAAGAAGAGGCAATTAGGACACAGACACACACAGAGGGAAGACCGCGGAGAAGACGGACATCTACAAGCCAAAGAGAGAGGTTCCGAAAAAACCAACCCTGATGACACTTTGATCTAGGACTTCCAGCTTCCAGAATTGTGGGGAAATAAATGTCTCTTATTTAAGCCCCTCAGCTTGTGGTATTTGTTATGGCAACCGTAGCAGACTAATACAGCCTCCCAGGAAGAGGGTAACCGGCAGCCAGCCAGTGTGCCTGTGGTCGCTGCTGGCCAAAATGTCGATCTCTGCCATGTGGTCCTCCAGCTCCTCCTCACTCAGTCACTCGATTCTCAACCTTGGCTGTACTTTAGAACCAGCTGGAACACTTTTAAAAAATACCTCGGCCTGGGCCCAACTCCGGACAGATTATGTTAGAACGTCTCAGTGGGGGCCCTGGCATGGGAATTGTTTGAAAGTTCCCCAGTTCATTCTAATGTGCAGCCAAGGTTGAGAACAGGGCTATTAACGGAACGTGGTAAGTGCTGGTTCCTGCAGGGAGAGGGATGGTCAGTGTCCCAACCTGGTGCTCACCATCTGTAGTCTTGCTGTCACGAAGATGCGTAGGGCAGCAACAGCCATCAAGCCCAAGCCATTCAACGATGATCTGACCACTCTATCACCCCCTCCTGAGAACCCCAATGGATGGCTCTGTGCAGACCCCCTACCCAGGTTGCTTTAATGGCCAGTCTCTTGCTGATGACTGGATAGGGAATGCTGTAAAATAATAATGCAAATGACTGCAAAACGGAAATGGAAATCCTACAAAAGATGCTGGAAAGTCACGAAGTGGGTGAGAATGATATGGGGGAACTGCCTGAACCAACACAAAGCCACTGATAAATGAGGGTCCATCAGAGTTAGAAAAATTAACCATTAAAGAGGAGGAAAGCTTTGACGAGATGGTGGTGTCATCAGGGCTTTAAAATAGAGTTATTTGGGGACCTCCCTGGCGGTCCAGCGGTTAAGACTCTGCGTTTCCACTGCAGGGGGCATGGGTTTGATTCCTGGTCGGGGAACTAAGATCCCGCATCCCACGTGGCATGGCCAAAAGAAAAAAAAAAAATACTCTTGATCGATGCACTGTCCAAGCCGCCCCCAGAGCTGCTGGAGAAACAGGGTGACCTGCCGGCAGGGGGTGGTGTTGAAGTTGTGAGGGGGGGGTCCCTGGTGGCCTCCCAGTCCCAAGCAGCCTTTGAAGAGGAGGACGGGGTAACCCAGGGCCCCTCCAGACTGGGAGTGGGGACAGGGGCCTGCTCCCTATGCCCCAGGCTACTGTGACCTCCCCACCCAGGGCAGTCAGCGCAGGACGGCAGGGAGGTCTGCAATGCCGGCTGCAGGTGCCAGCTGGAAGCGCTCCCTCCAGCCTCCAGGACACCGCAGGGACCAAGGCCAGGTTGGTGGGAGTCCTTCCCCCACATCAGTGGGGCGCCCAGGAATCTGGGGAGGTGGCCTGGAACCAAATTGCTCCCGCCTCTTACTCTGGCCGGGCAGCTGACGTCAACACCACCGAGTGCGGGAATAGGCACAACTGTGCACAAAGAAGTATAAGCCGAAAGGAACAAAGAGGGAACACAATGAAAAAGTGAGCTCCACCCCGCCCCATGCCGGCACACCTTCATCAGCACGGCTGTTAACGACCCTTCTGACCTCTGTCAGTCTTATGCATGAAAGCTACTTCCTTCAGAGTTTTAATTCTCCTTTCTCTTGAGTTGAGTATTGTTTCATATGTTAAAGCCATTTGGGATTACTATATGATCCAGCAATTCCACTTCCAAAAGAACTGAAAGCAGGGACTTGAACAGATATTTGTGTACCAATGTTCTTAGCAGTATTCACAATAGCCAAAAGGTGGAAACAACCCAAGTGTCCATGGACAGATGAATGGATAACAAATTGTGGCCTATACATACAATGAAATATTATCCAACCTTAAAAAGGAAAGAAATTCCGATACATGCTACAACAGGGATGAACTTTGAGGACATTATGCTAAATGAAATAAGCCAGACACAAAAGGACGAATACTATATAATCCCACTCATATGAAATATGTAGGCAGGCAAATTCATTGAGATAGAAAATAGAATGATGGGGGCTGGGAGGAGGTGGGAATGGGAGTTATTGTTTAATGGGGATGTTATTGTTCAATTAGGGATGATGGAAAAGTTCTGGAGATGGATAGCGTTGATGGTTGCACAACAATGTGAATGTACTTAATGCTACCAACTGTACACTTAAAAATAGTTAAAACGGTAAAATTTATGATATGTATATTTTACCACAATAAAAAAGATAATTGACCATTTAAATAAAAGTATTAACAATGAAAAAAAAAAGCCATTTGTATTGCCTTCTCCTTGAATTTTATGTTCATAGTGTCATGAAAGAGATTTTGCATTGTGGGTCAAATCATTTGTTTTAAAAATTTGCATAAACCTCTGCAAAGAAGAAATGCTTTTCCTATTCCTGGAGATTCTACACAGTTTTTATATTGGTTGGGTTAATTATATCAAAAGCAGTGATGTATCCCTCACTTTTTGAAAGTTCGCTTTCCACCGACTGGCTTTTACTGAAGACCTACGTTAGTGCCTGTTTTCATTAACCAAGAGAAATCCTAACAGGGTTTTTGCTTTTAGGAAAAAAAGGCGAAAATCGAAAATAGCATTCAGCTTTTGTTCTGCAGTAGCCGTTACAGAGACGGGGGGCACCCTGAGCACCGAGAGAGGCTCCGCCAAGCTCCTTGCCTCGGAACCACCCTCAGCATCGCAGCTTCAAGCTGGCATAGCTCTGAACTGTGTCTGTGAGCACCTGTGTTTTATCTCGATTTATTTTAAGTATCCGTTGGCATGATGAGTCTTAAGGCTTCTTCACTTTACACCTTTTTGGCTTATGAAAGATTTCACAGGAACACTCTACTTCCAAACAGTGGTGGAAACCTGTCTTATGAACTATAACATAGTTTAACTCTGAAATAAAAGCACAATTACCTATAACATATTAACCAGTGCCATTTCCTATAACAAACCTACATTGCAAACACACTGAAATTACTCTCTTGGGTTAAAGGTTACATTAGATAAGAGAATAATAAGAAACCTATTTCTTTTTTTTTTTTTTTAACTTTATTTATTTATTTTTTGGCTGCATTGGGTCTTCATTGTTGCACGTGGGTTTTCTCTAGTTGCGGCGAGCGGGGGCTACTCTTCGTTGCGGTGCACGGGCTTCTCATTGCGGTGGCTTCTCTTGTTGCAGAGCACGGGCTCTAAGCGTGCGGGCTCAGTAGCTGTGGCGCACAGGCTTAGTTGCTCCCATGGGCTTAGTTGCTCCGCGGCATGTGGGATCCTCCCAGACCAGGGCTCGAACCCGCGTCCCCTGCATTGGCAGGCAGATTCTCAACCACTTCGCCACCAGGGAAGCCCCATACCCCACCACATTTTTTAAAAAAGTATTTATTTATTTATTTGGCTGCATCAGGTCTTAGTTGCAGCACGCGGGATCTTCACTGCGGCATGCAGGATCTTTTGTTGCAGTGCGGGCTCTTCGGTGCAGCGCGAAGAGCCCGCGGGCTTCTCTCTAGTTGTGGTGTGGGGGCTCTAGAGCACGCAGGCTTAGTTGCCCCACAGCATGTGGGATCTTAGTTCCCTCACCAGGGATCGAACCCGTGTCCCCTGCACTGGAAGGCGGATTCTTAACCACTGGACCACCAGGGAAGTCCCTACCCCACCACATTTTATCCTTCACTCTTCCAAATTGGCAACTTCTAACCACCACAAATAATGCTACAGTCAGGACTAGCAACATCGTTGGCAGGACCCAGTGCAAAATGAAATGCAAGGCCCCTCGATCAAAAATCATTGAGAATTTCAAGATGGCGACACAGAGCACACCCATGGAGCTGGCCCTGGCTACAGTGAACATTCTTACATATCTCTCTAAGGACCAGATTGGGAATATCTCTGGAATAGTTACTCAGGAGCAGAACTGCTGGATTGTACAGTACACATATATCAATATTTACTTTGACCAAGTACTGCCAGATGGACTCCTGAATGGTGGTGTCTGTCTACACGCCCTCTTCACACGCGCCCAGCAATGCCTGAGAGTTCCTACCCCCCAAAACTCCAACAAAGACTGCATTATCCAGCTGATTTTTGCCAGTTTGTAGGTCTAATTTCCTCATTGCTGTTTTGATTTGCCTTTTTCTGATTACTAATGAGTCTAAGCACCCCTTCTTATGTTTACTAGCCTCGGGGGTTTACTCTTGGATAACTGGATATAACCTTTGCCTATTTTTCGGTTGCCGTTCCTATCTTCTTCTTGATGATGTGTAGGAGTTGCTTGTATACTCTAGACCTGTACCATCCAATAGGGTAATCACTAGGCAAATGTGACTATTTAAGATTAAATTCATTAAAACTCAAGAAAATTTAAAAATTCAGTTCCTGGTTCACTCTAGCCACAATTCAAGTGCTCAGTAGGCACATGTGGCTAGTGGCTGCCCTAGTGGACAGAGCAGGTATGGAACACTTGCTTCATTGCAGAGAGTTCTATTGGACAGTGCTATTCTAGACTAACGTTGTAGATAGTAGGCCCTAGAAATTGCAAATATCTTTCCCCAGTTTGCACCAATCTTTAAAATTTGTCCACAGAGTCCTTTGTTGAACAGAAATCTTTAAATCTGACGTGACCAAAAATTAGTTTTTTCCCTTATAATTTCTGCTTTTGATATTTTAAGTCCTTCCATACCTAAGTCACAAAAGATATTCTCTTACATCTCCTTCTATTAGTTTATGGTTTTAGGTCTTTATTTCATCAGGAATACAACTTTTTAATATGGCTTTAGGTAGGGATTCAGTTTTATTTTTTTCCTATACTGAGTCAATTAAAAAAAGTTTTTTTTAAATTGAAGTATGGTTGATTTACATAGCCACTGTTATTTATTTATTTGCCACGCCCTGCAGCATGCAGGATCTTAGTTCCCCAACCAGGGATTGAACCCATGCCCCCTGCATTGGGAGTGCAGAGTCTTATCCACTGGACCACCAGGGAAGTCCCCTGAGTCAATTTTTTAACATCAAATACTAGACAATCATTTCTTTCCCCTTTTTATATACTAAATCCTCATTTATGCATAGGTCTGTCTCTAATACTTCTATTCTGTCTATTCTGTTTCATGTTCTGTTCGACTGTTCTTATTCCAGCACCAAACTTTTTAGTTGTGTATCTTACTATCTGGTAGGACATTTTAACTGCTTGTGGATCTTTAGTCTTCTAGATAAATTTCAGAGTTAGTGCATTCATTTCCTAGGGCTGCTGTAATAAAAGTACCACAAACTTGGTGGCTTAAACCAACAGAAATTTATTCTCCTATAGATTTATTCTCTCCTGGAGGCCAGGAGTCTGAAATCAAGGTGTCAGCAAGGCCACGCTTGGAACCAAAGGCTACAAGGAAGACTCTTTCTTTGCCTCCTCCAGCTTCTGTGGCTGTCGCTAGTCCGCATTCCTTGGCTTGTAGCTGCATCACTCCAATCTCTGCGGCCATCTTCACACGGCCCTCATAGAGACACCAGTGATTGGATTTAGGGCCTATGCTAATCCAGTATGACCTCAGCTTTACTAATTACATCTGCAAAGAACTTTTTTCCTAATAAGGTCACATTCTGGGGTTCCAGGCAACATGCATTTTGATGGGACACTATTTAATCCAGTATAGTTAATTTCTCAATTTAAAAAAAAATTCAACAGGAAGTTGTATTGGATTGTACTGAATTTATAGATTAATTTCTGAGAATCAATATTTTTATAATTATTAAACTTCCCATTCAGGATTTTTTAGATCATCCTTATTATATCTTTTATTAAAGTTTTAAAGTATTTTCTATACAGATCTCTTGGTTAATTCCCTGATACTTTATGGTTTTGTCAATATTAAAAACTGTATCCTATATTTTATTAAAACTTTTAGTTGGCAATTGCCAGCACAGGTTGATCTTGAATCCAGCAAGATCCTTACTAGTTGGTAAAGATTCTTAATTGTTCTAAAAGTTTGTTGATTTTGTTTTTCTAGGGAGATGTCATATCATTTACAAATTATGATAGTTGATTCTCTGATCTTCTAATTCTTACCAATTTTATTTACTTTTCTCTTCTTAATGCTTTTGATCAAAATTGTTTCTGAGCCTCGAGAAAATCCATGTAAAATTTCTCTATTAAGTATATTATATGCTATAAATTTTAATATTATAATCTTTACCAAGTTTAGGAAGTTCTTTTTTTAGTCCTAGTTTGCTCAGAATTTTTAATCATAAATTGTGTTGAACTTTATTAAATGAATTTTTCTACATTGAGATAATCGTATCTCCTATTTTAGTTGAGTAATGTGGTGAATTACATGAGTAGATTTTCTGACATTGAACCACCTTTGTATTTCTGGGATAAACCTACTGGATTATCATGAATCTTTTAAAACATGCACTGTTGGATTCAGTTAGATAATATTTTATTTTTTATTTTTACATTTACTTTTTTAAAAGATGTATTTATTGTTTATTTATTTGTTTGTTTATTTATTTTGGCTACGTCAGGTCTTAGTTGCAATGCGCGGGCTCTTTGCTGTGGCGTGGTGGCTTCTCTATAGCTGTGGCGTGCAGGTTTTCTCTTCTCTAGTTGTGGCGCGCAGGCTCTAGGGCACGTGGGCTCTGTAGTTTGCAGCACGCAGGCTCTCTAGTTGAGGTGCGCAAGCTCTGTAGTTGTGGTGCGTGGGCTTAGTTGCCCCACAGCATGTGGGATCTTAGTTCCCTGACCAGGGATGGAACACATGTCCCCTGCATTGGAAGGCGGATTCTCTACCACTGGATCACCAAGGAAGTCCCTACATTTATATTTTTAAGTGAAATAATCACATAATTTTCTTATCTCATCCTATTTAGTTTTGGAATCAACATTAGCCTCATAAAACTAACTGGGGAGGCTTGGCTATTTTTGTATTTTCCAGAACTACTTTTATAAGAAGATTTTACTGTTTCTTGAAATTTGAGAAGCACTCAACAGTAAAATCAACTGGGCCTTTTTTGGAAAGGGCATCTTTGTTTAATATTTCTATTTTAAAAAGACACTGTCCTATTCTGGTTCTCTATTTCTTCTTGTGTCACTTCCTCAATTTCTATATTTTTTTCTAAAATTATACTCATTTTATCTAGCTTATAGTGTAAAGTTATTCATATTAGTCTTTTATTGTTTTTCACATATCTATTGTATGTCTTGCTATTTCCCCTTTTCTTTCTTTATCTGCATCTTCTGTTTTTCTTGATAGTTTTGCCAAAGATATTATTAGTTATTCCAAAGAATCAGCTTTATATTTTTATTAACCTTCTCTTTGGTATGCTTTGACGCTCTTTTCCAAATTTTTGAATTGAATGTTTAGCTCATTTAGTTTTTTTTTTAATTTTAAAAAAATTTTTGGCCTCGTTGGGTCTTCGTTGCTGCACGCAGGCTTTCTCTAGTTGTGGCGAGTGGGGGCTACTCTTCATTGCCGTGCGCAGGCTTCTCATTGCAGTGGCTTCTCTTGTTGTGAAGCATGGGCTCTAGGTGCGCAGGCTTCAGTAGCTGCAGCATGCGGGCTCAGTAGTTGTGGTGCACCAGCTCTAGAGCACAGGCTCAGTAGTTGTGGTGCATGGGCTTAGTTGCTCCGTGGCATGTGGGATCTTCCCAGACCAGGAATCGAACACGTGTCCCCTGCATTGGCAGGCAGATTCCTAACCACTGCGCCACCAGGGAAGTCCCTCACTTAGTTTTAAACTTTCTTGCTTCCAGGTGAATGTAGTATAAAGTTATGACTTTCCCTCTATATACAGCTTTAGCTATAGCCCACAAATTTTGAGTAGTAGTTTTATTATCATTCAGTTCATTCACTCCTTGATATGCTCTGGCATCTTCAGTCAAATTGGCATCTCTCACCAATGCTTTGGGGGTAGATTTTCTCCTGGAAAAATCTCAAAAAGTGACAAATCCTGGACTTCCCTGGCAGTCCAGTGGTTAAAACTCCACATTTCCAATGCAGGGGGTGCGGGTTCAATCCCGGGTTGGGGAACTAAGATCCCACATGCCACGTGGTGTGGCCGAAAAAAAAAAAAAGCGACAAATCCTGCTTCAGAGTAGGTGTGAAGTAAAAATAGGGTTACCTGAGGGAAATCATACAGATATTGCACAAAATACAGATGTGCATTTTTTCATTTAGGATAAAGTATCTACTCTACTTCCCCACTGAGCTTCCACCTAGTCTTTGTTTATATTTCATCAGAACTTGATCAAGATAGAATCTGGAAATTCCTAGAGATAAGGACATAAGGCAAATGGAGTTTTTATTCTTAAAATAGCTGTCCTAAAATTATGCAAGTCTGGAGTGAACAAACACACCCAGGAAACCTTATAGAAATGGCCTGACTTACTGTTTTCCAGAAGACTGCCTTCTGGTTTGTCCTTCTATTCAATACAGGAGATTAGATCATAAGGGGCCATGCTTCGAATGTCCCCAGGTCAAGCTTCAAAGTGAGATGGCCTGGTTCCAGCCACTGGGCAGGAATCAAAACTTCATTTGGAGCCAGACAGACCTAAGTCCTGTAGTGGCTCCTCCTCTTCCAGTGACCTTTGCTCTGCTCCAGAAAAGGAGATGATTGCAAGGATGTAATGAGAGCACTGTGGAAAGGGACTGGCATGGTGCCAGCAGCACAACAGGGGCTGTACTCCCATTTCTTTCCTCCTGTTGGCTCCCAACCTCGAGGGCAGGCACAGGTGGTCCTCAGCCCACCTGGCTGCCTCACCTCCCCTGAAAGCACACAAACAAGCTTTTCCCCCTTATTTCCTTCCAGAGGACTGATGCCTCTGACATGGATTCCGTGCAGAATTCATGACTGTATCATGCCCTTCCCAGACACCCAATTTCTTCTAATTACCTCTGCCAGCTTTTGTTGGCCTGAAGGATCTTAGAGCCAGGGAAAACCACAAGAGAGATGCAGATACCAAGACAACGTCCATGAAATATCTAAGGGAGGTGTGGTCCTCCAGAGAGAAAAATAGAATTAAAGTAAATAAAAAGCATGGTGATGGTAGATGCTTACTATATGGGAGGCACAATACTCAATGTTTTACGCTGGTTGATTGTTCACAGTATCCTGTGAAGGAGGCATTACCATCATCCTCTTTTTAAGATGAGGAAATCGAGGTGAAGAGAAGTGACGTGATTTACCTGTTTTCTCACCTGTAAAACGGGGACGATGATAGGCCCTCCTCCAGAATGTTGGTGTGAGCATCATATACATGAACACCTGTAAAGTGCTTAGAACCCCTAGTGGGCTGGAGCTGAGATTGATTTGAAACATCCTACTGCAACGTGCTTTTTCCAATCAACATTATATTTTGGAGGTTTGTCTAGGTGACACTCGTAGCTCCAGTTCATCCACTGTGTGACCACAACACAACTCAGCCATTCTCCTGTTAATGGACACTGTGGTAATCAGGTCCTCCCAGGAGCAGACGCCAAGACATAGTTAGACATATGAGGCATTTATTGGGGGAAATGCCTGGGGAAGGGTAAAGGGGAGTGAGCTGGAGAAGGAGGGGAAAATCTTCAAAGGTGATGCAGGCCTGACACCTTGATATTTGATGACTATCTTTAGTGTTATGTTTTCATTCCTTTCTCTTCTTTGTGTGTGTATACCTATTATGGATTTTTGGCTTGTGGTTACCATGAGGTTTATATACAACGTATATAGATATGATTATTTTAAATTGATGATCTCTTAAGTTTGAAGGCACTCTAACAACCCTACATTTTTACTCACCTAAAATTTTAAATAAAAATTACTTAAAAATTTAAAATAAAGTTTATTTTTTAAATGTTTAATATTTTTGACATATTTTACATCTTTTTGTTTTATATATCCTTAACTACTTATTGTAGATATAGATGATTTTACTACTTTTGTCTTTTAACCTTCCTACTAGCTTTATAAGTGGTTGATCTAACTACTTTTATTGTATATTTGCCTTTACCAAAGAGCTTTTTCCTTTCATAATTTTCATATTTCTAGTTGTGGTCTTTCTTTTCTGCTTAAAGAAGTCTAACATTTCTTGTAAAGCCAGTTGAGTGGTGCTGAATTCTTTTAGCTCTTGCTTCCCTGTAAAACTTTTTTATCTCTTCTTCAAATCTGAATGATAGTCTTGCTGAATATTCATTTTTGTAGGTTTCCTTCCTTTCATCACTTTAAATATATCGTGTCACTCCCATGTAGTTGCTTTTCCCTTGCTGCTTTAAGATCCCCTCTTTATCTTTAATTTTTGCCATTTTAGTTACAATGTGTCTTGGTGTGGACCTCTTTTTGGCTCATCTTGTTTGGGACTGTCTGTGCTTCCTGGACCTGGCTGTTTCCTTTCCCAGGTTAGGGAAGTTTTCAGTTATTATCTCTTCAACTACGTCCTTTGCCCCTTTCTCTCTTTCTTCTCTTCCTGGGACCCCTGTAATGTGAATATTAGTATGCTTAATATTGTCCAGGGGGTCTCTTAAACTATCCTCATTTTAAAAAAATAAATTTATTTATTTATTTTAGGCTGCGTTGGGTCCTCGTTGCTGTGCACAGGCTTTCTCTACTTGTGGCAAGCAGGGGCTACTCTTCGTCGCGGTGCACAGGCTTCTCATTGCGGTGGCTTCTCTTGTTGCGGAGCACAGGCTCTAGGCACGTGGGCTTCACTGGTTGTGGCTCGCGTGTTCTAGAGTACAGGCTCAGTAGTTGTGGCACAAGGGCTTAGTCGCTCCGTGGCATGTGGGATCTTCCCGGACCAGGGTGAGAACCCATGTCCCCTGCATTGGCAGGTGGATTCTTAACCACTGCACCACCCGGGGAGTCCACTATCCTCATTTTTAAAAATTATCTTTTCGGGACTTCCCAGGTGGCGCAGTGGCTAAGACTTCATGCTCCCAATGCAGGGGGCCCGGGTTCGATCCCTGGTCAGGGAACTAGATCCCACATGCATGCTGCAACTAAGAGTTCGCATGCCACAACTAAGGAGCCTGCTGGCCGCAACTAAGGAGCACGCCTGCTGCAACTAAGACCTGGCGCAACCAAATAAATAAATAAATCTACATTTCAAAAAAAAATTATTTTTTCCTTTTTCTCTTCAGCTTGGGTGATTTCCACTATTCTGTTTTCCAGTTTACTGACCCGTTCCTCTGTATAATCTAATCTACTGTTGATTCCTTCCAGTGTATTTTTTTTTCCTCCCAGTGTATTTTTTATTTCAGTTATTGTATTCTTCAGCTCTGTTTGGTTCTTCTTTATATTTCTAACTCTTTGTTAAACTTCTCACTGTGTTCATCATTCTTCTCCCAAGTTCACTGAGCATCTTTATGATCATTGCTTTGAATTCTTTATCAGGTAGATTGCCTGTCTCCACCTTGCTCAGTTCTTCTTCTGGGATTTTATCTTGTTCCTTCACTTGGAACATATTCCTCTGTTGCCTCATTTTGCCTAAGTCTCTGTTTTTATTTCTATGTATTAGGTAGTTGGGTTATGTTTCCCAACCTTGGAGGAGTGGACTTATATAGGAGATGTCCTATGGCACCCTGCAGCACAGTTCCCTCTGGTCACCAGAGCGATATGCTCTAGGGGTGCCCCCTCTGTGCATGGCTCCTTCTGTTGTGGTGGGCTGACTACTATGGGTGCACTGGTATGCAAGGCTGGCTCCCAGCCCAGTTGGCTGCCAGGCCCTGCCTTGTGTAGAGGCTGCCAGCATGCTAGTGGGTGGGACTGGGCAAATTGTTCCCCTTTTTTGGGGAACTTTGGGGGGATAAAGAGGTGGTATTACTAGGTGATCTGCATTTATGTCAAACCGTAAATGGTACAGCTTGAGGCAGAGGAGTCCCTCGGCTGGGATTCAGGGGTTTGGGATCTAGTCCTGACAAACCAGGAAATGCTGAGTGGCTTTGGGCAAGTCAGACACAGTCTCTGGGCCTCACTCTTTCTAGCTATAAAATGGGGACATTATCATCTGTGTTGTGGCTTACCTACTTCATGCAGACCTGAGAGGGACAGGCTGGCTGACCCAGAGGATCACAAAGTCACCAGTTCCAGGCTCATGAGGGAACCCCTACCTTCTCCTCCTTGGGCAGCTGGAAGACAGGACGCTGATCTGGTGTGCGGGTGGATGGAGGAACGAGACAGCACCTCGTTCTCCTCACTCTGCCACAGGCTCAGGGATTATCCCACTACCCTCCTCAGTCTTTGCTCGTGGACTTCTTCCAAGTGGAATTTCCTGAACAGGTTATCAGCAGGCAGGAAGCCTCTGCTTGTGTGGGGTTGGGGGGTTGGGGGTAGGGGTGGGGAGCAGGTATTAGGCAATAACGCTGGGGGGCACTGAAGATGGTGGCGTGCTGGGGCCATGTGAGGGGGTGGGGGATGGACAGGGGACACAGTGGTCCTGGCCCCTGGAGGGACGGCTTGTTATTCCCCAGACTGACCTCTCACACCCCAGTCAGTGTAACAGGAAGCTTCATCTGAAAGCCACCTGAGCAAGGGAATTTTTCTCACTCTCTGGGAAAGTCCCCTAGCAGGTCCCTCGTCCAGCCCAGGCTGGCTTCCTGCTTAAGCCAAGCAAATATTGACAATCCTTGGTTGCACTTTTACTTTCCTTTCGCTCTGTATTAGCCTCATGATGATGATTCATTATACACTACCTCTGTTTGCTTTGATCCAGTGACTTATCTTATGACACCTAGAAATCTTGGATTTCTAGGAAAGTGAAACTTAGCAGGGGCCTGTTTCTCTCCTCAGGTGCCTTACAAGCAGAGTGTGTTTGACTGAGGTGAGACGGGCCCACTGACAGATTAGCCTTCCTGCAGTCAGCCTGGACCTCAAAGGCACCCCCTGCAGCCACTCGACGGCCGGCAGAGCTCTCAATGGCTGGCTCCAGCCCACCTTCCCCTTGGACTCCTCTGCGGCTTCCTGCTCCTTCTGCTTTGGCCAATGTGACCTCCTCGTAATTCCCCGGACCCGTCCTGCACTTGTCCATCTTTGCATGTGCTGTGCCCACTATGTGGAATACCCTTTCCCCTCCTGTCTGCCTTCAAAATAGCCATTAGCCCTGTAAGAACAGTTTAAATGTTGCTTCTCCTTTGAAGATTTTCCTGCTCCCAGGGATAATACTCCCTTCTTTTTCTTCCACTAGCACATCTTTATTCACCTATTTTGGTGTGTAGTTTTTCATAATTTTAAGTTGGATATAATTCACATACCATAATATCCATCCCTTTAAAGTGTGCAGTCCAGTGGTTTTTAGCATATTCACAAAGTTGTGCAACCATCAGCAAAATCAATTTTAAAACATCTTCCTTGTCCCCCCATACCCCTTAGTTGTCACTCCCTATTCCTCCCTCTCTCGAGCCCCTGGCACCCGTACTAATCTACTTTCTGTCTCTATGGATTTGCCTATTCTGGACATTTCATATGGATGGAATTATACAATTATGTGGCCATTTGAGACTGGCTTCCCTCTCTTAGCATGTTTTCAAGGTTCATCCATGTTGTAGCATGAATCAGCACTTCCTTCCTTTTTTTAATGGTCAAATAACATTCCATTGTATGGACAGGGCACATTTGTTTATCCATTCATCAGTTGATGGACATCTGGATTGTTTTCCACTTTGGCACTATTATGAATAATTCTTTTTGTAATCGTATTTATTTTTATTTTTTACTTTCTTATTGACGTACAGTTGATTTACAATGTTGTGTTAATTACTGCTGTACAGCAAAGTGATTGTTACACATATATATACATTCCTTTTTTTAAAATATTCTTTTACATTATGGTTTATCATAGGATATTGAATATAGTTCTCTGTGCTCTACAGTAGAACCTTGCTGCTTATCCATTCTATATATAAAAGCTTACATCTGCTACCCTCTGCCTCCCACTCCATCCCTCCCCCAACCCCCTCCCCCTTGGCAACCACCAGTCTGTTCCCTATGTCCATGAGTCTGTTTCTGTTTCTTTCTTTCTGTTAATAGTTATTTATTTATTTGGCTGCTCCGGGTCTTAGTTGCAGCATGAGGGATCTAGTTCCCTGACCGGGGATCAAACCCGGGCCCCCTGCATTGGGAGCATGGAGTCTTAACCACCAGACCACCAGGGAAGTCCGTTTCCCAGGGAAGTCCCAGGGAAGTCCCTGTTTTGTAGATACGTTCATTTGTGTCATATTTTAGATTCCACATATAAGTGATATCATATGGTATTTGTCTTTCTCTTTCTGACTTACTTTACTCAGTATGATAATCTCTAGTTGAATTCCCTCTTTATCCCCTATAATCTTTTTTTTCCCTTAAATTCTAGTTTGTCTGATGCTAATACAGCTACAACTGAGCAGAAGCTAAGACCAAGGAGCCTAATCTGTCTTTTATGATGAACAAGAATAATGACTTGGACCTAGTTTAAGGAAACTTTTACTTTTGGTTTACAAATAACTAGATCAAAGGATTTACATAGGATATTGATTCGGGGGGGAGGTGGCTCTTGGTTGCCACATCTCTTATGACATCTCTTATGTCTCAAGAGATACACCCAAAGTTTGATGGTCTTACATGGAGTAAGATGTATGAGAAGTGTGGAATCATGGTCTCACTTCAGTATCAAAAACAATCAATACTACATACACAGCAGAACTTCAACCCATCAGGGAGCATAGCCCCCAGCCTGATACCTGGGCTCTTTCTGAGTCAGCACTGGGCAATCTCTTCCTATCTGCTCTTATGCTGCAAGGCCCAGGCATTTTCCATTTATGTTACCTTGAGGGATCTCCAAGGCAAGCCTGATCATGGGCTGCCACAACGTGTTTGTGCGTTCTTCATATTTGCTTGGTATATTTTTCTTTTATTTTTAGTCTTTTTGGATTTTGTTTTAGGTCCACCTCTCAGAGGTAGAATGTAACAGGATTGTATTTTTTTAGTTTATATTTTTTCTTTGCCCAAACTGAAAATCCTTGTCAATTGAGAGGTGAATTTAACCCATTCACATTTACTGTGAGTACTGCTCTGTTTGGACTTGTACCTATCTACTTTACTTTTTATTCTTTTATCTCCTATCCTGTCTTTTGTTGGATTGTTGAAATTGGGAGTTCTATTATTTTAATATTTGGAATTTATATATTGTTTGTAGTCTTCTACACTCTGTATGTTCTTCAACATATCAACTTACATTTTTCTCATTTTTGTTGTTAATAATTATTTCTTCCTAGTGAGAAAAGAAACTTAGCATGCTTTTGCTTCCCCTCACTCCATCCAAGATGATGTTGTCTGTGGTTTTCACTCCAGATTTTTACTGATTTTTTTTTTAATGACTAACACTTATTTAGACCAACTTTTTGTGCTTTCATTGATCATAAAAAGTTAACTTTTCTTGTTTTTTCTTATGAAGCAATTTCTCTAAAAATTCTTTCATAAAAGTATTGGTGAGTGAAAAACCAAGTTTATATCTGAAAATTTCATTTTTCTCTCATGCTTGAATGAGAGAGTAGTTGCTTGGAGAATTTTAAATTTCAAAATTATTCCCTCATCAAAATGAAGACTTAAGATCTGTAGGTTTTAGTGTATGTAAATTATACCTTAATAAAATTAAAAATCTCTCTGAACCTTGAAGATATTATTCCATTGTCTTTCAGCATCCAGTATGGTTGAGGAAAAGTCTACTGTCCATTTGATTCACATTCTTTGTATGTGATCTATTTTTTTCCTCCTTGGGTCTTCTCTTTACCCCCAATGCTCTGAAATTTCATCAGTATGTGTCAAGGTTTTTTTTTTTTTCATGTATTCTGTTTGGCAACTAGTATGCTTTCTCAGCATGAAGAGTCATGTCTTTCCTCAATATAAATTTTCCTTTTTTCTTTCTTTGAGTATTCTCTTTCCTCCATTTTCTCTATTTTCTCCTGAAATTCTGGATATTTGAACTTCTGCATCTATTCTCTTTTATTTCATATATTTCATCTCTTTGTAACTTTGCAGTCCATTCTGTTTGCTTCCAGATCATGAATTATTTTTCAGCTATAATCTTTCTGCTGTTCAGTCCATCTAATAAGTTTTTATTTCAATGATTTAGTTTTCTGTTTCCAAGGTACCTAGATTTTTTGATGCAATATCTTTTTGCATCTAATTATATTTGTCCTAAAGCCCAGGTCTGTCTGCTCTATTAACTGTATATTTTTTTTCAGGTATGAAGTCCTCTTTTTGTTGAGTTGGATGCCTTTTCCCCCATGATGCTAGCTTTCCTCAAATACTTGGCTTTTCTTGGGTGTCATCTCCCCTGGAACTGAGATGCCTGGTTAGCCTGGGTGCCTTGCTTGCAAAGAATAGAATATTCAGCTGTGAATTACACTGCATCTGCCTAAAGTGATAATGAGAAATGGAATGTATGTGCTGCTGGACAAAATGAGTCAACAATTAGCTTTCTGGGGCTTCCCTGGTGGCGCAGTGGTTAAGAATCCATCTGCCAATGCAGGAGACACAGGTTCGAGCCCTGGTCCGGGAAGATCCCACATGCCGCGGAGCAACTAAGTCCGTGCACCACAAGTACTGAGCCTGTGCTCTAGAGTCCGTGAGCCACAACTACTGAAGCCCGTGAGCCACAACTACTGAAGCCTGCGCACGTAGAGCCTGTGCTCCGCGACAAGAGAAGCCACCACAATGAGAAGCCCAGGCACAGCAACGAAGAGTAGCCCCCTCTCACCGCAAGTAGAGAAAGCCGGCGCACAGCAACGAAGACCCAACGCAGCCAAAGATAGATAGATAGATAAATAAACAAATAAATAAATTTTATTAAAAAAAAAAAATTGGCCTTCCGGATACAGAGGCTTCTGTTCCCTTAGGGAACTGTCAGTATCTGGGGCTTTGCCTTAATTCTTTGACCCAGACATCCACCCCCCACTACTCCTGCCCATGGTCAGACACACTGTGGCTCACTGCCTGCCTGAGATAAACATTCCTGGCTGCCCTTGTCTGTCTCAAGTGGTATCACGGTTTCAGGCAGCTGCAACGTTAAACAACTGAAGCTGATGATGTTTGACAAATGCCCTGGGAATAGGGCTTTTCCCATGGAGAGGGTTCCAAGTTGGGTTAAGTCATGACAACACCCTATAAATGAAGACTTTCCAGGGAAGTGTAGTACAGGCCAAACAGCGATGACGCTCTGGTGGCAGAGCTTTCTGAGGAGTTCCCAACACAACCTGTCCCCTCTGGTGGCTGCAAGGCTGCTGGGTTTTAAGGCTACTGTGGAGCTGAGGTTAGAAGGATGGGAGCAGGCCAGGTTAAACCACCACAAACCCCACTGCTCTTACCGAAATTGAGTAAATTCTCTTGGATAAACCTTGTTAGCCTTTGGTTAATATCCAGAGTTCTGGAAAAGTTGAATTTTATAATCTTGCCAATATTTCTGTTGCTTTTATGGAGAAACGGCTTTACAGAAGTCCTTATGCCACCACTCCAGAAGTCCCCCCTCTGGTTATATCATTTCAAAGGCTTCGCTAGGTGTTAACTAATAAGGAGGTATTCACTGGAAGTAGGATTAAAGTGCTACCCTCGCCTTGGAGGTATTTGGGTTTAAAAAAAAAAAAAGACACTTAAAAGATTAAAAAAAGATGAAAAAAGTTGTCTTAGGATCCATAGGAATCATTCCAAAATACTGGGGTGATGTGGGGGCCGCCGGGACCACCCCCCCAGACCCCCGACAGCCAGCCCAGTGATCTCTTGGCTGCTTCTCCTGGGAGATGTCTTTTCCAGGGAAAGGAAGCTGCCATATTTTGAGTACTTCCTCTAAGCTACAAGTTTCATTCATATTCACTATCCTCACAACGTACCAGCAAAGAAAATTATCTTCTTTCCACTTTACAGATGAAGAAACTGAGGCTCACATGACCAAGGTTAGAACACTCAAGGGTGGCAGAGAGGAGATCCCACTCCAGAGTGAAAGCTATTCTGGGGTCACCTAACCCAAAGTCTTGACCCTCTGGCTGGCCACGGTGCAGGGACGCAGTTTGCGGAGGTGCCCATCATCATGATTTTGGGCACAATAGGTTCAAACTCCCTATTAGCTCTCTCCCTCACCAGTCATGAAGCAGGAACAAGAGCAAAGTAACAGGTATGGCTTGTCCTCCTCCATCCCCCGCCACAAACACCAGCTGAGGAGGGGGTCCCCAGGTCAACTCCTCCCTTCACTCAAGAGCCAGAGCCTCTAGGAAGTCCTCACAAGTCAAGGGTGGCAAGGGCAGAGCCTGGTTGTAGCTGTAGGACTTTCCCCTTCACATGCTCAGCAAAATAGAGTCCACAGGCCTGAGGGCCCAGACCCCGCCTAGTCCACTGCAAGCCCAGGATGTCTCTGTGGAGAAGAGGAAGGCATGTCCCCACGCCCCTGCATCCTGACCAGTCCCCAGCCCTACTCACTCCCACTGACTGCAACAAAGCAGACATACACATTACAAAATCATTCATAAAAGACAAACTTTATTTTGATATCTCAGAAATTGGCAAGGAAATAAGCACAATGGTTAACAGTGCACTCTCATACGTTGACTCATCTTCAGATGCACGATCTCACTGGGACTTCACAACTGCCCTGCAAGGAAGGCGGGGCAGGTGACTACTGATTGCCTTTACAGAGGACTTGTTAAAGTGACCCAGCTTCCATACAGACTGTCAACATTCTACCAGGCGGACAGCGGCCAAGATGGAAAGACCCTGAGCTCATCTCCTCTCACAAGCACACCAAAATCACAACTATATACAGAACAACCATTGATAAAAAAGACCAGACCTACCAGAAAAGATCTTCTACAACTAAAGACATAAAGAAGTAACCATACTGAGATGGGTAGGAGGGGCGAACTCACCATATAATCAAGTCCCATGCCCTTGGGTGGGCAACCCACAAGCTGGAGAGGAACTGCAGAGGTTCCTCTCACAGGAGTGAGAGCTCTGAGCCTGATGTCAAGCTCCCCAGCCTGAGGGTCAGGCACTGAGAAGACAAGCCCCCAGTGCATTTGGCTTTGAAGGCCAACTTCAATTTCCGGAGTCCCAAAGGACGGGGGGAAATAGGGACCTCACTCTTAAAGGGTGCATGCAAAATCCCACACACACTGGGACCCAGGGCAGAAGCAGTAATGTGATAGGAGCCTGGGCCAGACCTACCTGCTGGTCTTGGAGAGTCTCCTGGAGAGGTGGGGGCAGGGGGCGGCTGTGGCTCACCCTGGGGACATAGACACTGACAGCAAACATTTTGGGGCACTCATTCTACCGCGTGAACACTGCTGCTGGTGGCTGCCATCTTGGCTCACTAACAGGCCAACGCAAGCTTTGGGACACCTTGGACTCCATACCCAACTGTGTCAGGGACGAGCCCTTCCCCTCACCCCACCAGCAATCCGACACCAGCTCTGGGATCCCTGGGCCCTGCAGCCAGACTCCAGGACCCAGCTCTGCCTGCCAGTAGTCTAGCACCAACCCTAGAACCTGGCTTCATCCACCAGTGGGCAGGCAACAACCCCAGAGTATTCTGGACCCTAACTCTGCCCACCAGTGAGCCAACACTAGCCCCAGGGCCCCCTGGGGTTCCTCAGCCAGCTGCCTCATGACCAAGCCTTGCTAACCAGCAGCCAGCAGCATGCAAGCAAGGCAGGGCCTGGCAACCAACTGGGGTAGGGGCCAACCAAGCCTGTACCAGACTGCTCACATAGCCTACCACAATGGAAGGACCCACACAGCCCTCTTAGGGGGAACCCCTAAAGCATATAGCTTGGGTGATGAGAGGGGGGTCCACTGCTGGGACACACAGGACGTCTCCTACAGGAGGCCACTTCTCCAAGGTCGAGAGATGTAACTAACCTACCACATACATAAAAATACAAATAGCACTTTAGACAAAATGAGGCACCAGAAGAACATGTTCCAGACGAAGGAACAAAATAAAACCCCAAGAAGAAGAACTAAGTAAAATGGAGACAGGCAATCTACTGAAGAAAAAGTTCAGAGCAATTAATCGTAAAGACGATCAAAAAACTCGGGAGAAAAATGGATGCACAGAACAAGCAGTTAGAGGTTTTCAACAAAGAGTTAGAAAATACAAAGAACCAAACAGAGACAAGAATACAATAACTGAAATGAAAAATACCCTAGAAGAAATCAACAGCAGACCAAATGATACAGAGGAACAGATCAGTGAGCTGGAAGACAGAGTACTGGAAATCACTGCCACTGAACAGAAAAAAGAAAAAAGAATGAAAAGAAATGAGGATAGTTTAAGAGCCCTCTAGGACAACATCAAATGCAGTAATATTTGCATTATATGGGCCCCAGAAGCAGAAGAGAGAAAGGGGCTGAAAACATATTTGAAAACACAATAGCTGAAAAATTCCCTAACCTGGGAAAGGAAACAGTCACTCAAGTCTAGGACGCACAGAGAGTTCCATACAGGATTAACCCAAAGAGGAACATACCAAGACACATTGTAATTAAAATGACAAAAATTAAAGATAAAGAGAGAATATTAAAAGCAGCAAGGGAAAAGCAACAAATAACATACAGGGAAATCCCATAAGGCTATCAGCTGATATTTCAACAGAAACTCTGCAGGCCAGAAGGAGTGACATGATATACTTAAAGTAATGAAAGAGAAAAACCAACAACCAAGAGTACTCTACCCAGCAAGGCTCTCGTTCAGATTCAATGGAGACATCAAAAGCTTTACAGACAAGCAAAAGCTAAAAGAGTTCAACACCACCAAACCAGCTTTACAACAAATGTTAAAGGAACTTCTCTAGGTTAAAAAGAAAAGGCCACAACTAGCAACAAGAAAATTATGAAATGAGGAAGCTCACTGGTAAAGGCAAACATACAGTAAAGGCAGGAAATCATCCACACACAAAGCTAGTAGGGAGGTTAGAAGACAAAAGTAGTAAAATCATCTCTATCCACGTAAGCAGTTAAGGGATACACAAAATAATTATATGCAAAATACAACATCAAAAACAGTCATTGTGAGGGGAAGAGAGTACAAATGCAGGGTTTTTAAAATGCATTTCTTTTTTTTTTAATTGGGGTATAGTTGTTTTACAATGCTTTGTTAGTTTCTACTGTACAGCAAAGTGGAGTTACCTGTGCTATACAGCAGGTTCTCATTAGTTATCTATTTTAAACATATTAGTGTATATATGTCCATCCCAATCTCCCAATTCATCCCACCTCCCCTTTCCCCTCCTTGGTGTCCATACACCAAGGTGTTTGTTCTCTATATCTGCTAAAATGTATTTCAAATTAAGAAATCAGCAACTTGAAACAACCATATATATACATATATATGTGTATATGTGTGTGTGTCTATATATATATGTATATATATGTATGTATGTATGGACTCATGGTAACCACAAACCAAAAATCTATAACAGATAAACACACAAAAAAGAAAAAGGAATCCAAACATAACACTAAAGATAGTCATCAAATATCAAGAGAACAAAACAAGAAGGAAAAAAAAAGACCTACAAAAACAAACCCAAAACAATTAACAAAATGGCAATAAGAACACATATTGATAATTACCTTAAATGTAAATGGACTAAATTTACAACCAAAAGACAGAGAGTAGCTGAGGGATACAAAAACAAGACCCATATGTGCTGCCTTATAAGAGACTTATTTCAGATATAGAGACACACAGACTGAAAAGATACATGCACCCCAATGTTCACAGCAGCCTTATTTACAATTGTCAAGATATGGAAGCAACCTAAGTGTCCATCAACAGATGAATGGATAAAGAAGTTTGGTATACATATACAATGGAATACTACTCGGCCATAAAAAAGAATTATATTTTGCCATTTGCAGCAACATGGATGTACTTGGAGAACATTATGCTAAGTGAAATAAGTCAGACAGAGAAAGACAAATACTGTATGATATCATTTATATATGGAATCTAAAAAAATATAACAAATTAGTTAATATAACAAAAAAGCAAACTCACAGATACAGAGAACAAACTAGTGGTTACCAGTAGGGAGAGGGAACAGGGAGGGGCAATTTAGGGGTAGGGGATTAAGAGGTACAAACTATTAGGTACAAAATAAGCTACAAGGATATACTGTACAACAGGGGGAATACAACCAATAGTTTTATAATAACTATAAATGAAGTATAACATTTAAAAATTGTGAATATATTGTACATCTATAACTTATTAATACCGTATAACAACTCTACTTCAATTTAAAAAAATAAATAAATAAACAAAATTCCACCCAGATGCTCCCTGCATCTGGTCCAGGCTCCTCAATACCCCGGGGTTGGCAGGGCTTCACCAGACACGCGCAGGTACCTTAACTTCCTTAGCCATAAAACCAGGGATCAGGCTGCCCCGTCTCTACACAAAGGCCCTTCTCACTGACACATGTGGGTTCCTGGGACTCCGGTGTACCAGGGATTGCTAGGTTCATGGTGGCTGAACCAGGTGACCAGCCAAAAGCCTTGGCACGCAAAAATGAACCTGGAGCTAGGCAGAGGGGTGAGAACCCCGCTGGCCCATGCTGAGCCACTTTCTCCAGCCAGGCACCCACCAGGGAGGTAGTTCTGATGTGGGCAGAAAGGGGCACCTCCTTGGTCCACTGGCCCCCTCCTGCTGAGGAGGGGGAAGAGCCATTGCAGCCCTGACTCTGTCTCTCCGCCACACCTGTTGCTAACCAGGCTTTCTTTTTTTTTTTTTTCACACACACACACTGTATTTTATTTTTACAAGAGATAAATAGACTGACACCAAGCATTGTACATGGATGACCACAACAAAAGCAACAATGATTGCAATTACCAAACATGAAACACACTCATACTATGTCATAATATTGACATTCAGTCCAGTAATCCTCCACTGTAACAGCTCCTTTACTTTGCAGTGAAAATTGATTTGTATATTCTTTGCCTCTGAGTCCGTGTGGGATTTTTTTTTTTTTAAATTCAGACAGAAAGTCACAAAAATTATACTCATCCTCATCAGTTCACTCAGTCCCATGTAATTAATTTTTTTTTTCATCTTGATCTTTTGTTAGCACTTTTATGAGTTCATCAGGTTTTCATTAGAGTTCTGAAAATGCTTATTCATTCAGTTCAGCAGTACAGTCAGTTACCAGAAACCTGTACTTGTCAGAGTCTTTTCCATGAATTTTTTGAAGATGAAACCCTTTTATAGGAACATATTTGCAAAATCATCAGAGTACACCCAGAACTGTCTGTAAATGACAAAAGACTTAAAAATGACCACGGTTAAAGATTTGATGAAAGTTCATAATAATGCAGTTGACAAGAAAATTAGTTATAACCAGGCTTTCTGACTCTTCTCCAGAAAGAGGGCAGAGCTGCACCTCGTCCCTTGGCAGGGGCCGGGCTCAGAGCTGTGCACCTATACCAGGGCCCAGAGCAGGACGGTCCCAAGCCGGGGCCACCGCCTCAATCTCCCAGCGACACACGGGGCATTTGGCCGTGTCCCTGAAGACCCGCCAGGCACAGCAGCTGCAGAAGTGTGTGTGGCCACAGGGGACAAGGCAGGTATTGGCAGCCTGGTGGAAGCAGATGGCACACTCCTCTCCTGCTGTGGCTGGGAAAGGGGACAACAGAGGTCAGGGGCACTTGGGGGCAAGGGGTGGGCAGCCCACTCACGATATAACCACAGGACAGAGAACTCTGCAGTCGGATTCTGAAGAATATTGCCTTGTAAAAAAATGCTCACAATGTAATCAAGTGAAAAAAGTTGGGACGAAAACCGTAAGGTACAAACATACATATCATAAGATTCCAATTTAGGAAAAAGGAAAACAAAGCACAAATAACTCCCCATATAGAAGTCCACAAAATACTGGGAGGAAATCCACCTAACAGGTAATGCGAGGTTTGGGAGGTGTTTTTTGTTGTTGTTTTACTTCCTTTTTTATCCTTTAATACGTATTTTATTTCTGTTTGGCAAAGCTTTTACTATGAACGTGGATTGCTTTTTTAAAAGCAGACGGACAAAATAACATCCGTTCATGAATGTGCTCCAGTAACTTGTGAAGTTAGCCAATGTCCCAGAAGGCAGAGCTGTTAAATTGCTTTTAGGTTTCCAGGGGCGGAGCCTAATCTTTTTGGCCTAAAGCCCGTGGGAGACTTGATAGGACTTGGAAAGACTTAACTGAGTTCCCAGGGCTGGGGCCTCCCCCAGCTCCCCTAGTGCTGGAGTCCTGGGGAGTCCCTGGGGCTCGGGGAAGCCACTCACCTTTGGGCTCAGGCAGAGCCTCATCACTGAGGACCCATGGCATGGTTGGGGTGGAGGCGCTGACTGTAGGATCTAAGGCAGAAAGGGAAAGTCAGGGCCTGGGGAAAGCAAAGTCAGGGTGTCCTCGTTCCCTCCCACCTCCCCAGTCCCTGCCCCTAAAGCAAAGTGTCCATCCCCTTTCTTTTCTGGGGTGCAATGCTGGAGCTCCAAGCTGGTCACCCAGCCCTGTCCTGGCCGCCCCTTTCCCAGTTGAACCCAGCAGAGAATCTGTAGAACTGCAGGTTCCTCTTCCTAATCCACCCTTCCTTTAGACAGCTCCCCTTTGCCCTACTTCCGCTGCTTGAGTGGAGACCTTCAGCATTATTCACGGTCCCCAACCCAGATGTGCTTCAAAATCCCCCAGGAGGGAAAACAGGTGCTTGGGGCTTTACTCCAGACCTGCCAATTCAGGTGCTCCAGAGGTGAGGCTCCAGCAGCTGTGACAAGCAGTGTGAAAAACAAACGCGCGGCGGTGTCTGGAATGCTTGTGCAAGCCAATGGAACACCAGCCCAGAATGCCAAAATTTCTTTTTATGAGTGTTCCTGTAACTCCTCCCTCTCCTGAAATCCTCTCTCCTTTCAGGTGGTCCTTGTTTCCCCACCCAGTGCCTGAACATCTCACCTTTGCCCCACAGGCTGCCTTCTTACTCACCTCTAACTCTCACACTTACGTTCCCTTTGTTGCCACCCTTGTCTCAGCAAACTCCTACTTAGGCTGCAAAGCCTAGCCCCCAAATTTCTTCCTTTGTGAAAGAGATCAGCCCTCTAACAGATGTTTGGGGTGCTGAGCACGTCTTCTCATTCTTCAGAGATAAGGCTGCCCCCCCCACCCCATGACTAGGTCTGGTCCCCAGCGCCCATCTTCATACCCTGACATGAGCTGATGGAAAAACTGACCGCATATGAATGAAACAACAGTTCTCCCCGCGGCTCTGGATGCAGGTGAAGTACCGCCCGAGCCTCCACCACCTCCCGCCCAGGGGAGGAGCCTGGGTCCCCACTCGTGGCCTCACCCAGCAGCTCGATGGCCTTGGTGGTCCCGTACACGTCCATCACGGCCCAGAGCGGGGCGCCCATGAGCACGCCCTTGCGCAGCAGGAGCCGGGGGCCCGCGTTTACCTGGGCGAAGAGCCGGCCCAGGCGGTTCACCCAGAAGCACACCACGTCCCCGGTGAGCCCGCAGCCGTCGGGCAGCATGGCCGCCCACGTCGGGCTCTGCTGCTCCAGGTCCGGGCACACGAAGGGCGGTAGGCTGGGCGCGGTCACCCGCTCGGGGTCCAGGCGCGTGAAGCCTACGCGGAGGCCGCCAACCCAGCCGCGCTCGTGAAACAGCACGCGCAGCGCCACGCGCTCTCCGGGCCTCACCGGCCGCTGGCTGAACACGATGCCGTCATGGAACGTGGCGCGCCTGCGCGCGGTGCTCCGCTGCGCGTCCAGACGCACCTGCGCGCCCACGGCCTCGGCGTGGAAACGGACCGCCTCTCGGGGCATCGTGGCGTCTGCGGGGGCGGGAGGTGTCAGTGCGGGGCGGGCCGGACCCACGGGCTGCAAAGGCCATCACAGCACCCCACCCCCTCCCAGGGGAGAGGGCGTTTCCACCAACCCTCGCTCCCCGGTGCCACTGTCCCCGCTCTTACCCCCGCCACCTCCCCCCAACATTAGAACCAGTGAGGAGCCCGCTTTGCCTGTCAGGGATCTTAGTTCCCTCGTAAATCTCCCCAAGCCTCAGTTCCCCTCCCGTTGGGATGTTGTAAAAATTAAAGGAACCGCAGTTCCTTTAATGGCCTTACCGGCTCTGGATACCTGGTAATGGCTATTATTGCCGTTAACTAGGAAGAGCAGGTTTTAGAACGGTAGACAGAATATGACCCTGGTTTTGACACATACACTTATACGTTTACTATATACATGTATATCTCATCTGTTTCTAGAAACAGCCTGAAAGGAAATGGGCTGACATGCTTTTTGTGGTCGTCTCTGGTGCTGTGTTTTCCTCTCTGCCTGTGTGACTTTCTGATTTTCCCACAGAGAACCCGCGTGACTTGTGAAGCCCATGGCCCCCAAACAGGGTGACTTTCTTGTCCTGGGAAAGAAGGTGCCTGGCAACTCCCAATCCGGTGAGGGGGCAAAGCCTGTTGATGGGGAGTCCCAGGTCAGCCCTTCAGAATCGTGGGCTGGGCCCAGCCAAGGCCTGGGTAGGCTTTGAAATCAGGGGACTTCCTGACCTGACTCCACTTGGCAGCCAGGAAGGGTAAGTTCCTTGCTGGGCAGCCCTTTCTCTCAGCCCCAGAGGCCTGGAGGAAGCTGGCGGAGCTTCCTGCCCCCAGAACGGCTCTTAGCTCCATAGGCCTTCTCTCTCTCCCCATACCCTCCTCCTCCCCTCCTGGCCCTGCTCTTTCTGGGTTGGAAGAGGGAAATAAAAAATTAAAAGAGGTGAATTCAGTCAAAACTTGAGCCAGGCAGTGGTTAAGAATCCGCCTGCCAATGCAGGGGACACGGGTTCAAGCCCTGGTCCGGGAAGATCCCACATGCCGCGGAGCAACTAAGCCCGTGCGCCACAACTACTGAGCCTGCGCTCTAGAGCCCGCAAGCCACAACTACTGAGGCCACATACCACAATTACTGAAGCCTGCGCGCCTAGAGCTCGTGCTCCGCAACAAGAGAAGCCACCACAACGAGAAGCCAGCGCACCACGACAAAGAGTAGCCCTCGCTCTCAGCAACTAGAGAAAGCCCACGCACAGCAACGAAGACCCGGCGCAGCCAAAAAAAAAAAAAAAAAAACTTGAGCCAGACCCCAGCCCCAAGGAGCAAGGCCCCTCCCTCCTGGCCCTTCTCTCTGACACCCACATGCCTGCAAGGTTCCAGCCCAGCACAAGGAGGGGAGGCTCCTTCTGGTCAGGCACAAGGGACACCCTTAAGGTCACAGTGAATCCATCCCTGACCTCCAAAGGCCAAAGACAAGCCTGGCATGGTTCCCTCACCCAAGGTGTGAGGGACAAGCGCTCACCCTGGCTTGGGGGGCCTCTGAACCCACCCTGCTATCCAAGCTCACCCCTCCCTCACCCTCACCCACGCCCCTGCCCATGCCACCACCCCTTCCGGGAATGCCCTGGTCTCTCCCTCCCTTCCCAAAGGGTTGGCCCACCAACCCTTGCTCCTCCAGGCTGTGCACCAGCAAGGGAGGCCCAGAGAAGGCACAGATGGTGACCAGGAGCCAGAATTGAGGGTCCTGACATCAGGTGGACCTGTCCTTGCATCCACTCAAGTTGCTGGGGCAGCCAGGAGACCCTGTGGAGGGCAGTGAGGACCAGCACCTGGATTCTAGCCGCGGCTCTGCTGCTGACCTAGGCAGGTCACTGCCCCTCTGGGTTTGGTCCCTTATCCACAGTGGGAATGATATGCCTGACAGCCCAGGCCTGGAGTCTCCAGGTACTTGTCTGGGGATCCTGAATGTGAGGACTTCAGTGCCCACCTGGACAGGCATCGGGCTGGGAGCGGGGGGCGGGTAGGGGCTCCTGGAGGGTGGGGGCCACCCCCCTCACTTGGCTGGGTCACCGCCCATCCCTGACCTCTGTTGGTAAAAGACCCGGTTCTCCATCTCCTGCCCTGCACACTAAGGGGACGCTGTGGCCTCAGGTGAGGCTGGCAGAGAACCATGGTGCCTGGTGACCTTGTGGTTTGTGCTTCTGGCAGCTCTGTAACCGGCAAGGTGTGTTGCTTGGCCCCCAGCCTGCGGGTGAGGAAACTGAGGTCCCAGGGAGAAATGGAACTCACCCAAGGTCCCACAGCTCCATGGGGCAGAGCTGGGACCCCTAGTCTTCCACCAGGCCCCCTACACTCTACCCTGTTCCCACCCCAGCCATTCTTCTCTCTGCAAAGCAGGATCCAAAGGCAAATGGGTCATGTGGGTCGTCGCATCACTGCAGGGATTCTGGACCCGAGTCACTCACTCAGCCTCTCTTGGATTCTTGCAAGGAAAGGAAGTTCGCTACCTCACTGCCTCCTAATAGTTCACTACCTAGGTCAGCCCAGCCTGTATCAGAAACTCCTCCTGAGCGATATTTACACTGACTATACCTCTACCTCCCGAGACTTCTTCCCCAGCAATAACACAGAGCACCCCCTCTGCTTCTTGCACTCCTGGTCCAGGGACCAAGCTTGGGGCTCCCACTTACCAGCCTGGGAGCAGATCTGAGCCCCCATCAGCCTGGGGTCCTCGGACACTCGTCCCTGGGTCTGAAGAAGGCCAGTGGACAGGTTTTCAAAGGATTCAGCAGGTCCCCTTGTCATGCGCCAGGATCATATTACACTGTTGATGATTAATTAGAGATTGCAGTCACAGGTTACCATATCCAGGGAATTTCCTGATGACTTCCTCTGGCTTGCAACAGGCCTGCTGCAGCTGGCTGGCCTGGAGGAAGCGGGGACTGAGGAGATGGCCTGGGTAGGATTTGGCATAGATTTCTCTCTTACTTTTGGCCAGTTGCTCTCAACCCGGCTGTGCATTATAATTGCCTGAGTCACGTTAATGAGTACCTGTCCCCAGACCTGCCCCCAGAGACCTCGATCCCAGTGGCCTGGGGTGGGGCCCAGCACTGGCATGTCTAAAAAGCACCCCAGGGACTTCCCTGGCGGTCCAGTGGTTAAGACTCCGTGCTTCCACTGCAGGAGATACGGGTTCGATCCCTGGTCAGGGAACTAAGATTCCAGAAGCCGTGCAGCATGGCCAAAAAGTAAAAAATAAAATAAAATAAACAAAAAACAAACTAATAAAAATAAAAGCACCACGGATGATTCTAATGTACAGCCAGGGTAGCAACGATTCACTGCTACTGACCCCAGCATACAGGAGGCGCTTAATCAGTGTTGGTGAAGTGGACTGAATTGAATTAGCTGCATTCCAGGACCTGTGAAGTTGCCCCAGGCCCGGGTCTCCGGCAGAGAGGAGAGGGCCCAGCAAGACGGAATGGGAGAGATGTCGATTGCTCCTCAGCTTTGCTGGAGCTGGAATTCCACTTCCCAGAATCCCCCACGAAACGCAGAGAGTCCCGCAGGAGGTCACGCCCAAGGCCTTGCTTCCAGGGTGGTAGAGGTGGAAAAGAGGTCAGAGATCTTCTGCCCCTTCCGTGAGAGAAACTGAGGCTGGTGGCGGGAAAGTGGCTTTTGCTCTAACAGAGCACTTCTCAGACTGCGATGTGCACATGAACCTAGCGCGGGGATCTTATTCAGATGAAGATTGATTCAGAAGCTCTGGGGCACCTGTGGGATTCTGCTTTTCAAACAGGGTGGTTCTGCAGACCCCACTTTAGGTGACAAGCCCTAGGTTAGTCTGGAGGCAGGCGGGTACCCTGGCCCTTGACCTCCAGGCTAAGGCCCTCCCAAGACCCTGGATCAAGGCCATGATCAGTGACTGCTCTGAACTCGGCTGAAGGGGTGGATATGCCCCATGCATGTCCCAGAAGGACGTGGGGACAGTGGTGCTGTTGACTGGGCTGGGGAGTTTAGGGGGCGTGGGGAAGGGTGGGTGTTTGGAGACCCGGATTCTGTCCCCTGTGTCAGTTTGCCCTCTCTTACCCTCCCTGGGCCCTGGTGTCCCCGTGTGTAAAATGGGAAGCCCAGATGAGCTGGTCTGTGGGTCCCTTCCAGCCCCCATGTGCCGTGACTTCGGTCCTGGTGACCGTTGCTTGGCCCCAGTTGACTTCAGAAGATGTTGCTGTGACCCTGGACCTTCTCTTCCACACCAAGCCCCCTGCCAGGCTCTCTAGAAACTGTCTTCCAAAGGTCAAAGGCAAACTGGTGAGAAGTCAACAGCCATCACAGTGAGTCCACGGCTGATGGTCCTGTTGGCCCAGCCTGAGGGATCCGGGCTCAGGGCATCCCCTTGTCTCTGGGCAGTGCTGGAGCCAGAGAGCCTGCCTCTTCCCCCTCCCCCTCCCTCACCCGGTCTCCGCCTGTAGGGCTGGCATCAAGAGCAGCTTGTTGATAAACCACATTCCCATCAAAGAGATAGTTATGGAGTCTTATCAGGGAAATCAGGCCTTGAGCTTCAGCCCATCAGGAAAATTACTGGACAAGCTGCAGACATCAGGCTGCCCAGTGCCAGCAGGCTGAGGTGGTCAGGACCTCAGCTGGGTAGGCGTTCTAAGAACTGAAATCCAGGGGATGGGGATGCCCGGGCCGCCCCTCCCATCACACACTCCACCATTTATTTATTTAATAAACACTACTGTTCTAAGTCCAGTGCTGTATTAACTTGCTAATCCTCATGGCAAGTTCTTGAAAAGGTTCTATTTATTGTAGTCATTCTCATTTTATAAATGGGGAAACTGAGGCACAAAGAGGTGAAGCAACTTGTTCACAAATACAAGTGACAGACCAGGGCGTGGCCCAGGCTGTTTGGCTGGAGAGTGGGTGCCCTGCCCGCCATGCTGTGCCGCCTGCACCATCCTCTTTCAGGCCACGGCTCCTCTGGGCATTTTAACGTCTTCCCCATTCAACTGACACTAGTAGGGATAGTTGCTGACTGGTTGCCCGAGTGTGAGGCAGAGGCCATCCCACGATGGAGACTGCACCCTACTCTCCCTTCCAGGCCACCCGCCTGGCCGCAAGGCCTCTGCAAACGTTTGTTCCTGGAAGGCAATGACTGGCCCTCCAAGAGAAGGGCAGTCTCTGCGGCGCCCCCTGCTGGCTGTAGCCGGTACGGCAGGAGGCGCGAGCACGTGAGCCCTCAAAAATAGGATGGGCGCCCCCAGGACCAGAGGTCAGAGGGGCTGAGGCTTCTGAGACCTCTGCCCCTCTTCCCCCCACCTTGAAGGTCCCCACAGTCCCTCCCTCCCCACCCAGGGTCCCCTTATTAGCAGTCAACCCTCAGTTTGCCCAGACCCCCATCACTACAAAGGGCTGTCCTACAGGTCATCTCCTAAGATGCCTCAAGTGCTCTGAGAAGCTTCTGGACAGCTGCTTCAGCCTCCACCACACAGCCGAGGAAGCTGAGCTCTTGCCCAGGGTTCACGCCAGCCTTCAGTCAAGCAGAAGTGGGAAGCCAGTGGGAATCCAGACCAACCTGGGACCCCGATAGGCAGCCCAGCCCCTGGTGTCTCCTGCCTTCAGGGCCCTGAGGCCCCTTGCCTGTGCTCAACTGTTCTCCGTCAAGCCGAAATTTCGGACGGCAGGGGGCTGCCAGGCCTGGAGACCAGCCCCTAGAACAATCAGGGCCGTGTGCACAGGAGGCAGTCAGCAAGGATTTGTCAGTGCCAAACAGTGCAGTGTCGCAGTTTCTTTAAAAATTGTCCATCAGCTTACCTAACAACCCAGCGATTCCACTCCTGGGTGAATACCTGACTCTGATTTTGAGTGAGCTGATGAATGGTCGTGCATCCACACTCCCTTGGAAAAACCCCCGCCCTGGAAGCCAGAGGGCTTGGCTAGCACTGCCACCTGGTGGAGAGAAATGGAACTGACCGTGGATCTAATACCCTGGAAGGAAATGGTTGGGACCGCAGTGGCTCCCACCTGTGTCCCCCGGCAGTGGCTCTCACCTGTGTCCCCCGGCAGTGGCTCTCTCTGCCCACTCGCTTCCTGCCAGTGAGCCCCCAGCACTTCTGGGGGTCAACCAAATCCTCTTGGTCAATAGCTGGACCCGACCCAGAGGTCCAGAGGTCAGAGAGGGAGGCTAGGGTGTGCCCGCAAAGTAGCCAGCCCCAAGTTAGGTCTGTGCTCTTACGTCCACACACTTCTGCCCCGTGCAGATCTTCCTGGGCCCTGACTTCGCTACAGCTTCCACTGCCCTGGGCCCCCTGGCTCCTGCTGTGCCAGCACTAGAGCACCCCCCATCCTGTGAGTGTGACGCCGGCCGGAGAGGGGAGCCGGGGTGGGGACGGGGGAGAGGAGGCACCGCTGCGAGGCCAGTGTGGCAGCCCAGAGGTGAGGGAAAGGGGGAGGGGAGAGGCATACCCTCTCCTCTTTTGGTTTCCTGTTTTCCTTCTCCCTGTGCCTACCTTGGGGCTGATAGGAGGACTGAAGGGTGAGTGCTTAGCACAGGCAAAGGAACTGTCAGTAAATATCAGCTCTTACCATTAAAGGGGCAGTAAGGGCCTCCCCTTACTGGAGGGGACATCAGTGCCTTTCCTGGGGCCTTGCGAGTGCCCTACGGTCTTCCTGCTGCGGGCCAGGGTACCCAGAGCCCCATGTGAGCTCGCTGGGGAGTGAGTCACCAGCACTGTGCATCTCCAGGGCCCTGAGGACCTCTGACCCAGCAAGGCCAGGGCAGCCCCTGGCTCGACCAAATCTCCCAGGCAGGAGCACCAGCAGCCCAAGCTGGTGGATTGGGAAGGGAGTTATGTACATGCCAGGACACAGCCGAGCAGGAGGGTGAGGGCCAGCCGTGGGCCCCACAGAGATGATTCTAAGGAGACCCAGCCCCATTCTGGAAAATAAAAAAACATAACAATTGCTGGCGCAGAGGGAGAAAGTCCAGCCAGCCATCGTGAGCAGAGCAGTGGCCCACGTACGTTTGCACGAGCCCAGCGTACGGCATGGGCAATGTCCACCCAGGAGAAAAGGCCCGGCTTGGAGTCTGAGTGGACAGTACCCCACCGCTCAGCCCAGAAATCCCCCCTTCCATTTAGAAGGCCAATCTAGCCCTTATCCCCAAAATGATCTTAGACAGAACTTTGGAGAAACCAACATGTCAGGGACAAGCACAGGAATAAAGGCCCTCAAAGGACACGGAGAGGGACGTCAGAGACATGGGAGGTGCAAGGAGCGTGACATCCAGAAGCTAAGGATGGGCCGAGAGGGAGGAGCAGGAGGCTGCCAAGCTCAACCCAGGGGTCCGGCGGGACGACAGCTGGGAAGAGGCCATTGGGTTTGTCGGGAAGGAGGTCAGTGGTTGGAGAGGAGGGGTGCAGGCGGAAGCCAGGGGCAGCTGCTGGAGACATGGATTCGTATGTGTACCTGTATCTGATAGGCTGTGAGGGCAGCTGCCCTTGACAGAGGCTCAAAATTGCTCAAGACTGAGGTTCATTTCCTTCCAAGTCCAAGTCTGGAGGTGGGGACTCTGCTCTAGGAAGCCATCATGGGCCAGGCCACTTCCAACTTTTGCTTATCCTCCCTGGGGTCCTGCTCCCTCCACGTGGCCCAGAGTGCTTGCCCCATAGCCATGGGCCAGCAGCAGGAGGAAGGGGCCCAGGCAGGGCACAGCTTGCCCCTTCCCTTTTAGGGCACAGCCAGGAAGGTTCACACAACCCCTTACTTCAGCTCACCTCCCACTGGCCACATCCAGCTACAGGGACTAGGAATATAGCCTTTATTCTGGACAGTTCTGTGCCCATCTAGGAATGGGGGCCAGCCATTATCCTAGGAGAGAAGGAGAGAATGGATATTGGAGGGGGAGGAGCAATCACAGGGTGCAGGGAAAAGGGGGTGGCAGCCAGGGGGAGCGGTGAAGGGAAGAGAGAGCTTTGAGCATGGAACACCTGCGAGCACGGGTGCAGAGATGGGACCCCAGATGTCCAGCACCAGAGTGGTCTCCGGCCTATTCTGTCTCCCTAGGGGCCTCTCCACCCACCCCTTGAGCTTTCAGACGCAGGATAAGAACAGACCCATCCCCCAGGGATGAAGGGGTTAACAGCAGGGTGTCTCTGCCCTCGCTGGGCTGTGCACCCATTGACTTCTGCTGCCTCTCTCAGCTTCCAATTATGTGTGAAAACATGATCGAGGGAAGGAAGACAGGTCCTCGAATTCTGTCTTGTGGGTCTAGCTCGTCCTGAGGGTTGATTTTGAGGGCGGGGTGGGGGGCTTTTTGGTAACGACCGCAGACAAGTGCTCCGGGCATCACCCTGCACTTCATTCTCTCCATCTGTGAGAGGACATGCGTCCCTCGTGTGTGGCCTTACCAGGAACTTCGTTAACTCATTGAGTCCTTCAGTGGGACAGTCAGCAGACCTTCCCAGGGTCCTGTGCTAAGTACACAGGATAGCTTAGTGCCATCACAGGGTTGGGTCTCTGCCACCACTGGCCGTGTGACCTGGGTGCGTTTCAGACGGGGAAACTGAGGCTCAAGCTTGAGTAGCTAGTAGAGGTTACACCGGAACTGATACCAAAGTTCTCCACCCTTTTAATAATTCTAAAATAAAGATAACTAGTCACCTGAGTAAATGTCCCAAAAGCATTTGAAAAATGTGCAAAAGTTCAGTACATGGAGGGACTTCCCTGGTGGTCCAGTGGTTAGGACTCCGCACTTCCACTGCAGGGGGCCCGGGTTCCATCCCTGGTCAGGGAACTAAGATCCTGCATGCTGCATGGCACGGCCAAAAAATAAAAAAATAAAAACCAAAAGAATGACGCTTTCAAAAGTAGAAATGTGTACAATAAATTCTACTATCAAGTGAAATTTAAAAAAAGCTCAGTACATGTTCTTGGCACCAGGTATTTTTGTAACCACATTTCCTTGTTCTCAGGTCTGTTCCGGATAGATGAGATGGCTAAACCTTAGGCTTCTGGATAAGCAAGGTGTTGCCTCTTCGGATGGAGCCTGTGTTTGTGGGGCCCATCTGTGAGCTCCCCCAGGCCTCACCCAGTGCGCTGTGCTACTCAGAGCTGAGGTAAAACTCCTGAGCCCTCTCTTTAGGTCCAGAGAGGAACCCAGTGCCTCCCCTCAAAGGCTCCAGGGACCCCAGGGAGAGGTTAACAAAGCACCCTCCCCCTCCCCCCAGTTCTTGCCCATTGCCTCCTTCTGCCGAATCCTCCTCCCCTGTCTCCTTTCCTGTGGAGGTTTTCTTCCCTGTAGCCCAGCACACCCCAGATAGGCTCTTTTTCTTTGATTTTACTCGGGTACCACTGACCCAGGCATTTGTGAGCGACTTGAAGGTGGCGGTCACCGGGTGCGTGATGGGAGAGCAGGGATTTACAGCGCTGCTCGGCACAAAGAACAAAGTTAAATCAAAGCCCAATCAAACAGTATTTTCACGGTCCTGTTTCTGCCCCTGGGGTGTCTCACCGTTCTTACTTTACAAGCCGCGACCTCCCTTCATACACCAGGCCTTTCCGCCCACTCCCACACCTGGCGGCCTGCGGGATCTTAGCTCCTCAACTAGGGATTGAACCCATGCCCCCTGCAGTGGAAGCGCGGAGCCCTAACCACTGGACCTCCAGGGACGTCCCTACCCCCAGGCCCTTTATTCTTCCCCTCTCCTCACCCTGCCGTCTCTGTTTATTTCTCACGCAGAGATGTTCAGCTCTCCCTCTGAACCGATACTCTCCCCAGGACCAGTTTTTCAGGCCCCCAAATCCCCCCACCAGGTACTCCGCCAAACACCAAGACCACTGCTTTCAGGTTTTGGCAACACCACGGACGGAAATAACACTGAGAAAACACTGAGAAATTCAGAATAGACGTTCGAACCACAGGAGAATTTGAAAAAAGTGTGGGGAGACACCCTGGTATTGAGTGTACAGAGAGGACTGGGTGTCAGAATTGAGCTTTGACCCTGGCCACACAGGGTCAAGAGGTATGGCCTTAAGAAGAAAAGGAACTGTGGGACTTCCCTGGTGGCTCAGTGGTTAAGAATCTGCCTGCCAATGCAGGGGACACGGGTTCGAGCCCTGGTCTGGGAAGATCCCACATGCCGTGGAGCAACAAAGCCTGTGCACCACAACTACGGAGCCAGCGTGCCACAACTACTGAAGCCCGTGTGCCTAGAGCCCATGCTCTGCAACAAGAGAGGCCACCGCAATGAGAAGCCTGCGCACCGCAATGAAGAGTAGCCCCCGCTCGCCGCAACTAGAGAAAGCCCGCGCCCAGCAACATAGACCCAACGCAGCCAAAAATAAATAAATAAATTAATTAATTTTTAAAAGAAAAAGAAGAAGAAAAGGAACTGAGACTGCTATATAAGCTAGAACCCTGGAAAGGCTGCCTATCAGGAAAGAATCTACTCAACAACCTAGGCAATGGACAGTGAATCTGGTTTTACCTTATGGCTCTGGGTGGGAGAAAAGATTCCTGGGAAAGATCAGAGCTGAAAACCCAAACTGTCCATGGAGGTGGCATCCAAACTTACACTCTCCATGGGGCGAAGAATTCCCAAGCTGAAAAATTTACACAAAAATGCTCCCCTGATGAGCCCTTGGAGCAGTTGGCATGAAAAAATACAAAACAGACCTCTGAGGCCATTGTCACAGCCCAGGACACATAGGACTCCCACAGAGCAAAACAATCTCACTGAAGACGAGCTCACAAACACCAATTAAATTACACAAAGAAACTATCTACCATGAAAGAGAGTCAGCATCAGCAGTACAGCAAATAGGAAAATCATCTCTGAGAACTTGTGGTAACAGGACAAGCTGAAAGAGATCAAATCGGTATGTTAAAAATTAAAAATGTAAAGGGAGGAATAAAAATGACAGTGAAAGAGCAGGATACTATGAAAAAGATTTGAAAAGGATGAAACAGATTTGAAAAGGAAGCAAGGAAATGAAAGACATAGACGTTGAATTTGTAAACAGATTGGACAGGCAAGCCAGCAGATTAGACACAGTCGAATTGACTGGAAGGCAAATCTGAGAAAATTAATCAGAATGCAACACTCTGGCAAAGGACTAGAACATTTGAAAGAAAGGTTGAGACACAGATGATAAAATGATATGGTTCAATATACAACAAATAGAAGTTGCAGAAGAAAAAATCAGAATGAATGGGACAGGAATAATATTTGCAATATTCAAAGCAAAAATGGATGAAAAATTTCTAGAATGGAAAAAAAGGCATGAATCTTCAGATTGAAGAGGCACACTGAGTCCTAGGCAGGAAAAATAAAAGTCAATCCACATAGGAGAAAAGGGAACCCTCTTGCACTGTTGGTGGGAATGTAAATTGGTGCAGCCACTCTAGAAAACAATATGGAGGTTCCTCAAAAAATTAAGAATAGGGCTACCATACGATCCAGCTATTCCTCTTCTGGGTTTTTATCCAGAGAAAACGAAAACACTAATTCCAAAAGACATATGACCCCCATGCTCACTGCAGCATTAATTACAATAGCCAAGATTTGGAAACAACCCAAGTGCCCATCGATGGATGAATAAAGATGTGGTTTATGTATACAATGGAATAGTACTCAGCCATAAAAAACATGAAATCTTGCCATTTGCGACACACGGATGACCTTGAGGATCTTATGCTAAGTGAAATAAGTCAGATGGAGAAAGACAAATACTGTATGATTTCAATCCTATGTGGAATCTAAAAACAAACAAACAAAACCAAATTAAATGAATAAACCAAACCAAACAAAAACAAACATGTAGATACATAGAACAGAGTAGTGTTTACCAGAGGGGAAGTGGAGCGGGGGAAGCCAGGGGCAGGTGAAATGAGTAAAGGGGTCAACTGTATGGTGACAGGTGGAAACTAAACTTTTGCTGGTGAGCACGCTGTAGGGTAAACAGAAGCTGAAATCTACATTGCCATCGGGTGGGCTGTGTGGAGCGAGAAGTGGAGAGACCGGGACAGACTGAGCTGGAGGGGGACCCTGGAGGGACTGAACACAGATGAGGATTAGAGAAAGCCTTTGTCCCCAGCCCAGAAACCAAAGCCTACGGTGTTCCGCCCTGGGTCTGGAAGACCCTGCCCGCCCCAGGGCCGGATGCAGCTCTGCCCAGCCCTGAGAAGAGGGCAGGCTGTCAGCCTAGAGACCCCATGGGGCTGACTTCTCACACATGAATCTCACTGTCTTCACATCAACACCAAGAAGTAAGTGCTCCTATTTTACAGATGAGGAGAGTGAGGCCCAGAGGCAGAGTGGCACGCCCAAGGCCACACGGTAAGGGGCGGGGCTGGCAGCTGATCTGACTCTGAGCTCATTCTTTTCATCAAAGGTGGGCGCTGTGCCTCCTACTCACGGCACCAGCAGCCTCCTCGGCCTCATCCCGAGGGGGGCAAGTGGCTGGAGCAGCAGGGGTCAGACCGGAGAGCAGAGGGCCCAGCAGGGTGGGGTGCCTGGTGGCCACCCTCCCTGTCTATGGCTGCCTCCTTCCCCTCCACAGATGGCAAGAGCTCGGGCTCCTGTAGGCTCCCCACTTCAGGGAAGCCCCCTCAACTTCTCAATCTGACGGCCAGTCGCAAAAAGCTTCCCAGAAGGCACCCGGCCAAGACGGAGACCTGGACCTCCCCAAACACCCCCAGCACCCCCTAAACTTGCTGGGAACCCACAGCCCTCCCGGGGCCTTCACCCCAGAGCTTCTTTCCTTCTCAGTGGTCAGCCAAGGCCCCCCATTCCCTGTCTCTTTCCCAGCTGGCCCTCAGCAAGGGGGTGGGTCCTGGGTCGTGTGCAGGGAGGATGGGAAAGGATGGGGGTGCGATGGCATGATGGGAACGCTGAGCCCCAGCCCTGCACTCTATCTGTGGACCCTTTTTCAGATAAAGACAGCACTCAGGCTCCCAACAGACTGAGAGTCCTTGGTTCGTTGCAGGCAGCCCTGACTGCACTGGCTTTTATGAGAAAGCGGCAAATCATAAGAAAACCATCTCCTTGGGAGGACTTAGTTGGGACAGAAATGGCAGATTGATGCCAGTTCTGGCCAATCGCCACATCAACGTGTACAGAATGCACAATGGATTCCAAACCATAATCCTAAATACCTGCAAAGAGCCTCAGCCGACCAGCCGCTCCTTTGACTCACTAAGAACAATAACAACAGTGAGGGCGGCTCCATCGCTCGAGCACGTACTCGTCTTTCTAGTGCCTTTCACAGCCTAGAGAGGCAGCACTGGGTGCATTTTACAGATAAGGAAACTGAGGTTACTGAGGTTAGGTAACTTGACCAAGGTCACATATTTAGAAAGTGGTGGAACTTTTCAAAATACTCAGTTGGGGAAATGCTCATCATTTGTAGAAAAAATTTCAACAAGGCCTAAGAACACAGGTTTCCAGTTAACCCTCAGTTACCCAGAAAAGTCATTTCCCCTACACACACACGCCTGTGTGTGTCTGCACGCACTTGAATTGTCTGATTCATAGAGTTCTTGATGAACAGGCCAGACCGCAGTGGGGAAAATGTACAGAAACCAGCAACTATATTCTCTGAATTCAGTCGTGTGCTTGGAGACCCCCAGGTAAAAGGTAACAAAACATACCTCATTCAAAGCAACTGTCAGGGAAAGGATAGGAAGCATGGGCCACCATCAGGGGCACAAGCATCCATTTGGGTCCCCCCTCCAACCCCTTGCTCTCACAGGTGGCTGACCCGGGGGCGATGGGCCACCTACCTGTGCTCACTGCAAGGCTGAAGGAAAAGCAGGAGACTGGTGGATACAGGCAGAGCTCAGCCGTCAATCTGCTGTGTGGCCTTTCTGGAGCTTAGTTTTCCCATGTGTAAAATCATCAGTCAGCAAACTTTTTATGAAAAGGGCCAGATAGTGAATATTCGGGGCTTTAGATCTCAGTCACATATTCTTCATTTTTGTTTGTTTTTTGTTTTTGTACAACCCCTTAAAAATATAAAACCCTATAAAAATGGAACCAGGCCAGAGAGGCTTCCCAGAATGTACCAGAAGAAGGCAGAACCACCTCTGCTCCCCGCCATCGTAACTCCAAGTTCTCACTCGGCCCCTTAAAATGGAGATGCTCCCAGCTTTTTCTTGGCAGCCAGGTCTCTCTTCGCCCCTCTGGATTAACAGTTATTCCCCTGCTCTAAAGCACTGATTAAAAACAAAAACCAGCCAAGTCTTCTGTAAAACGGAGGCTTCGTCCAGGGGTTGGCCACACTCAAATCCCTCTGGGGGATAACAAAACTGACAAAGCCCAGTGACAAATGGCCTCAGAGTGGGGAGGCCATCCAGGGGCTGAGGGAACCACAGACCGTCCACCCGACGGTGGAGGGGCAGCTGCTACTCAGGCCCCATCAGGGCACTGTGGCTGGTGAAGCGGATCTGATTTTAAGAGAAGTCCAAGATCTAGAATTTTATACGGTACTTCCCCCCTACGCCCCCATTTTGTTTTTTGTTTTTTATGTTGACAATTAGATCAAAAACAAAACAAAAAAACTGTTGGGAGTCTTGAGATAAAACTTCTCTGGGCCTTATTTGCCTGAGTCTTCCACGTGCACCTAATCAGCCAGCCCCTCCCCAAACAAAAGAGAAACCTCAGGGAGTTATATGATGACCCCAGAACCCTGTCCTTTGGGAGACTCCCCTGTCCAGAGGGCTCTTGGAAGTGGGAGCATTCACAGGAAGTGATCCCTGAGGTCTCTTCTCTCCTCCCTCCACAAGGCTTCCTGGACTGGGGGCAGCCCCGGCCCTGCAGCTGGCAGACAGCCTGGTATTCTCGGTCACCCCTGATCTCCACTTCCCTTTCACGGGGTTAGAGTTAATCTGAAACAGTGACCGCTAAACACAGAGGAAAGATGCTCCCGGTCATGGAGGTGGGCCCGACAGTTGATGCGGGAGCATGTTGGACGTGCGGATGTGTGCATGTGTATGTCTCCACCGCTGGCCAGAGCACGATGTTCTAAAGGGGAGCTGCAGGAACCCCAGACTTTCCCACAACACAGCAACCACAGGGAGGTAATGTCAGGTTAATACCAGGTGTTCTGATGGGTCAGTGGCCATGCTGACCCCACCCTGCCAGCCCTGCCCATGAGCCTGTGTGTGTTGGGCGGGGGCGGGGGGGCGGGAATCTGTGTCCTCCTCACACGCTCAGCTGACCCTGCATGACCCTGACCTTGGACATGTTCTGTGCTTGTCCTTGTGTGCTGTGTGCACCAGCCAGGCCCTCTATGCCACAGTCATCTTGCTGTCTACAGGGCTCTTCCTCAGAAGGCCAGCTGGCCCTGCCTGGGAGCTCACGGCAGTCCTGCTTACAGGGCGAATTTTGTGCTGAGTCGGTGAGCTGGGCTGCGGCAGCAGTGCAGCAGAGGCCAGGCCAGGTGTTCTGGGTGGCCCAGGAAGATGAACCATCAGCATCTCCTTGCCACAACTGTCCTGAGGTCAGAACGAACTTGGGTCCAACAGGGTCCCTGAGCCAGAGAGTTTCTGTGACTGCAAAGGCTGAGGAAGCTGAGTTGGAAGGGTCAGAATCCAGTGGGCCCCCCCTAACCCACTCCCTGCTGGGAGTCCAGCCTGAAAAAACAATGATTAGCTACTACTATAGATCAACGTTTCTCTCCCTGTTAATGTCAGTTCAAAAAACCTTGTTAATTTGGGCCTCACTGTGTCCACTAGGATGCTGGTCAGAGGGCAAGCCCTGCTGAGCCAAGGGGCCTGGCAGTGAAATAGAGGGGAGGGGGCCAGTGTCGGGGATTTTGAACCTACTTGAGGGGTTCTTTTCAAGTTGGTTTCAAGCAGGTCTCTAGAATAGGAAGCCAGGCATGTTCTAAGAGGAGATAGAGGTCCCAGAGGGTCAATATGAGACTCCCAGAATTTTTTCTGAAAAGCTTCACATCTCTACCCCCAGGAGGGTGTGCAAGGATTTGCAAGCTGGTGGAGAGGGAAAAGTAGAAGGAACAGAGGGTGCAAATGCACAGAGGCATGAGGGACTTCTTGAACGACCTGAGAAGGGCCTACTGGGGCAGGAGAGGGAGGCCTCACTCACCTCTGACAGAGAGCCCCAATCATCCGGGCCTCAAGGAGGGTCGGGGAGGGTCCTGGGGACCCGGCAGAGCCTGTGGGGTTGGAGGAAGCACCCTCCCCTCAGTCCGCCCTTTCTGCCTTTAGCCCCCCTGGTCCCTTTTCTGGGGAAAAGAGGAACTACTTGGGGGCCCGGGGCTTTCAGCGAAGCCCGAGGGGCCAGCGATGCTCCCGCTCTGCAGCTCCCTGTCTGGCAAAAATTTGGACCCCAGAGAAATATTGGCGGCCTTGGCTAGCCGAATTATTCTTTCGGTTTGAACCAGCTCCCCCTTTTGACTCAGATCCGCTGAGCAAGGAAAGCGCTTTCCGAAACCCCCGCCGGTCTCCCCTGGCTCAATGCGCCCGGGGGGAGGGTGGCCGGGCCGCGCCGCGCCGCGGGTCCGCTCGGGCAGCGCTCCCCGCCCCGGAACCCCGGCTCGGCTCCCCGGGGCGGCGCCCCCCCGCGGACCCCGCAGTCCCCGCGCCCGGGTGGAGCGGCGCCGAGGGCGGGCGCGGCGGGAGCGCTCGCTTCCCGGAGCAGGCGAGGCAGCTGTCCCGCGTCGGTGAGGACCCGCGCGCGGGCCTGGTTGGAAAGAGAAAGCTGCCCATCACTTCCCCAAAGCACGTGCTTAAGGCACCAAAATAGAAAAAGAAAAATGCTTGGAAAGAATTCGTTATTTCCAAGCAAGCATCGAAATCACCGTTCCGGGAAAAGCCAGTCTTGTGGGACTTCCTTACACTAACCGAACCGTTCAGAGTTGTTTTTATTTCAAATTCCGCGAGCGGGTGGGCATCGTGATCCTTTTAGGGTTTAGCCCTCAGGCCTCCGTGCCTCACCAGCGTACCCTAATATTTTCGAGCCCCCATTTCAGATGCTGGGGTCACAGGGCTGCCCAGCTGTTATTTTGCAGTTTCTAGCACAGCAGGCCACTAGGAGTTCTGCTTAATGCTCCTGTCTCTGACTCACAAGGGGAGGAGGGGATTTCTGAGCTGTTTCAAAACTTAACCAGAATATTAGGGGTTTCAGGCAGCCCTTGTTTATTTAAAAAAAAAAAAAAAAAAAAGCCCCAAAGCCAACAAAATATGACACATTGACACATAGAAACATAAGGAGGGAAGCTGGGATAGGTAGAGAAGGAACACCCTGTCTGCTACCTTGGAGCAGGACCTGAATCCCAGGTTTCCTGTGCCCCTCCCCCAGCCCTGGCTCACCCCATGCCTTCTGCTTTGTCCCAGGCTGTGGATAAGAGCTAACATTTATGGAGATCTTCCTCCCACCAGGCACAGTTCTAAGCTCTTTATAAGAAATAACTCATCCAGTGCACATAACTGCACTAGCAGGTGTGCGACTGCACTAGCAGGTGTGCGGGCTTTTATTATGCCATGCCCATTTTATAGATGAGAAAACTGAGCATGAAGAACTTAACTGATTTCGGGCACTCAGTCTTCGTGTGGAGAATGCCCATCACTTTCCCCACTCCGCGGAGGAGTCAGATCCCTCTCAGCCACAAGGAGGCCTCATTCACCAGAGTGAGGCTAGGGGGTGTCTGGAACCTCCCTCTTGCAGAGTTCTGTGGGTCAGGGTCTGGGAGACTCTGAGTCCCCTAGAGGATTGAGCAGGAGCTGCCCAGAGTGGAGTTCCAGGCCCCAGATCCTACTCGCGGCTCCACTGAGGGTCCAGCAGCAGCAGGGATACCCAGTGTAGGGGCTCTGATCCCAGCTGCCAGCCTGGGGCCAGAGGGATGGCATGACCACCAGACCTGTAGAGCTACCCGGCCCAGGGGCTCCAGAAAGACGGGAACATGTGTTACCTCAAGGCCAAAATATCACAGACTATCCTGCCCTTGAAAATTAGGAAGTGCTGCCCTGGGGAAGGGCTGGATGGTACATGGTGATGTGAGGAAGGCAGTGCGAGGAGGTGGGAATGGATATCCTGCCCCTTCCTCTTCCCTTCTTCTCCTGTGTGTCCTTCATCCCCCTTCTGTGGACCTCCACTGAGCACCTACTATGTGCCTGCCCTCCGTGGCCTCTCACTTCCTCCTCTTCCTTCCCAATTCCTTTATTCACCGGCTTTAGGATCTCCTGAACCTACTGCGGGAGCTCAGACAAGTCCCTTCCATCTCCGAACATGGGTCTCCTCTCTGGAAGAGCAGAGGCCTGGGGCTGTGGCCTGCCAACAGCATAGCGCTGGCTGATAGGAAGGACCACTCCTCACTGGGGATAGGCGCTCAGTAGATGCTGGCCAGTCACATAATGGCATGGGACTGACCACGGGAGACTCACTGTGGCAAATGTCAAGCAGAGGTGTATGCTGGGAGCGCTGGGACACAGAGCTGGTGTGGATGCGTGCTTTGGAGGGAGCCTTGAAGGATGAGCAGAGGTTCGTTCTCTAGGTGGATAAGGTGGGAACTCCCAAGCCAGCGAAGGGCACTTGGGCAGAGGGAACAGCTCGTTCAAACACTTGGTGTCGGGAACAGAGCTTGGGACACGGGGAGGACAGTCCTCCCAGTGTGACCGTATTGTCAGATTTGGCAGGGAGGGGTGGACGCCAAGCTACCACCATGCCCAGGAGCTGTCCTTACCCCAGGTCGACGCCCAGGGAAACCACCTACATGCAGCCCTCTCCCTTCAAATGTGGCCTGGTAGAGCCTGCTGAGGCCAAGGCAGGGAGAGAAGGCAGTTGCAACAGAGCAAAATCTCACAGGCCAGCCCCATGCTGGAGACACCGAGGCACAGGTGGGCAGCTGAGGAGAGGCGGGGGGGCTGGACAACCATCTGTCCCCTTTCAGCGTTCCCAAGGTAGGCCAAGGTGGTGCCCCAGATGTGGAAAAGGAAGCCTCAGGGGCTGTGGGCTGTCAGGTGAGTTACAGTTGAGTGTGTATATGTGTATGTGTGCTTCTATGTGTGAGCTACAGTTTCCTCGATATGCAGGATGCATGTCAGATACACAGGTGTACACGGGTTTGAACACATGCTCCTGGGTATGCAAGAGCAGAAAGGATGTACACTAGGTGTGGGGAGAATTTGAGCTCTTGGTTGGCAGAGTGGGAAGGAAGGAGGGCCTGGGGTATAGACAGGACCATTTAGACCTGAGTTCCCCTTGGGTTCTCACTGCCAACAAACATTGTGGGATGTCGGGAAGGGACGGCAGAACCCCACGCTCCCCACCCCGTGGCAGTTTCATCACCAAGAAGATGAAAGCAGAGGCCTGACCTTCAGGTATGGTGTGGGGAGAGGTGCAGGGAGAGCATGAAATTTCTAAGCGATCTTGAATTCTTAGAGCCAATGTTCTCCAGACAACACCAAGCCTAGAAGCTTTTTTTTGGCTATGTTGGGACTTCGTTGCAGTGTGCGGGCTTCTCATTGCGGTGGTTTGTCTTGTTGCAGAGCATGGGCTCTAGGCGCACGGGCTTCAGTAGTTGCGGCACGTGGGCTCAGCAGTTGTGGCACGTGGGCTGTGGAGCGCAGGCTCAGTAGTTGTGGCGCACGGGCTTAGTTGCTCCACAGCATGTGGGATCATCCCGGACCAGGGATCGAACCCGTGTCCCCTGCATTGGCAGGCAGATCTTAACCACTGCGCCATCAGAGAAGTCTAGAAGCTTTCACTGTGATATCAGCAAAGTCCCACGAGTTCGTTTGGGGAGCAGGAATTAGAGCAGCAACGCCCCCCCCAACCCAAGCCTAGGCTTCCAGCACTGAAGGGGTTAATGGGGCCCACTCAGGTTGGAGAGAAATCATTTACCTTGAGCACAATTTCTCCCAGCATTCTGGCATCCTGGCCAAACCCTAAGACCCCAACTGGGGACCTCAGGACCTTGAAGCTGCTACCTGCAAACATAGAAAACCTGATCAGATGGGGAGTCTCAGGGCCCAGCCCAGATCACTAAGGCCAGGGCTTGGGGTGCACACAGGGCAGCGCTGTGCAGGGGAGCCAGCAGTGTGACCAGGGCTTGGTCCCCTGGTGCAGGGAAGATGCCTGCTGTGCTAAGAGATCGTTGGGTTTGGGGGGGCGGGATTTAAGTATTTACTTCTTTCTTCCACAGGCTCAGAAGTACGTAGAATCTGCTTGGTCGGAGGCTATTTTCACATAACACCACCGACACAACAGAAGGTGTTTGTTGAAGGCCGTTATTTCTAACCCTCACAGTAATCTTGCAACGTAGGTATTGCTAAACCCATCTTACACGTGGGAAAATTGAGGACTAGAGATGGTGAGTCACTCACCCAACGTCACCTGAAAGTGAGGGCGCCAGGATTGGGGAGCAGTCAGCTTGACCCCAGAGCCTCGGAGGCTCCTGTTCCAGTGGACTGGCTGAGCGGGAGTGCAGCCTCCTGGGAGGTCGTGAACCTCTCCATGCTTCCCTCTGTCCTTTGGTGAAAAGGGAATTTCAAAAGTGCCCAATTCGTTGCAAGAGTGAACGTGTGTAAGGAGCTTAAAGCTGGGTCTGGCCTGCCTCAAGCATTCAGCTGTAAGCTTGAGTTACTCTCTACTGCTTTGGGGACTGGTGTGAGAAGCCAGTGGGAAGACTCTGGGGCCCAGTAGCCTTATCTGCCAAGGGTCCCAGGTTAGGGTCACCGAGGGGGAGATGATACCTGTGTCTGGCTCATGGCCAGGCCCCAGTTCATGTTGTTGGTCCTGGAGCAGGGCGTAGGGGGCAAGCTCTAGAGGCAGCTTTTTTTCTTTTTTTTGGCCACACTGCGCAGCATACTGGATTTTAGTTCCCCGACCAGGGATGGAACTTGCGCCCCCTGCAGTGGAAGAGTGGTGTCTTTTTTTTTTTTTTTTTTTTTTAATATTTATTTATTTATTTGGCTGCACCGGGTCTTAGTTGCGGCATATGGGATCTTTAGCTGTAGCATGCAGGATCTTAGTTCCCTGACCAGGGATGGAACCCATGCCCCCTGCAGTGGAAGCACAGAGTCTTAAACGCTGGACTGTAGAGGCAGCTTCTTGATCAGCTCGCCCTACCCAAATTCATCACAATCCTGACCTCGGGATGCCAAAATCCTTGATGACTCCTGCAGTCTAGGGCAAAATTGGCACCTCTTGGTTCGTTTCACACCCTCCAAGTGTCCCCAGACCTTTGCTCCTGCAGCTATCGAGATATGAACTCTGGAATCCGGGAGAAAGGGGGGACACTGAAGACAAGGGAACCCCAGCCCCGTCTGGCCTAGGCCCCTGGCCCTCATTCACCTTGCAGGACCGCCCCCACAAGGGCACCGATTCTCCTGAGAGGAGGCAGCCCCAAACCTTCCTCGAAGCCCTTAACAATGAGGTAAACTGAGGCCTGGCGGGCCGCTCCCCCGCCATCCCCTAGCTGGCTGCCAGGCCGAGCCCAGGGCCCAGCTGTCAGGGCGCTGGCGTCCAGCCTCCGCCCCGGGCAGGGCCGAGCGGCGGAGGCGCGCCAGCCGCGCCCCCTCCTGGCTGCGGTCCCGCCCCGGGCCCCTGGAGCCTGCCTCTCCCCCTCTGATGTAAGCTGATTATTTTAATTCTCTTACAAGCAATGGTGTTTAGAGAAATGACTTAACCGGATTACTCATCGTCTATAATGACTTGGCCTGGCTTCGAGGCTATTCCTAGACGTGACGCTTGAGGCTTTCTTTCTTTTCTTTTGCTACTTTTTTTTTTTTAATACCAAGAAATGACAGCCTTGTGCTCGCACGGCCCCGCCCCTACACTCCCATCGCACGGCATCCTGGGAGACGTAGTTCTCTCCGGCCCGGGCGCGGGCCCCTCCCACCGCCCCCGCCCCCGCCCCCGCCCCCGCCTCGGAGTCCTGGGAACCTGCGGGTGGTAAGAAACCCTGCGGTAGGAACCCCGGTTGTGCCGTCTTTGGACAAGTTACTTAAGCGCTGCATGCCTCGGTTTACTCATCTGTCAAATGGGAGACAGTCATACGACAGGGATGAAAGGTTAGCGGAGATCTTATTTTAAGTAAAAGCTCTATACAGACCCCACGTTTTTTTAAAAAACAAAAAAACAACCTTATCCAGTGCATTTGTACTGACCTCCAGTCTAGACTTACTATTTTGTGTCATAAAGAACCAGGCTTTGGTTATCCAGGTCTCCAGGGCTTAAGAGGGAGCTGGTCTACAGCTGGCCTTTCCTTATTCCTTACTCTGCGCAGATGAGTCTACGATCTCATCCAACACTTAAACTCTCTGCTCCTCGGTGTCCTCAACTGTAATATGGGCATAAATATAGTGCCCACTTCATAGGGCTGGGGTGACAGTAAATGAAATAATCCGTGTAAGATGCTTGGTGCAGTGGCTGATAAACACTGGTCAAAGGTACCGTCATCCCTCCCAGCACTAGGCCGTGGCTCAGGAACTGTTTGAAGAAGGAATGGCTGATTCTTGGCACCTGTGAGGTTGGCAAGAGCTATAGCTTTTGCTCCACGAGATCGGAGCTTTGTTCTGGTCGTGGCTATGTCCCCAGTGCCTAGCCCTAGCCCAGTGCCGGCACATAGCTGCGCCACAAATGTCAGATAAATGAATAAATGAAGAATTACCGGGACTTTCCCTGGTGGTCCAGTGGTTAGGGGCGCAGGTTCAATCCCCGGTCCAGGAAATAAGATCCCACATAACCCGTCGCGCGCTGCCAAAAAAAAAAAAAAAAAAAAGCATTACCCCTGCTTTGCTGATGAGGAACCAGAGGCTCTGAGAGGTCAAGTGACTTGCAGAAGGTCACACAGCAGAGCTGGGCTGTCTGTGTGGAGATGAAAACCCACATTTTCTCTCCTTGTCGCCCTCCCTTCTCCCCCTCCCCCCAACACACATGGGAATTCGACTTTCACCCTTCAGGCTCTAGAAGCGTAAGAATCTCGGGTTTCTACCCAGCTGGGACCCAGGCCCAGCCCAACAAAGGATGTTGTTCCAGATTGGGCTGGAGGGCAGGGCTGGGTGGGGAGGGGGTTGGGGGGAAGGGGCAGCAGCCAGGTGCGGATGTGCTCCCAGAGTGGACAAAGCTGGGGAAGCTAGTGTTCACGTGCCCCCGGGGGGCAAAGTGACCAAAGCTCTCAGATCCCCCTCCCAGCGCCACCTCCCCACTCCCTCACCCCCGGCAGTTCCCCAAAGGCCGAAAGCTATTCTCGGCTTTTTCTAAAAGAGGCATTTGAAGCCATGAGCCAATTTTTTCCATTCCTGAGCTTGGGTATCGTCTATTTCGGGCGTTTGTTGTTTTCCATGAGTTGCGAATGCCACTATGAAGCCGGCCTTTCCTGGACAGCAAGCACGAGGGAGCGAGGCAGGAGCCAGGCGGGGCCGGCGGTTAAAAATACTTCCCGCTTCATTTCTCCTTTGAAAACAAAGCCCTGGGGGCCTTTTGCAACTGCCGAGCCTGGGAACGGAGCTTCCCAGAGCAGAAAACTGGCTGTGTGTTATTTCCTGAGTGTGCTGGATGGGTTTGTGGGTCCCAGAAGCAACAACACGGACTTGCTGTGTGACCTTGGACAACTCGCTTAACATCTCTGGGCCTGCTGGCCTCATCTCCAAAATGAGGCCAGGTGGAAAGAAGATCTTTAATGGTCCCTCCAGCTCTGAGAGCTCTGGGATGAGGACCACCCCCGCCAGGACCAGGTTTTCTTCCTAGAACTGGGCCAGCAAGGGGTTCTTGGATTTGGAGGCAGGAGGTAGGAGAAAGCAGCTTTTAGCTCAATCTCCTGGACTACTTTGTGAGCTCTGGAGCCTTGTAAATGTTCTAAGGGGGTCCAGAATGTCCTCAGAGGATTCCCATAATTGCAAAAAGACCAAACACCACAAAGAGGGGATTTAAATAAAGACCCTGGTAGATCCATACCAAGTCACGCAGCCTAACAGCCAGGCGGGAGAACCAGATCTGTGTTCTGACAAAGAGGGATCTCCAAGATACATTGTTGGGCAAAAAAGCAAGTTGCAGAATGGAACAATTAGAATTGTATCACTTTTTTAAAAAACACCCATAAAACAAAGTTACATATTTTTCTACACCACGTATTTATGAAAATACATAGGGAAAGTTCTGGAAGCTTTTACCCAATCTGATAATAGAGTCCTTATCTCTGGGTCAGGGAGGGAACTGAGTTTGGAGTGGTGTCAGAGAGGACCGACTTATTTGTAATGTCTTTATAGGAGGAATGCATTCATTAGTGGTGCTTTTTAAAAAAAATTAATTTGTTTGGGACTTAGAGAGACACCAAGACATTGAGGGCCTAGGCTACTTCTCTCAGCTCATCGTGGGCTGGCAGCTGATGGTTGGTAGATGCAGGAGGAGGGTGCCTGTGGGCTCGAGGTGGAGGTGTGTGAGATAGTGGCTTGACCAATGGATGTATTTATGCTTTTAGGGAAGCAAATGGAGATGTCATTCCTGTGCAAGATTTATTGGCTGTTGTAAATTATTTTCTATTGCAAACAGCTGCTGCAGGTGGCAATTAAATTTAGATCATATTGTTCCCAGGTTGGCACAGGCAGGTGTGGACTTGCTGAAGCTTTGCACAGCAGCCACTGCCTGTAAGAGTGTGCTGGGCTGCCCGGATGGCAGAATAACTCTATCCCGTGTGGGATGAGCTGCTGCTTTGTCAGGCAGTGAGTCTATCCAATCTGGGAGGGTGGGGTTGGCCTACATTGGGACGGTGAGGCCAGCGTCCTGGTCTCCATCCTGAACCTTGGGCAAACAATCCTTATAGAATGGACGAGGGAATACCCTGGTGGTCCAGTGGTTGGGACTCCGAGCTTTCACTGCCAAGGGCACAAGTTCGATCCCCGGTTGGGGAATTAAGGTCCCGCGAGCCGTGCAGCACGGGGCCCCCCCCACCACAAAAAAAAAAAGAATGGACAAAGCTACCTGATGGCATTCCACATAGCATCTGCCACCACGGCCTCAGCTCTCCTGGAGAGAGCTTGTAAACTGGGAAGTGGGGTGCACTATTATAATCACCATTATAACAATTGTTCTAGGCCGTTACTATTGTTGATGATGTGTCTGTTACTGAATCTACAAGCACTGGCTTTTACAAACCAACCCATTATGGGGTAGACAAGGGAGCCCACAGTGTTGTTCACTCTGGGCTGAGCTTGGAGAGTTCTTCCATCTCAGAGCCAAAGGGTAAGGGAGAGGGTTTCAGGGTCACCAACATACAACCCTGGTCCATTTGTTTAGGGTGATGGCTGGGCAGTAATAGATGCAAACCTGGTTGGTGGGTGCCTGGGTACAAGGGCTCCTTAACCATCTGTATTTCCAATCTGCGCCTTGCTCCTGGATACCAGGCCTCAGTACCAGCTACCACTGGACATCTTGCTGACCCACCATGTCCTCACCAGCACTCAAATCTTCCCCCTTATGCTTTCTCCTCCTCAGGCCGTGGTCCCTGATTCAGTTAACAGCTCTGCCAAGAGATGAGGGAAACGGTTGAAGGGGCCTGTACTGGAGCTCTGATGCCTGGATTTAGCTCAGGCTCCACCACTTACCAGCGATTTACTTGAGCTGATTAATCCTCCAGAGCCTCAGTTTTTTTGTTTTTTGTTTGTTTTTTGGCCGCAAGCCTTGTGGGATCTTAGTTCCCCGACCAGGGATGGAACCCATGCCCCCTGCATTGGAAGCGTGGAGTCCTAACCACTGGACCGCCAGGGAATTCCTGAGAGCCTCAGTTTTATCCTATAAAATTAGGAAATGCATAGAGCTGTTTGTATTAAAACTAATCAATAAAATTGTGGGCGCCTACTCTTGTGTTAGGAGCAGGGTTTAAGTCCTAGCTACCCACATGCTGAGACCTTAGGCTCTTTCTTCAAATTGAGGTAAAATACATATTACATAAAATTTACCATTTTAACTATTTTTAAGTGTACAGTTCAGGGACATTAAGTACTTTCATATTGTTGTGCAACCATCACCACCATCCATCTCCCAAACTTTTTCATCTTGCAAAACTGAAACTCTGTACTTATTAAACACTAACTCCCTATTCCCCCTGCCCCCCAGCCCCTGGCAACCACCATTCCACTATTTGGCTCCATGAATTTGACTCTAAGTACTATAAGTGGAATCATACAGTATTTATTATTTGTGTCTGGTCTATTCAAGGTTCATTCATGTTGTAGCAGATGTCAGAATTTCCTTCCTTTTTCAGGTTGAGTGATATTCCGTTGTATGTACAAACCGCAGTTCACCCATTTATCCATCAATGGACTCTGGGTTGCTTCCACCTTTTGGCTATTGTGAGTGATGCTTCCAGACCTTGAGCTCTCAAACCCAAGCCTCGGTTTCCTCTTCTGTGACGTCAGTATGGCTGAGTTACTTCTCCCTCCAGCAGAAGCCCTGCTGCAGCTGGCTCAGCATCTCCTCGGGCCCCCATTCCACCCGAAGCCTCACCCCTCCAAGCAGGGGTCATGCCCCCTCTTTCGACTGCTCACTTTGTAGCTGTCCTCTCTGTCGTTGAGATATATGTGGACACTGGCCATCCACATTTATCAGGTTTCCTGTCCCAGGCATTTCTGGGACCCCACAGAGCTTTGGCCAAAGACTTGCTACTTTGGGCGGGGTCCTTGTTTAGCTAACACCAACCATCTCTACTTATATGCTGGGCTGGGAGGGAGATGGACAATGCCTTCCACGGAGTTCAAGTCAAAGTCAGAAGGGCTTTGCTCACCCCACCCAGACGCCCAGTGCCCTGCTGAGAAGCAAGGAGGATTTTTCCAAGGCTCGAGTTTTGCCTCCAGAGGCACAAGGCACCAGTGACTCCTGGGTGTCCTGCCTCAGTCCCTCCAGGTCTCTGAGCCTGGGGAGGGGAAGAGCACACTACAACCCCCAGAGTTCCCCGGCCTCAGGGGGCGGTCCCTGCCCCTCGCGGAAGAATCGGACCCGCCAACCGGAGCCCAGAGAGGAGCCGGGGTGGGCCAGGCGGGGCGGGGCGGGGCGGGGCGAGGCGGGGCCGCGGGGAGGCGGCTGGCAAGCTGCGCGGCGGGTCAGTCGCGCGGAGAGCGCGGGGTCGGGAGGCAGGAGTGTGCGGAGGGTCTCGGGCTGGAGCTGCGGGACCTCGCCGGGCCATGGGTAAGCGGCTCTGTGGACCGGCCCGGGATGGGGCTGGCGACCCCGTGGGAGGGCGAGGTTGCGGCGCCAGGTCTCCCCCGGCGCTCGTAGCCGTCGGTGCTGCCTTGGGGGGCTAGCGGGGCCGGGGATGGACTCGAGGGCGAGGGCGCGCGGGGACTTAGCCTGGACCGGGGCGCCCGCTCCCCCCGCCCCGAGCGGGAGGGTGAGGCCCGGTGTCGGCGCGCGCTCTTCGAAAAAAAGAAAGACAAAAAGTTTTGGCGGCCAGGGGCTTCCCGGGCGTTTATCTCGAAACTCTTTTCGTCGTCTTTTGACTGAAATTTACCAAGTCCTGTACGGTTCTGTCATCCCACTTCCTGCTGTGGTTTTCAATCTCGAGCTGGTCTCAGCTAATTTGTTGTGACAGCTGTCCGCAGCAGTTCTCTGCCTGCAGCACCCCCCCGGCCCCCCACCCCCTCTCCCCGTCACATCCCGGTGGTTCTCAGAACCCGCCGGCGCCGCCGAGAAAGGGGCACCGGGGTCCGCTGGGCGCGCGGGACGCTTTCCATTGCGGCCGCCGTTTCCTGAAAGTGACTCTGCGCGGGCTTTGAAGAACTTGCTCAATGCATTTTGAAGAATCAACTGTTCCTCTTTCAGCCGAGGGGCGTGCTGATCCTTCGGCGCTTACCGGCTGCTCGCCCCCTACCCTTTCTCTTTTCCTTTTCTCTTCCCTTTTTTCTTTTCTTCTCTGGTCTCTCCTCTTCTTGTCTCCTGTCCACCCTCCTCTACACACCCCGCCCCCACCCCCACGCTCCCCCCGGCAGGGAAGAAGTAGCTTCCCTTTTTGCTCTGCTCATCTTTCTCTTGTCTCTTTTTTCTCTCCTCTGGTCTCCAGGAGGGACAGGGTGGCGGCCCCGGGAGTGATGGGGGCGGTGGGGTGGGGGAGAGAAGAGGAGTGGCGGTGCGCGGGCTGCGAGCGTGCGAGAAGTGTTTGGCTTAGCGCTCAGTCCGAGCCTGGAACCACGACACGGCTGCCTCGTCTCGGTCCCTGAGCAGGGTGTTCAGGGGGCGCGGCCAGGCCGGGCTCCCGTCCTCCAGACCTGCGGACGCTGGGATAGGGATGGGAGTCGCCGGCTGCCGGACCCCCGAAGGCTCAGGGTGCGGGTCCGGCGGCACTTCGCTGGCCAGACCCAGGGTCCCTTTGTTTGCGGGGTCGTCAGCTATCGAGGAGGGGTCCGCGGGGCCGAGGAGAGGATAACAGGTGCTTCTTGTCCCCTCCCGAGCACCAGTGTTGGTGGCTTGGGGTCTCTGCGCCCACAGGCCGTGTTAGGGCAGAGGAGGGATGGGAGATGGCAGCTAGTGGGTTGGGCCACGGGAGTGGAGTTCCAGAGTCCGTACAAGCCCCGGGGACCCGTCTGGGGCCTCGAACTTGGAACGGCAGAGGCAGAAAAGACCTCAGGGAATCAGCCCCTTCTTCTTTGAGTTACAGTCTGGGAAACTGAGGCTTACAGACCAGCCCTGGTCTGGCAGTGAGGACGAATCAGGCCTCTAAGACCCTGCGCCTCTCTCCCTTTGCAATAGTTTCTGGAGACTGGCCTGGGATGGCCCACCCTCCCTCTGGGACATTGCGGTACCGACTTGGAGAGCCATCCTTGGCGGAGGGTGTGGGGTGCTCTAGGAGCGGAGCGGAAAAGCTGAGAGGCAAACGAGTGCCCCAGGCAGAGGTCAGGCAGCTGACACAGCTCCGTCCTGGCTGTGCCTCTACTGTTGGCCAGTGTTTTGGACAAGCTGCTGCCAAGCCTGGTTCCCCCACAGGTGGAATAGGTGCAGGAAATGTAGTCTGTGGGGACACAGGAAACGGTCCATAGATGGAGCCGTTACTGTTATTGTCAAATATCACCCAGACTTGGAGGGGAGGGACAGTGGGCATTCAGCCCCATCCTGGAAAAGGGTCCTGGTTCCCCCACAGGTGGAATAGGTGCAGGAAATGTAGTCTGTGGGGACACAGGAAACGGTCCATAGATGGAGCCGTTACTGTTATTGTCAAATATCACCCAGACTTGGAGGGGAGGGACAGTGGGCATTCAGCCCCATCCTGGAAAAGGGTCTTTTAGGATATCCCAGAGCTGGCTAAAGAGCGGCCAAATTCCAGCAGGCCTTGGGAGTTGGCAGTGTCATATTTGGTGCCCCCATGCCCCCATTTTTCTACACTCAAGGCTGTCATCTTGGCCCCAGATGTTCCTAGACCCTGACCCCCCTCTTCCCCCAGCTGAGACCCAGAGGCAGGGCTGGGTCGGAGCTGCACCCTGTGCCCTCTGGGCTTTCATGTCCAGGTCGTCCGTCTGTCCTTAGCGCTGGCTGGAGCACAGCCCTTGGCAGGTCCCCCTTCCCCAAACCACGCTGGAGCGAGCCCCACACGGAGACTGCCAGGCAGCGGGCTCCTGGGCCACAGAGTGGACTGGCCGCTTCAAAGGCTGTCTTTGTTTCAGCTCCAGCTCAAGCTAAGAGAAACTTAAGCCAATGGCCTTAGGCGAGGAGGTGTGGCTGCGTCTGCTGGGTGTTACTGAGGCTGCTGTTACCATTATTGTCGTAATTGACGCGGTGCTCCCAGTGGGTGACTTTTCATGAAAGGAAGTGTCGCTTCCTTTCCATCACACCAAGGGTGAATGAGGCGGGGGAGGGGGCGGGGGGAGGAGAGAGAGAGAGAGAAAGAGAGAGAGAGGCAGGCCTTGAACTAGTCACAGCCAGGCGGCTCTCAGCATCAGCACTATCTGAGGTCAGGTAGCTCATACTGCATCCGTGAGGCTCAGTGGGGCTTGTGTTTTTGGAGCACCTGCTCTCTGCTGGGCAGGACTCCAGGCGCTGAGATACACCGGGGAGTGAGCAGGACAGGCAGACCTCAGATCTCACTGAGGGATGTGCGCACACATGTGCACACAGTCAACTGTGGTTTGTAGGGGGAGCCTCGTTTCTCGCTTTGTTCTGCTTAGAACGTTGGGCCCGTGGGGTCTAACACACCCACCTTATAGACAGGTAAACTAAGGTACAGAAACACCTGTGTGGAGTCAGAGCTCCCTCCCCATCCCTCCTCCTGCCCCACTCTCATCTGCGTTCAGTTCATCTGGCAGGGCAGCAGATTAACGGGAATGCTGTGGTGGGAGACTGCAGATCCCCCAGGGAGGGTGGGCAAATGGGTACCCTCTGAGCACAGAGAAGGAACTTGGGGTCTCCCTGCTCCCATTAAAAAACTCTAGATCTCCGGGTTCAGTGTCTTGGGACAGGCAGACTGCACTGGTTCCAAATCCCAGCTTTGCCACTAGTAAGCTGTGTGACTTCAGGCAAGTTACTGACCCTCTCAGAGCCTCAGGTCTTGTATCATTAAAGGGGGGAAATAATACCCACTGGGTGCTGGGAAGATGCAGTGAGCTAGTGTACAGAATTGCCTAGTCCAGGGCCTAGCAGAGACTGATTTCAGTTGGTGGAGTACATAGTGTGGAAAGAGAGGGAGAGAGGGGCCTGAGAACAGGTGGGCTTCACTTCGGGAATCTCCTCTTTTGCAGCCAGCGACTGAAAGTAACCTCTTCACTGCTGCGGTTTTAGGATCTAGGGTTAAGCTTGACTTCCACAGAGCCATGGAGCTGAACAGAGACAGATTCCTAACACAGGAGGGGCCTGAGCCATCCCACTGCCGAGCACCTGCCACGCCCCCTCGCTGCCGGTGAGGGGCTGGGTCACAGGGGCCCCCGAGATGAGGAAATGGCAGGGGGCTGTGAGCCTAGTCCTGCTGTCGTTGTCAGGGCTCTTCTCACACTATTGTCTAGCTGCACAAAACGCGGGGAGTAAGCTCAACAGGGATGCACAGGGCCCGTGAGCAGGAACCTCTGAGCACTGCAGAGGGAGACCTGAATCTGTGGAGACACATGGTCCTGCAGAGGAAGATGCACTAACAGAAAGGTGTTATTATTTTTCAGAGTAATTTCTAAATGTAAGTGCAATTCAGTCAAAACCTCAGTGGTTTTTCTTCTTCTTTTCTTTTCTTCCTCCCTTCCCCCCCTCTTCCTCCCTCCCTTCCTTCCTTCTTTTCTTCCTTCCTTTCTATGTGACAGAATTATCCTAAACTTCAGAAGGAATTTTCTAAGAGGAGTAATGATGGGGGACTTATGCTCTGAATAGTAAGTTGTGTTACAAGGCTACAGAAATTAAAACTGTACATGGGTCCAGCATTCCACAGTGAATCAAGCAGAATAGAAAGTCCAAAACCAGCCCCCAAAGTGTTCCTTACAAGCCTGTAGATTGTGGGAAAAGTAGCGTTTCAAATTATTGGGGGAGGAGATCACTCAGTCAATACTGGGACCGCCCACCCATGGGGAAGTATGGTTAAATCCCTATCTTGTACCTTATAAATTTATTTTTGGCTGTGTTGGGTCTTCGTTTCTGCATGTGGGCTTTCTCTAGTTGCAGCGAATGGGGGCTACTCTTCATTGCGGTGCGTGGGCTTCTCATGGCGGTGGCTTCTCTTGTTGCGGAGCACGGACTCTAGGCGCGTGGGCTTCAGTAGTTGCAGCACACAGGCTCAGTAGTTGTGGCTCACGGGCTTAGTTGCTCCGCGGCATGTGGAATCTTCCCGGACCAGGGCTCGAACCCTTGTCCCCTGCATTGGCAGGCGGATTCTTAACCACTGCGCCACCAGGGAAGTCCCTCATACCTTACAGGTTCCAGACAGATTAAAGTAAACAGAGAAATAATAACCATTATTGTCATTATTGCTTCCTGGATGGAAAAGGCAATGTCTGAAGGGCATGCCTTTGGAGAGCAGAGGTTTTCTTTTTGTAACTGAATCCACCTCCATTACAACAGGGCATCTGAGGCTTTGTGCTCAGAGGGGATCTATATACCCATAAGCTCGGGGCAAGACAGGAACTCAGTGGCCCATGGCAGCAGCGGTCACTCAGCGGCAGGTGGGTTTCTCCTGCCTCTGCGGCTGGATGTGGCTGGGAGACTGGGATGGCCTGTCTGTAAGCCCCTTCCCTTCCCTGCAGAGCCAGGAAAGGGGCCCAGCTCCGCTGTCTCGGGCCCTACATTTGCGAGGTGTGAGAGCTGGGAGGCAGGAGGACTCACCCGGCACCTACAGCAGGGGGTTTCAAACTTATTTCTCATAGCAGAACTCTTTTTCCAAATGAAGATTTACCCGGAACCCTGATCTACCAATGACTGGGGAAGAGAAGGATAGGACAGCCAGGGACAGGCCAGGCTGGGGAAGGAGGGCGAAGACTCTCCCCACCCTGCCTCATCCAGGGCTGCGAGGGTGTGGGCCTAGAAGGCCCTGCCAGGATGAGTGAGCACACCAGTCCTGGGTGGGAGAGAACGGAGGCCGGCTTCACTCTGGGACTCAGCCGCACAGAGAGATAGAGTGTTTCCCTTTGTGGCTCTAGGGAAGCTATAATCCCTTTCCCATCTGGAGTTAAACAGCTCAGATTGGTGACCTCCTTTCCAGGTAACCCAAGTGCCCGACTCCAGGAGATTTTCCCAGGAGAGAATGGCCCAGGCAGAGCTCACCAACTCTGGAACTGAGCAGGAGGGACTAGGGCCACTCTGGCCTGGTGGCTCTCAACCTGTCTGCCCTCTCAGCTCCCCTGGGGAGCTTTAAACTCTGATGCCCCTTGCAGGACCTTAAATCAAACTCAGGTGGGGGTGGGGTGGGAGACAGGCATGATGTCTTTTAAATGCTCCCCGGGTGATTCCAGTGGGCCCTGGTCCCACCGCCTTATTTCTCTGAGGCCTGAGGACAGTGCCTTTGACTTGTAGCGAATTTGCGAGAGGGCTTCAGTGAGAAGCCCCATCACAGGAACATGACGGAGAGACGGAGAGACGGAGCTGAGCATTTTCCCTTCAGGCAAGAAGGGAGAGAGGATGTGAAAGCAGAGCAGAGAAGGCAGGAAGGGAAAGGAGAAAAGCAGGAGGATGCAGGCGTGCCCATGACCTGGAAGGCTTCGGGATTCACAGATAGTTAGCAAAGGACTCCAGCGTCCTTCTCTCCCCATTTCACAGAAGGGGAGACTGAGGCACAGAGTCGCCCAAGGACCTGGTTGGAAAGGCATCAGTCTGAGGAGGGGCAGTCGTTAGCACCCACTTATTTCTGGAGATTGACTGTGTCTCCAGTGGTCAGGAGCCAGCCTGCAAGGACGGCCCAGGCCCAACTCATGCTTGACAAGTGTTAGGCTCGGTTTCTCTTCCAGGTTTATTTGGACTCTCCACCAAGGCTTCGCAATGTTGGTGATACAGCAGCTGCAGTGGTGGTGAGGCCAGGCCCCTGGACTGGTGGTCAGACAGACCTTGTTTTGAATCTGGTCCCCCAGGGCAGCAAGCAACTTAACCTCTCTGGCTTCAGTCTCCCCAGCCTCCCTTAAAATGGGATTCCTCTGGGACTCAATGAGAGAGCATACATGAAAGGGCCAGGGACACAGAGCCAAGAACCTGCACAGCGCCCTTGTGAACAGCTACCCAAGGGGACACTGTCCAGCGGCCGGAGGTTCTGCAGCTCGTGCTTCTGGGTACTGCTAACCTTGTGGGTCACTCTGGCACGGGTTTCTTGTTCTTATGGAGATTCTTTTTCTGTCTGGGTTGGAGGGGGAATCTTGCAGGTTCCCAGCAGTAAGAATTTCTCGAGTTGGAGCGAACCAGGACAGTTCTTGCAAGATTAACAAAAAGGAGAAAGGAAAGGAAAAAAAAAAAAAGAAAAGGTGGTCAGAAGACATGGGCTCCCGGTCTCACACCTGCTGCCAGCCAGAGCAGCTCCCAGTGGCTGTGCTTTGGCAGCGGCAGGGGTGCTGTGTCTTTGCAGCCATCAGCTCTCAGGACGCCCTTAGTAAAACCAAGCCCCTGGCTCCTCCCTTCCCTGTCAGGTTGTTGTGAGACTCACTCATTCTCGCTTACCTGCCACCTACTTTGTGGGTTGCTGGGCGGCCTCACGAAGCTCTCAGGAGGCCAGATGAGCCATGGGCATCTCAGTCTGGAAGGCCCATCTGGATGGTGTGAGGATGGCTAGAGGATGACTAGAGAGAAGTTCTGTGCTTGGCTGGGGGCTGGGAAGGGCCACCCCAAGGAAGCGACTTGTCGGGTGAGACCTGAAGGGTCACCAGGAACCGTGCAGGTGAGGGGAGCGTGTGGCCTAATTAGGGGCAGTGAGGACTCTGCTGGTGCTCAGGCAAAGGCTGGGTGCTTCACAAATAGGAACTTACTCTCTTCTTGATTATTCCTGGAGGGTTTATGGTCCAAGCAGCCCCCCGTGGTGCTTTGGGGGTCCACAAACATGGAAGCCTCCGCAGCTTTCCCAAACTTTCTGCCTGAATGTGGGGCGGGTTTTGGAGACGTGATTTCCCCGAGCACCACAGCCCCAGCCCCGGTCTCCTCTCACTTGACCCCAAAGTGATTTAGGGTTTCCTTCAAATTTGTGGGCAGAGGGCTGGAATGGAGGAAGGAAAAGTGGCAGGTGTGGCGTGGGCGGGGCCTGGTGGGGCTGAGAGGGGAGGAGGGCAGAGTTGGGGGAGCCCTGTGTGCGTTTAGAGGGCTGCCTGCAGCAGCCGGGACCGTGTGCAGAGGACACACAGCAGAGGACGGCGGCGAGGACTCACCCCCACCTGGCCCTCCTGCCGCCCGCTCCTCCCTGCCAGCATCTCACGTTCTCTCCCTCCTCCCCGCTTCTCTCCCTTTTCCTCTCCTTCCAGCACCTCCTGTCAAAGGCAAAAGGAAACAGTCAGAGGACGGTGACCCCCTAGACCCACCTGTGTCTCCTCCACCCAATGCTGAGCAGAACAGGAGCCAGAGCCCCGTCCAGCTGGAGGTGAGTCGGACGACCCCCCCGGGGCCCTCTTCCCTGCCCCACCCTCACCCCCGCCCCACCTGTGTGCAGCCTCCCAGGTGAACGTGGAGACTCCCTGGAGATGTGTTCCCTGCCCCCCATCCTGCAGAGAGGCTGGAGAGGGGCCCAGCCCCGCTGTCCTGGGCCCTGCACTGGGCGCTGGGCGCTGGGCAGACAGGAAGCCTCACCGTCACCCCTGGCTAGGGTTTCAGGCTTGGTTTCTATAGCAGAACCCTTTTATCAGATGAGGATTACCTGGAACCCTGATCTATGAAACAGATAAAAGCACTATTCTACGATGTAAAACTACATTTACATCCTCCCGTCCATCCAGATTTATAACATGGACCTTAAAGTCGCCTCGCGAGGTCAGCGCAGCTGTGCTGACCAGCGTGGTCGGAGCGGTCAGCCTCCACTCCTCAGCGTCGCGCTTCTCAGCCATTCGCTTCGGTGGCACGGGCTGGAGTAGAAATCCTGGTTCATGTAGAAAAGTAGCTGCAAGTGGGAACAGGTTTTAACAGATTGCCTGGAGTTCAGAGAAGAGGAATAGAAGAGCACGTTCATTTGAAGAGCTGTGGTCAGAGCGCCTTCATTCTGAGGCTCCAGAAAACAGCTGCCTTGGGCTCCAGTGTATTCCAATTCGTGCGTTAACATATCAGCTGGCTTGTTTATTACCAGAGGTCTTTGATTAGTCAAAATCACAGACATGGTACTTGAATAGAGTATTTTTGGAGCACGTGGCTCTCTGCACGGTTCTAGGCCCTGGTGTTTTCTGTCCCTCTTGTGCTTGGGGCCTCCCCTGCCAGGACCTCAGCCCCAGCCTAACAGTAGCCCCCTGCCCTGAGCTACCAGCCACATGAACAGCATCGGCAGAAATTCCCCCTGAGAGCAGAAACCAAAAGACCTGTGCATCTGACAGAAGTGCCAGTTGGAGCCCAGGACAGGGTCTCCCCTCCCTGAGTTAAGCATGTGGACGGGCGGGTCACAGAGTCAGGCCTGGCGGCGTGGCACCACAGAGCCAGGGAGCACCAGACACTTTTGTTCCTTCAACCTGGATCACAGGGGTCACTGGGAGCCCTGGGGACACTGTGCCTACCGCCAGGAACTCACAGTCTGGTAGAGGAGCTGAGATGCAGATGTGACAAATACAGCAAGTTGAAGAAGTGGTCAGAAGCTCGGAGAAGGTGCAGGGCTGCTCCCAGGGCCTCTGTGGACCCTGACCTGGGGTTCTGGGCACTAATAGCTGACACCTGTGCCTTTTTGACCCCAGGAACAACCAATGCAGCCCAGAGCTGGGTCTGGGGGTCTGCTCCCTCCTGTGGGAGCCTGGGGCTGGGGGCCACGCATCTCTTTCCTCCCCACCAGCCAGTGGTTCCGCCTGTCCCAGCCTCCCACCAGGTGAGGGCTCATCCTACTGCCTCATGTTCTTTCCCCAGGACTCCCCCGAGGCAGGCGGGGAGCGGGAGGAGGAGCAGGCCTTCCTGGTCAGCCTCTACAAGTTCATGAAGGAGCGACACACGCCCATCGAGAGGGTGCCCCATCTCGGCTTCAAGCAGAGTGCGTCCCTGGGGTGCAGGCAGGGAGGGGGTGCGCCCGGCAGGGGACCCCCACCCAGGCAGGGCATCGGGGAGCACCTCCGTTCTGGGTGACCCTGGACGCTGCCAGCCCACGGGGGTTGCACACAGAAAGGGTGCCGCCCTCCAGGCACGGGGCTGGCAGTGGGTGGGGCTGGATTTCCATCCTCACAGGCCACTGGGCCCCCAGTGCACGGGGCGTGGCCTGCCTAGCCATCCCAGTGGCCCTGTCTGGGTATGTGCTGGTTCTGTGCCTGCCTGATAGGGCCAGGGGCACCGGCTGCTGGCTACCCCCTCCTCCCGCCGTGACTGAGAGTGGCCCTGCCCTCTCTTTTCTCCAGTTAACCTGTGGAAGATCTACAAGGCTGTGGAGAAGCTGGGGGCCTATGAGTTGGTAAGCACAGCACCTCTGAGGCCTCACCCTGCTGCATCTCCTGGCACGTCCCAGCTGCACCCCCGGGGAAGCTGGGGAAGAGAGTGAGCCCAACAGAGCTGCCCTCACCCCTAGACAGGAGGACGAGGCAGCGTCCCAAACCCTGCCCTTTCCCCAGTTCCCCTGTGTGCTACGGGGAGAAGGAGGGACCCGCCTTGCACGCTGCTACTTTGCTGCTCAAAGCAAGATTTCCTCTCTTTCCCATCTGTTCTGTCCTCGTGCTTGGAAAGCTGCTTGGGCCAGCACTCGGGCGGCCCCTGGGCGGGAGACCTGGCTGGCGGCCAGGGGAGCCCCCTCCAACCTCTCCGTCCCACTGCTGGAGAAGCAGCTGCAAAACTGCATCCAAGTGGGGACCCCGAGGTGTGAGGACCCCGCGGCCAGGGAGTGCCCGCCGGCCATGCCCTCACGTGGCATCCTTGCAGGTGACTGGCCGCCGCCTCTGGAAGAACGTGTATGACGAGCTGGGGGGCAGCCCGGGCAGCACCAGCGCCGCCACGTGCACGCGCCGCCACTACGAGAGGTACGGCCAGGCCCCCGGGTCACAGGACCTGGGCCTTCACCCCCCAGGGTTGGACCAGCAGGGCCCTGAGGGGGGAGAGCAGACTGCAGGCCTCCTGGACGAGACGAGGGAGAGCGCGGGCCCCCGTGGGGTGTCTGTGTGCTTGCCGGGCAGGGGTGTTCGCGGTCTGGGGCTGGAGGAGGCCGGGTGGGCCTGGAGCGGTGGGAGCCTGCTGCCAGCCTGGCCTCCTGGTCAGCGTGCCCGGTTCCTCCTCAGGTTGGTCCTCCCATACGTGCGGCACCTGAAGGGAGAGGATGACAAGCCCCTACCCCCCTCCAAGCCCAGGAAGCAGTACAAGATGGCCAAGGAGCCTCGGGGGGATGACGGGGCCACTGAGAGGCCAAAGAAAGCCAAGGAGGAGAAGCGGGTGGACCAGGTGAGCTCTGAGCCCGGCTGGGGCCACCAGCTGACCCTGGCCTCCTCGTGCCCTGCCCCTCACAGCGCCCCCTACCTGTCCTCACCTTGGCCGCAGGGCTCCCTGCCTAGAACACCCAGAACCTCCTCTGAGGGCGGCACTGGTGGGTACGATGGGTGGGGTCTGAACTCCAGTCTGCACCCCGTTCACCAGTCCCTGTGTCCTGACCCCAGGCTGCGTCTATTCAGAGGACGGGACACCTTTTGAAAATTCTGCACAAAGGTGCTGGAAGGGCTAGCAGAGGCTTCTGGGTGCCCCCTTGGGACCTTGCTGTCACCAAGTCCCCAGGTCAGGGTGCATGGCCACACCCAGCCCTGAGGCCTGGCCTTTTCTCTCTTTCCAGATGATGCCAGGAAAGACCAAAACAGATGCCCCTGACCTGGCAAGGCTTCCTAGCCAGGAGCCCTCCAGGGACGGCATGGAACAGCGAGGCCCAGCCCCTGGGCCCTCTCTGCCCTTCGTGGGTGCCAGCGGCTGCCCTGAGGCCTACAGGCGGCTTCTGTCCAGCTTCTACTGCAAAGGGACACATGGTATCATGTCACCACTGGCCAAAAAGAAGCTTCTGGCCCAGGTGAGCAAGGCGGAGGCCTTGCAGTGCCAGGAGGAGGGCTGTCGCCACGGGGCAGGTGGGGAGTCCCAGGCACCCCCAGCTATTCGGCCCCTGGAGAATCCCCGGAGCCCAGGAGGGCCGGCCGAGAACTCCAGGCACCGGCTGACGCCTCCGGAGGGAACACAGGGCCCTGGTGGCAGCCTCAAGGAGGAGGCTCAGGTGGGCCCTCGCCCGTCGGCCCCCATCTTCACTGGCTGCTTCCACGCCTACCCCACCGAGGTGCTGAAGCCTATCAGCCAGCACCCCCGGAACTTCTTCCCCAGTCTTAAAGATGGGGTGTTATTAGGGCCTCCTAGCAAAGAGGAGGGGCTGCCAGCCAAAGAGCCCCAGCTGGTGTGGGGCGGGGATGCCGACCACCCCTCTGCATTCCACAAGGGCGGCTCCAGAAGGGGCGGCCTCTACCCCAAACCCAAAGCCTGCTGGGTGTCCCCCATGACCAAGGTCCCTGCCGAGAGCCCCGTGCCCCTGACCACCTTCCCAAGCAGCCCAGGCCTGGGCAACAAGCGCAGCCTGGAGGAAGAGGGCTTGGTCCATGGCGGCAAAAAACTGCGGGCAGTGTCTCCCTTTCTTAAGGAGGTGGATACCAAGGAGTGCGGGACCAAGTCTGTGGGGCCCGACTTGGCCGTCTCCTGCCTGCTGGGCCCGGCCCTGGGGCCCACCCTTCCAGAGGCCTACAGGGGCACCATGCTGCGCTGCCCACTGAACTTCGCCAGCACCCTGGACCCCTTAAAGGGCCAGGCCACACTCCCTTTCAGCCCCCTGGTCATCCCGGCCTTCCCAGCCCACCTCCTGGCCACTGCAGCACCCTCACCCATGGCCGCTGGCCTGATGCACTTCCCCCCCGCATCCTTCAACAGTGTCCTGCGCCACAGACTTTGCCCAGCCTCGTCTGCGTGGCACGTGCCACCTGCTACAACCTATGCAGTGCCCCACTTCTCCTTCCACCTCAACACCAAGCTGTAGGCCTGAGCCCGCAACACTGTGCACAGGGTCTGACTCAGCCTGGGATGGGTAGGCACTGCCAAGGGGCTCTGGGCTGGAGCCCACTCCTCAGGAGAACTCGGCTGTGCCTGACGCAGGGATGCGCCCTCGGCTTGGGAGCCTGGCCCAAAGAGAAGCAGTGAGAAAAGTGGGTTTATCTCTCAAGGAGGCAGCCTGAGCCCAGGGGCTGGGGGCCCAGTGGTTGCAAGGCCTTGGGAGAAGATGTTAAGGCTGATGGCTCCCAGCCGGGGCCCAAGAGCAGAGGCCAGGGGGCGGGGTGAGGGGTCGAGGGGCTGGTTAGCAGCGTGAGGCATCCAGGCTGCCTACGGAAAAGCCAATAAAACACCTGTGAATCCACGCAGCCCTGAGGTATGTGTGGCGTGGACCTTTGCAAGGGCAAGGTGGGGGCATCCTTGCGGGTGGCGCCTCCCACAGGGTGACACAGGGGAGCCAAGGAGAGGGACCTGCCCAGCACCTGCTCGGGCCTGGGATGCCATCACCCCAATGAAGAGTGGGACCCAGAGCCAAACCCAGCCTCCCGCTCATACCTCAGCAGGCTGTGCCCTTCATCCTGTGCCTTCAATCCGCTTGGCTAGTTGCGCCTCAGGACAGCTGCCTTTTACCTACCTCATGGTACAGGTGGGGGCCTGAGGCTCAGAGAGGGCTGGGGACGTGCCCAGGTTCCCCCGCAGGTAAGTGGGGGAGCAGAGCTGTGTACTCGGGCGTGACTCCAGTGCTCTGAGCTAAGCCACAGGGCCTGGCTGGCGGGATGCCCTGCAGCACCCCTGGGGGCTGAGGGCGTGAGCAGGAAGCGCTGGTCCGCCCTGGTGGTGGATGCAGACTTGCCGGGCTGCTGCTGAATCTTCCCGGGGAGCCCCCCGCTGCACCCCCAGTTGCCTGCCACACAAGTGGGTGGGGCACAGGAGGTTCCTACTGGGGGCACCTGGAGGGAAAGAGAGGGGTGAAGGGGCCGCAATCTTGGCCTGGGGCATCTGCCTTTTTTCAGATGTGGTTGCTCCAGGGGCTCAAACCCTGCAGCCTAACGCGCTCCTTCCTACAGGCTCTGCCTGGGGAGCAGTGTGCCCCCGCCTGTCTCAGTGGGAGGGGTGCCCCTGTCAGAGGCACTGCTTCCCTCCCCTCCTCAGGCTGCCTGTTCTCGGGAGCCGGGCACAGCTGCCTGCCGAGCTTCATACAGGTTCCTGGAAGGGCAGTGCCACTATTGGCCTCAGGGTCCTGACTTCTGGCATCAGATTTATCAGCTGGCGACGGGGTAGCTGGCAGGTGGTCACCGCTGTTGTGAACACTCAGGCTCTGCAGGGACATCTCTGGATTCCCCTCCTTTCTTTGGGGAGAAGCCAGGTGCCAGCCCAAGTAGCCCGAGCTCCCAGCTCCCGCAGGCACCCACGTGCTCCCATCCCTCTGAGCCTCTGGAGTCTCCGTGGTTGACGAGGAGCAGGGAGGACCGAATTCTCTGGCCACCCTCCCTGCAAGTGCCCTGGGTGCTGGGCTACAGGTCTTTGGGGTCAGGCCCCCTGGGTAGGGGCATCTACTGTGTGGTGGGCCCTGCCTGATACGGGGCAGGGTTGCTGGGGTCCCCTTCATCTGCAAAGCCACAGCGGCCTCACCCTGGCACAGAGGTGGGCTGGTGGCCTGGCAGCAAAACTTGAGCTCGGGTGGCTCAGAGCCGTGGTGGTGGCGCCCTCTGGAGGCTGCTCTGGGAAATACTCCTTTCCATGTGAGTATCTTCATGCTGAGCTGGTCCCCCGGGGGTGGGGGGCGGGACGCTGTGGCTCTGCTTGGGCATCAGCAAACACCAGGGCTGAAAGTGGACGAGCTTCCTGGAAAACCTCTATGCCCTGTGCCCTGCAGCTCCGGCGTGCTAGCTTTCCATGATTTTCCTCACTCCTCTCAATTCCCGGGGATGGCACCATCCCTATTTACAAATGAAGCAGCAGCTCTGAGAGGTCCCGTAGCCTCAGATGCCAGGCTGGGCTGAATGGAGTGCCTGGCTCGCTGGAAGGGCACCCTGTACATGCTTCCTGGCACTGCTGCCCTAGGCAGACAGCTGCACCCCAGGTCATCGTGGTTTTTATACTCTTTCCTTTGCATCACCTGCCCTGTCCCAACAGTCCCTGACTCTGCCCTGGGGACCCACAGGCCAGCACCTGCCTTTGAGGCATAAACCGTGTTTCAGGGTCCTTTTAGAACTCCTTCCAAACCATCTGTGGTGTCTGAGCTGTCGGCGGTGGTGAGCGGAGGCGACTCTGAAAGGGATGTCCCCACAGTCCCAGCCCTTTTCCCAGGGACAGTCTAAGTAGAGGCCGTTTGACAAACACTGTCTATTTCCAGTGGGTGCCAGGCGCTGTTTTAGGTGTTGGATGGACACCCCAGTGGACAGAACCTTCAAGTTTCTGCCCCTCGTGGAGCAGACGCCCTATGGGGGAGGCAGTAAATTAAAAAATGAATAAAATACAGAGTGTCAGGAGGAGTGTCAGGAGAAGTGTTGGGGATAAAAATAGGGCTGGGAGTGGGTTGTGCAGTTTTGTTATGGCAAACGTAACTTAGCATAACCTTTACCATTTTAACCATTTTTAAGTGTACAATTCAGCGGCACTGAGTACATTCACAATGGTGGGTGACCGTCACCACTGTCCATTTCCAGGGTGTGGCGTTTTAAACACAGCGGCCAGAGAGGTAGAAGGTGGCATGTGAGCAATGGCTGGAGGAGGAGACAGAGGCTTCTGGGAGCTTCTGGGGGCAGAGCAGCAGGGACGGGGAGGGTCAAGGCCCCCAGGGCAGGAGCAGGCACGTGTCTGAGGATCTGGAAGGCTACGAGGCTGGAGCAGTGTGAGCCCGGGGAGCACTGGGGGGGGAGGTGAGGACGGCAGGGAGTGGGGGACCCAGGACACAGGTCCCTGTGGGCTCAGAGGACCATGGGCACCAGAGGAGGTGAGCTGGGAACATAAGGAGGCGGCTGAAATCACTTCGGTTATTGGGTGAGTTCGTGGGACTGAGTGGTGTGAGGGTGGGAGAGAAATCACTGGAGGAGAGGAGGTCGGGACCAGAGAAGTTGAGATGTGGGAGCCTTGAAATCAGCTTTCACTGCAGGGAGTGCGGAATTAAGACCCCGCATGCCTCGCAGCCAAAAAAAAATTTTTTTAATTTAAAAAAAATTAAAAAAACAAAAAATCAGCGCAACTAGGACAGCAGCAGTTTGGGGCAAGGACTGCTGTCTGCAAGGACTGGGGCGGACACGAGGGTCTGTGGGCGACTGCAGCAAGGACACGGGGTGGGTGTCCTATTCTGGTGTGACCTTCAAAGCGGGGAGCCAGGGGGTCTGAAGCAGGGGGTGGCTCAGGCCACTGCGGGTAGGGTAGCGTAGGAGGGGCTGCAGGGGAGCGGGCTCAGGGTGGGCACAGCCATGGGCTGGCAGGGGGAGGGAGGTACTAGAAGGGCTGGCTGGGAAGACCCCACAGGGAAGTGAGAGATTTCCATTTAGGCTCAAGACCAGAGGCTGCAGATGGTGGCCTGAAGATGTGTTTAGTTGGACCCATGTAATTTTAAAAAATGTTTTTGTAACTAGTTGCCAGCATTTAAAAATCGGGAGATTTCACATAAAAATTTGGGTATTGGGCTTCTCTTTAAAAATCAGAATTTCCAGACACATGGAGGTCACTGCCTGAAGCTCAGTGGTGGCTGCTGTCCTTTGGTCAGGGTATACCTGCCCATCCGCTACAGCCCTGCTTGTCGCCAAGCCCGAGGGACCCAGCCTGGGTTGGCCAACTGGTCTCCCAAGGACACGGGCATTTCCACATTCGAGCTGGAGCCCTGCAGCCGCTCAGACGCTAGGCGGCGGCTTTTGCTCTGTTGTCCTAAGATCAGCCAGGCCTGCTTCCTAAGCAAGTAACTCCAAGAATGTCCTGCTGGAAAACTCAACAGGGCTTCCAGACAGGAGGGCAGGGCAGAATTGGGTCACTGCAGTGACCCAATTCACCTGTGCAGTGTCCCCTGGTTTCCAGGCTGCAGGGACAGGTGGTGATGGGTGGACAGGACAAGGGCACAGGTACCCCCTGCCCGGCTCCTCAGGTATCAAAAGCCTTTGCCCCACTCTGGGCCATGTCAAGTGGAGCCACTGCCCAGCTGTGTTTGTGAGGCCGCCCAGGAGGGAAGCGGCCGCTGGAGGGAGAGCAGGAAGGGGCTCCCAGGCAGGGAGGGATTGTCGGGTTCTTGGCTTGATGTTTGGCATTCCTACCACCTTCCTGGCCTGGTCACCCCTCCCTTGAGGGAGCAGGGGATGGGGAGGAAAGCTCAAGGAGGTGGAAGGCAGATCCCCAGCCCTGAGACCCACTCCCCCACGGGTTCAGGAAGGATGCTCAGGCCCTTTACTTGCAAACAACAGGAATGAACTCCCACCCAGGCAGGAAAGAGCTTGCGCGGCTCACAGGACTGCAGGGAGAGCTGACCAACCAGGTTGTGCGGGCACTGACCCTGCGCCCCTCTCCAGGGCACTGCCCTGAGCTGGCTCCCACTGGCTCCTCTCTTCCCAACCCTGCACTCAATGACATCACGCTGGTAGCCTGAACTAGGCCAAAGTGAGAGGATTCGCATCCTCCCCAAGCCGGCGCTCCAGCATTTCCCAGCACACCACTGCCATCTGGCTCAGCTCTGCTGCCTTCTCCCCCGGGGGGGTCTCAGGGTAAGGACAGATGTTTCAGGAGAGAGAGTCTGATCTCAGGTCCTGTGCTTACCTGGGTTACCTCACAGGAAGTGTGTCTGCCAGGTAGACCAAAACAGTAGCTGCCACGCTGGTGACACCAGACGAATAGGGTTCACTGGGCCTCCATTTCCTCGCCTGTAATATGGAAGTAAGTAATTTCTACCTCAAGAGTCATGGGCATTTAGTGAAAGTGCTTTGTAAACTAAAGTTATGGATGAATGTGAATCATCAACTCCTTCCCTGCACTTCTTTTTTTTTTTTTTTTTTTTTTTTGAATAGTGTTTATTTTATTTTATTTTTACTTTTTTGTGAACACGAGTGTTTGTTGAAGTTGGGTAAATCCCTAGAAATAGAATTGCTGGGTGTCCGTTATGTTATAAGAAATCGCCAGGCTGTGGCTGTATTATCCGCATTCCCACCAGCAGTGCAGGGGAGTTCCGCTTGCTTGGCATCTTCATCAGCACTTGGTTTTCTGAGTTTTCTCCTCTCGTTCTAATAGGTTTGTTCTGGTTTCTTATTAGGGCATCATTTTGCATTTTCCTAATGATGTAATGGGGAGCATCTTTTCATAATCTTATTTGCTACCCATAGCAAATCAGTTCTTTAATGAGGTGTCTGTTCAGATCTTTCGCCTGTTTTTTTTTTTTTTTTAATTTTTATTTTTTTTTCCCTGCACTTCTGCTTGGCCAGCCTGACCACCCCCTGCTCAGCTCCTTACCTCAGGGCCTTTGAAATTCCTGGGGCACTGACCGCTGCTCTCCAGCCTGGCTTCTGACTCAGAGTCACCCTGACCTTTGGATCCTGTCTGGTCTGGGACAAGAATGGCATATCTGCTTCATCCCAGGTACCAGCTCTGAATGATGGTGGTTTGTCTGCAGCTCTGGGCTGACTCAGTGTGAAAGTGATATAACTGATTAGTAATGTCTGCCAAGGGCCCAGGAGAGACAGGATGCTCACCTGCCAGAGCTGCCATATGCACGCATGCTGACTAGCTGGTGACCACCTGAACGTGGGCCGTCTAACTTACGCTTAGGTCCCTGACCTCTGGTTTCCCTCCCACGTAAGCAATGGTTGTGGAGGAGCAGTGTTTGGGCTGGGGAGCCAAATCCTAGAAGCTTGGGTTGGACATCACCTGCCCATGAGCTACTGAGTTGAATGCCTGGGTAGTAATCAGGGAGGCAGCTTCTTGGGAAAGATCCAGGTAGGCTGGCCCCAACCGTGCAAAAAAAAAAAAGTCTTTCCACCTGGGCTGTGTGGAGAGAGATTATCTAGGATCAACTCCAAGAGTAGAGTGGAACAATTCTAGCGTCCCTTGTGGAGTAACTGCGGTGCATTTGAGATGGCCTTGGGTACTGGGGAAGTCAGGAGATGATAAAAGAATCATTCCAACTTCGATCAGCTCACCGCCCTGCATAAACCTGGCCCATGCACTCCACTGCCCTCAAGTTAAACCCCAGATGTCTTAGTGTGGAAGGCTCTTTACTGGCCCTGCTTCCTCCCAGTCTCCTGACTCCCTACCCCCATGGCATCCCCACCTCACAAGGCAACCTCTGTCTGGGCTGAGCCCTGAGGCACCACCTCAGCTCCCCTGCATGCCTGGCCCTCCCTCAGATCTGGAAGCACAGAAAACATTGACCTGAAAAACATTCTCTTCACGGCTCCCACTCTTCCTTCCAGCCTCGCTCAGAAGCCTTCTGAGGAAGACTTACTGGCTCAGGTACCCATCCCATGTGCCTTCACGGCACCCAGTGCTTCTCCCATCCTGCTGGTGCAGGACCTATTACAAGTCTGTACCTTCCCCCAGACGGTAGGCTCCCTGAGGGCAGTCAGTGTTTCCCGTTCACCACCAATCCCCAGTCCTACCTACCTCCACAGGACAGGTGTCCTAGGCCCACCCAAACAATTATTATGGTACTTGTGCCTCGTAGTCAACATCAGGACCCTGTTCCCCAGCCGCCTCTGAGTGGTTCCCAGAGGGCTCTTACGTGCACAGGAGCCATCCCCAGGTTATTTCTGGAGAACTGTTCCTCACCCCATCAGCCCAGAATGCTGGTGGCCCTGGAGAGGAGTGACCTGGGCCAACTCCCCACCTGGCTTTGGAGAAAGGATAGAACCAACTCTTGACTACTGCTTCAGAAATATGGGCCAAGCCCCATCCCCTTCCCCCTTAAACACACACACACACACACACAGTTGAAACTAGGCAGGGAGAGAAACAAGATTTTATTAAACTTTCAGGAAAAACAGAAGGGAGACACAACAAAGACACAAGCCATAACTGCTTCTTGAAGTTGCTACTCAACCCCACCCATGTGGCAGGTGCTGCTCCCAGCTCCCAATGTAGCAAAATGGAAATATATATATATCTCACATGTCATTACTATTTTTTAAATGAGTATTTAGTAGTATTCCTTGAAGATAAGCAATAGGAACCAGCTGGGTAATTTAAGAAAAGGATGGAAAGGGGATGGTGGCTCATAAACGTGAAGGACTAGAGTAGAACCAGGCCTTGGAAAGCACAAGTCAGATCTGTGCATGGGATGTAAGCCAATCATAACACTTCTGTTCCCCACTTCTCCAGTCTCCTGGCAGGTGGGAGTTATGACCCAGATCTGGCCATTGAGATCTGTTATGGACTGAATTGTGTCCCCCACTCCCCATTCAAATATTAAAGCCTTAACCCCCAATGTGACTATATTTGGAGATAGAGCCTTTAAGGAGGTAATTAAAGTTAAGTGAGGTCATGAGGATGGGGCTCTAATTCAATATGACTGGTGTCTTTAGAAGAAGAAGAAGAGACACCAGATCTCTCCCTCCCTCTCTCTCTCTCTCTCTGAACAGAGGAAAGACCATGTGAGGATGCAGCAAGAAGAAAGCCACCTTCAAGCCAGGAAGAGAGGCTTCATCAGAAAAAAAAAAAAAAAAAAAAAGAAGCAGCAAAAACTGACAGAATTGAAGGGATAAATATTTCTATAGTAACAGAGACTTCAATATCCCACTCACAATAATGGATAGAACAATCGGACAAAAGTAAGGAAATAGAGGACTTAACACAATAAACCAACTAGATCTAACAGACATATACAGAACACTTCACCCAACAACAGCATACACATTTTTCTCAAGTGCACATGGGACATTTTCTAGGATAGACCATATGATAGGCCATAAGGTAAGTCTCAATAGATAGCAAAAGATAGATATCATTAAAAGTATCTTCTCTTACCACAATGGGATGAAGTTAGAAATCAGTAACAAAATTAAAACTGGAAAATTCATAAATGGTAGAAATTAAATAATATACTTTTAAACAACAATGGACCAAAAATGAAATCACAAGGAAAACTAGAAAATACTTAGAGATGAATGAAAATGGAAACACTTAAAAACAGAACTACCACAGGAATTCCCTGGTGGTCCAGTGGTTAGGACTCCACACTTCCCCTGCAGGGGGCACTAAGATCCTGCAAGCCATACAACACACCAAAACAAAACAAAACAAAACAAACTACCCTATGATCCAGCACTTACACTCCTGGGTGTTTATCCAAAGGAAACAAAATCACTATCTAGATATATGTACCCCCCTATTCATTGCAGCACTATTTGTAATAGCTAAGACATGGAAACAACCTAAGTGTACAGTGACAAATGACGATAAAGAAAATGTGGTGTATATACACAGTGGAATATTATTCAGCCATAAAAAAGAATGAAACCCTGCCCTTTTGACATGAATGGACCTTGAAGGCATTTTGCTAAGTGAAATAAATCAGACAGAGAAAGACAAATACCATATGATCTCATTTATATGTGGAAATCTAAAAAAACCCCAAACTCAAAGATACAGAGAACAGACTAGTGGTTGCCAGAGGTGAGAGATAGGGGGTGGGCAAAATGGGTGAAGTTGGTCAAAACGTACAATTTTCAGTCTTCCAGTTATAATTATATCCTGAGGATATAATTTACAGCATGGTGACTATACTTAACAATACTGTATTGTACATTTGGAAATTACTAAGAGAGTAAATCTTAAAAGTTCTCATCACAAGGAAAAAAAATTTATAGCTGTGTGTGGTGATGGATATTAACTAAATATCATGGTAATCATTTCATGATATATACATATATCAAATCATTATGTTGTACACCTAGAACTAATACAATGTTATATGTCAATTGTATCTCAATAAAAAAGGAATAATAAATAAAACTTTGAAAAAAACCCCAAGAAAATGAAAACATGATATAACAAAATCTATGGGACACAGCAAAGGCAGTGCTAAGAGGGAAATCTATAGTTATAAATGCATTAAAAAAGACAAAGTCTTAATTAGGAGCATGGGATTAACAGACACACACTACTATATATAAAATAGATAAGCAAAAAGGATTTATTGTATAGCACAGGGGACTATATTCAATATTTCATAATAACCTATAATGGAAAATAATCGGAAAAAATATATATAAATGAATCACTTTGCTGTACACCTGAACTAACACAATACTGTAAATCAACTATACTTCAATTTAACCTCCCCACACACAAAAAACAAAAACCACCTCAAGATCTTAAATCAACAACTTAAGGAACTAGAGAAAGAAGAACTAAACCCAAAGTTAGCAGAAGGAAATGATAAAGATTAGAGCAGAGATATACAAAACAGAGAATAGAAAAACTAAAGAAAATCAATAAAACCAAAAGGTGGTTCTTCAAAAAGATTTAAAAAATGACAAATCTCTAGCTAGATGGACCAAAAAAAAAAGAGAGAAGGCTCAAATTACTAAAAATCAGAAATGAAAGTGGGGGCATTACCAAAATAAAAAGACTTATAAGAGAGTGTTATAAACAACTTCACACCGAAATATTAGATAATCTGGATGAAACGGGGAAATACCTAGAAACACAAAACCAACACCAAGACTAAATCACGAAGAAATAGAAAATCTGAATAGATCTGTAACTAGTAAGGAGATTGAATCAGTAAACAAAATCTCCCAACAAAGAAAAATCGAAAATGTGATGGCTTCACTGGTGAATTCTACCAAACATTTAAAGGAGAACTAATGCCAATCCTTCCCACTTTTTCAAAATACAAGAAGGTGAAGACTTACACAATGAAAATAACAGAACACTGCTGAAAGAAATTAAAGAAGACCTAAGTAAATGGAAACACATCCCATGTTCAGGGATTGGAAGACGTATTGTTAAAATGTCAATATTACCCAAAGCAATCTACAGATTCAATGCAATCCTTATCAAAATCCCAATGATGATTTTTGCAGAAATAGTAAAACCCATCCTAAAATTCACATGGAATCTCAAGGGACCCCCAATAGCCAAAACAATCTTGAAAAAGAACAAAACTGGAGGGCTCACAGTCCTCATTTCAAAACTTACTACAAAGCTACAACAATCAACACAGTGTGGAATTGGAATAAAGGCAGACATATAGACCTATGGAATATAATAAACAGCCCAGAGATAAACCCTCACATATATGGTCAAATGATTTTTGACAAAGGTGCCAAGACTATTCAATAGGGAAAAGATAGTCTTTTCGACAAAATGTGCTGGGAAAACTGAATATCCACACATAAAAGAATGAAGTTAGACCTTACCTAACACATATAGAAAAGTGAAATTCAAACTGGATCAACACCTAAATGTAAGAACTAAAACAATAAAACTCTTAGAGAAAACACAGGACAAAAGCTCCACAACACTGGATTCAGCAATGATTTCTTAGTTATTATACCAAAGGCATAAGTAATAAAAGAAAAAAAAAGACAAATTGGACTTCATGAAAATTAAAAAAACTAAAAATTTTGCATCAAAAGATATAAACCACAGAGTAAAAAGGCAACCCACAGAATGGGAGAAAATATTTGCAAATCATGCATCTGATAAGTGATTAATATACAGAATATATAGACAATTTCCAAAACTCAACAGAAAAAAAACCCCACAAAAATAGGCAAAGAACTTGAACAGACATTTCTCCAAATAAACTACATAAATGGACAATAAGCACAGGAGAGGATGCTCAACTATCACTAGGGAAATGCAAAGCAAAACTACAATGAAATACCAGCTTACACCCATTAGGATGGCTACTATTAAACAGCAAACAAACAAAAAAAGGCCAGAAAAGAGCAAGTGTTGGTTAGAGAGGATGTGGAGAAATTGGAATGCTTATGCACTGCTTGTGGGAGTGTAAAATGGCATAGCCACTGGGGAAAACAATATGGTGGTTCTTCAAAAATTTTAAAATAGAACTACCATATGATTCAGCAATTCCACTTCTGGGTATATACCCAAAAGAATTGAAAGCAGGGTCTTGAAGAAATATTTGTACACCCTTGTTCACAGAAGCATTATTAAACAGCTAAAATGTGGAAGCAACCCAGGTGTCCCTTAACTGATGAGTGGATAAGCAAAATGTGGTATATACATATAATGAGATATTATTCAGCCTTAAAAGGAAGGGACCTCCCTGGTGGCGCAGCGATTAAAAATCCACCTGCCAGGGCTTCCCTGGTGGCGCAGTGGTTAAGAATCCGCCTGCCAATGCAGGGGACATGGGTTCGAGCCCTGGTCCGGGAAGATCCCACATGCCGTGGAGCAACTAAGGCCATGTGCCACAACTACTGAAGCCCACGTGCCTAGAGCCTGTGCTCCACTACAAGAGAGGCCACCGCAATGGGAAGCCCGAGCACCACAACGAAGACAACAGCAACTAGAGAAAAGTCCACGCGCAGCAACGGAGACCCAACGCAGCCAAAAATAAATTAAATTAAAAAAAAAAAATCCACCTGCCAGTGCAAGGGACACGGGTTCGATCCCTGGTCTGGGAAGATCCCACATGCTGCGGAGCAACTAAGCCCGTGCATCATAACTACTGAGCCCACGCACCACAACTACTGAAGCCCGCGCACTCTAGGGCCCACATGCCACAACTACTGAGCCCGCGTGCTGCAGCTACTGAAGCCCATGTGCCTAGAGCCCGTGCTCTGCAACAAGAGAAGCCACCGCAATGAGACGCCCGTGCATCACAACAAAGAGTAGCCCCCGCTTGCCACAACTGGAGAGAAAGCCCACGCGCAGCAACGAAGACCCAATGCAGCCAAAAAAAAAAAAGGAAGGAAATTCTTCAGTATGCTACAACATGGAAGAACTTAAGGACATTATGCTAAGTGAAATAAGCCAGTCACAAAAAAGACAAACACCGTATGATTCTACTTATATGAGGTACTTCCTAGAGTAGTCAAAATCATAAGGACGGAAAGTATCGTGGTGATTGCCAGGGGCTAAGGGGAGGGAAGAATGGGGAGTTACTGTTTAATAGTTACAGAGCTTCAGTTTTACAAGATGAAAACAGTTATTGGTGTAAACGGTGGCGATGGTTGTGCAACAAGGGAATGTATTTAATACCACTGAACTGTACAGTTAAAATTTGTTAGGACAGTAAATTTTATGTGTATTTTACCACAGTAAGAAAAAATAACTGCCTGGAAAAAAGCCTGAATTCAAGCGCTAAGTGTTTGCTATTATTCTCCCTACTAAGGGGGACAAATCAAGGCCTAGATGCAAGCAGGACTCAGCATCAACAAATGATGCAGAGGCAGGTAATTCCCTGGTGGTCCAGTGGTTAAGAATCCGCCTTCCAATGCAGGGGATGTTGGTTCGATCCCTGGTCTGGGAACTAAGATCCCACATGCTGCAGAGCAACTTAGCCCGCACGCTGCAACTACTGAGCCCACGTGCCACAACTAGAGAGCCTGCGCACTGCAACTACAGAGCCCATGCGCTCTGGAGCCCACACATCACAACTAGAGAGAAACCTGCGCGCCACAACTAGAGAGAAGCCTGCGCGCCGTAACGAAGAGCCCGCGTGCTGCAACTAAGACCCAACTCATCCAAAAATAAATACATAAATATTAAAAAAAAAAAGAAACAAAAAACAAACAAATGATGCAGAGGCAGAGCTGAGTTGGAGGCCAGAATCCTGATCTTGTGCAGCTCCTAACAATAACTCAATGCTGTCTTGGCCTTTTTCTCCTGGTTGTAAGATGACTGCAGCAGCTCCTAGAGCTATGTCCTTTGAGGGCAGGAAACAGAGGTCAATGGAGGGCAGAGAATTTCTCCTCAAATACCTCTCCCTTTTTATGAGAGGGAAAACCCTTTCTAGTAGCCCCTGGCCCATTCCTCTTACAACTTGCTAGCCAGGACTGGGATACATGCCCACCTCTCGGTAAGGGCTGAGCTCTCTTTCCCTGAGAAAATGATTTCCCCCAATTCTTCAACAAAACTGGAATTTTACTAGTATGGAAAATGGGAGAATAGCCATCAGTTTTGCTATACCATTCTTTTTTTTTTTTTTTTTAATAAATTTATTTATTTATTTATTTATTTTTGGTTGTGTTGGGTCTTCGTTTCTGTGCGAGGGCTTTCTCTAGTTGCGGCAAGCGGGGGCCACTCTTCATCGCGGTGCGCGGGCCTCTCACTATCGCGGCCTCTCCTGTTGCGGAGCACAGGCTCCAGACGCGCAGGCTCAGTAGTTGTGGCTCACGGGCCCAGTTGCTCCGTGGCATGTGGGATCTTCCCAGACCAGGGCTCGAACCCGTGTCCCCTGCATTGGCAGGCGGATTTTCAACCACTGCACCACCAGGGAAGCCCTGCTATACCATTCTTAAAACATCCCTTGGCCACCCTACCATTAAGACTCTTCCCTAGTCCCACCTCCCTCAGAAGCACAAGTGAATATAAATTAATTCCTCACTCTTTGTTTGCTTGAGCTTCTGCTAATACTCAGGTAGTCAGAGACACACCATCTCTTTCAGTTTCTTAAACTTTCCCTAAACCACAAGTTCTCTCCCCAAGAGAAATTCTAATGCCAGCTCATTACAAATAAAAAGCTACCTGTATGGTATGATTTCAACTATTTAAAATATGTACAGAAAAGGACTGGAAACAAACACATCAACATATGAATGAATGATGCAACTGGTGCAACTGGCTGTGAGATTATAAGCATTCTTTCCTTTTTTACACTTTTCTGTACTTGGCAAAATTTCTATGCCGAATATATATGCCTTTTATAGTTAAAAATATATCTATTGGGTTTCCCTGGTGGCGCAGTGGTTAAGAATCCACCTGCCAATGCAGGGGACACGGGTTTGAGCCCTGGTCCTGGAAGATCCCACATGCCGCGGAGCAACTAAGCCCATGCACCACAACTACTGAGACCGTGTGCCACTACTACTGAAGCCCGCGCGCCTAGAGCCCGTGCTCCACAACAAGAGAAGCCACCGCAACAAGAAGCCTGCACACCGCAACTAAGGGTAGCCCTCACTTGCTTCAACTAGAGAAAGTTTGCGTGCAGCAAATGAAGACCCAACACAGACAAAAATAAATAAATTAAATAAATAAATTTATTAAAAAAAAGAAGGGGATCCCCCTGGGGATCCTTTAAAAAAATGTATATATATATATAGTGTTGCTTATTCTGTTTGCCCCTCCAGATTCATCCTTCTCCCTCTCTGTCCTGCTTTGTGTCCTAGGACACTAGTCTAGGCTGCTGACCTATATGGACTTCTGCTTCGCCTTCTAGCTTCCACCTGGGTTTAGCCCATGGGAAGCACCAGCAGGAGATGACAGGGAGGAGAGGAGACTGGAGTATTTGTTCCTAATGCCCACCTGTAACAGAAAACAAACCTGACTCCACATTGGATCTATTCCTTTAGCTCTAACCTTTGTGCTCTGTTGCCTGTACTAGTCATGCTGGCTCTGCATCTTTGTCTCAAACAATAAAAGACTGTTGCCTAAAGCCTGAAATATACATCATAGCCCTTTCTCAAGGCTGTCTCCCAGGCTTGACCTTTAAAGGTATGACACTTTTCATTCATACAGAGATAGAAAGTTGCAGAATAGAGAATAACATTTGTCTTATTGGAGGTTTACAGGAACATTGTGACCAGACTTAGGTGGACAGCTGTAAGAACAAAGGATTATCACAGCACTCCTAGGGCAACAACCAGCCACACCCTTTCCCCACTTAGCATAAAAGAAGCTTGAGGGACTTCCCTGGGGGCACAGTGGTTAAGAATACACCTGCCAATGCAGGGGACACGGGTTCGAGCCCTGGTCTGGGAAGATCCCACATGCCGTGGACCAACTAAGCCCGTGCGCCACAACTACTGAGGCTGCGCTCTAGAGCCCGCGAGCCACAACTACTGAAGCCTGTGCGCCTAGAGCCCATGCTCCGCAACGAGAAGCCACTGCAACGAGAAGCCCGCGCACCACAACGAAGAGTAGCCCCCGCTCGCCGCAAATAGAGAAAGCCCGCCCGCAACAACGAAGACCCAACGCAGCCATAAATAAATAAATAAATAAATAAATACTCAGTGTGATTTAAAAAAAAAAGAAAAAGAAGCTTGACTTCTAACTCAGTTTAAGATGATTCTTTGGGACACCAGTCTGCCACCTTCTTGGTCTGCTGGCTGTCCAAATAAAGTCACTATTCCTTATCCCAACACCTCATCTCTCGATTTATTGGCCTGTTGTGTGACAAGCAGTAGAGCTTGGACTCAGTAACACACCTACCTCACTCCCTCTTGTATTCCTCTTCCAGTCAAAGTCAGGTGGCCCTTCTACAGGGCTACAGTAACAGTGCTCCTTTGGGTCAATGGGTGGTAACAGTTTTCCACTGTTGAGTCCCTGGGTGCTTCACCATTCCTTGTTTTTTCTCTTACCCTGACTAAATGGTCTCTTCATTAACTCTGATGTGCTCTTTGAGTACGCCATCTCTTCTTGCAACGGTGTTAACTGATAACTCTATTAATAAACTCTTTGAAAGAAGACACACCTGATCATTCAGAATGGCATAAGATTTGAAAGAAAGTTGTGTTGATTCACTTAAGCACATATGCAGTTCTTGGCACCTAAACAGGAAAAGAACCTGTCCTACTGCCTGCTGATGGCTTGCACAGTCGCTTCCTCCTCAGAGAGAGGACGAATTCCAGCCCAGTTCTTATCCTCACGGAGACAGAGTCCTTGCCATCGAAAATTTTCCTTTAAAAAGTGCTGTGTGCTACAATCTCTTCAAAAATTGGTTCTGGGGCTTCCCTGGTGGCGCAGTGGTTGAGAATCCGCCTGCCAATGCAGGGGACACGGGCTCGATCCCTGGTCTGGGAAGATCCCACATGCCGCGGAGCAACTAAGCCTGTGTGCCACAACTACTGAGCCTGCGCTCTAGAGCCCACAGCCACAACTACTGAGCCCACGTGCCACAACTACTGAAGCCCGTGCACCTAGAGCCAGTGCTCCGCAACAAGAGAAGCCACCGCAATGAGAAGCTCGCGCACCGCAACAAAGAGTAGCCCCTGCTCACCACAACTAGAGAAAGCCCGCGCGCAGCAACGAAGACCCAACTCAGCCAAAAATAAAAAAAAAAAATTGGTTCTGTGGTACCTTCTAAAGCTGGACATAACTATACCCTATGACCCAGCAATTCCATTCCACCAAAAGAAATGAGTACATGTATTCATCAAAAGGAATGAACATAGTTGCATTATTTATAATAATCCCAAACTAGGAACTATCATATGGTGATACATTCATACAATGAAATACTATACAACATTAAGAATGATCTATTGATATATGCAACATGGATGAACCTCACATAATGTTGAAAAAAGCCAGACACACAAAAAGGTACATGATTCCATCATTATAAAGTTTAAAAACAGGCAAAACCAATTTATAAGTGGTGGAAGTCATGAAAGAAATTACTCTGAAGTAGGAGGGGGACAGTGTGGTAGTGTTCATGTGTTGGGAAAATTCATCATTACTGTACACTTTCTACTTGTGCACTATTCTGCATGTACAGTGTATTTGAATTAAAAGTTTACATTTTAGAAAGTGCCATGTGGAATCGCTGCATGTCAGAGACACTCTTGTACCAGAAAATTGTTTTAGGGCTTCCTTTGTCTCGAGTGGGCTCCATAGGAGGTAGAAGACTTTTCTGTCTGCCCCCTGGTATCCAGCTTCCCAGTCCATGAGACAACAAGCACTCCCAGAGTGAGGCCACAGTCTAGAGAAGCAGTAGCAAGTACTGCTCAGAACCAGCTCTGCCACCTGCTGTTAGGCCAGGGTCAGTGAAACAGAATGGGCCCTTTTTGAAGACATTTTGGTCTTTCCCAGCCCTCCACCATGAGCTGTGTGGCCCTGGAAAATTCTCTTCCTCTCTCCAAGACTCAGATCCCTCCTCTGGAAATTGAGGGAGGGTACCAGATGCCAGAGATCACCAAAGCTCACCTAAGGCACTTATTAAAATGCAAATTTGGGATTTCCCTGGTGGTCCAGTGGTTAAGAATCCGCCTTCCAATGCAGGGGACACGGGTTCGATCCCTGGTCAGGGAACTAAGATCCCACATGCTGTGGGGCAACTAAGCTCCCGCGCCACAACTACTGAGCCCACGTGCTCTGGATCCTGCGTGCCACAACTAGAGAGAAGCCCGCGTGCCACAATGAAGAGCCCACACACCACAACGAAAGATCCCGCATGCTGCAACTAAGACCTGATGCAGCCAAATAAAATAAATAAATAAATAAATAAATGAAAATAACTAAAAAATAATAATAAAATAAAATGCAAATTCTGTGGCACAACCCCAGACCTGAATCAGAAGCTACGAGAGTGGGATTTGGTCATATTTTAAATCCCAAAATAATTCAGTGAGCCAGGTGTGTGGAAAACATGGCAAGGCATCATCTCCAAGGACCCTACCAGCTGTTATTTATCTGACATTTTGCCCCCATGGTTCTTGGGGCTCAGGGTTCTGGATCACAAAGACTGAGACAAAACAGCCCCTATCAGTTGCGAGTTACCTTGGACTCTAATTGGTAAATTTAATTCATTTGTATTTACTATAATTACTGTAATAGGACTTATTCTGTATTTTCTGCTTAGGGTATTTCTCTCTCTCTCTCTTTTTTTCTTCTTTCTTACCTTCCAATAGATTTAGCAAAAAAAAAATTCTTTTTTTTTCTTTTTGGTTGCACCGTGCAGCTTGCGGGATCTCAGCTCCCCAACCAGGGATTGAACCTGGGCCACAGCAGTGAAAGTGCCAAATCCTAACCACCAGACCGCCAGGGAACTCCCTAGCAAGTTTTCTTTTATTGGCTTAAAAAGATTACATTCTATTTTTGTTCTTAGGGTGGTTAATTGCCTTAATATCCATTCTCATATTCATATACCCTCATCGTCATCTTAACATCTTCCCAGAACAGGACAAGTGCTTCAGCGTGCTTTACATTTCCTTTTATCTCTTGCCTTATATCTGATTTTAGAGGAAAGCTTTCAGCTTTTAACCATTAAGTATGATGCTACTTGTGGGTCTGTCATAAACTACCTTTATTATGTTGAGATATGTTCCCTCTATATCAACTTTGATGAGAGTTTTTATCACGAATGGATATTGAATTTTGTCAAATGCTTCTTTTGCATCTATCGAGATGATCATGCGATTTGTATCCTTCCTTTTGTTGATGTGGTGTATCACACTGATTGATAATGTGAATAATGAACCATCCTTGCATCCATGGAATGAATCCCACTTGATCATAGTGTTTGTTTCTTTTTATATATAGTTGAATTCAATTTGCTAATATTTTGTTGAGGATTTTTGCATTTCAGAATTACATTCATCAAAGATATTGGCCTGTAGTTTTTTTTTCTCTGGGGCAGTGTCCTTGTCTGGTTTTGGTATCAGGATAATTGTGGCCTCGTAGAATGAATTTGGGAGTGTCCCCTCCTCTTCAATTTTTTGGTATAGTTTGAGAAGGATAGGTAGTCGCTCTTCTTTACATGTTTGGTAGAATTCCCCTGTGAAGCTATCCATTCTTGGACTTTCATTTGCTGGGATTTTTTTTTTTTTAATTACAAATTCAATTTCACTATTAGTGATCAGTCTGTTCAGTTTGTCTATTTCTTTCTGATTCAATCTTGGAAGATTTATGTTTGTAGAAATTTATCTATTTCTTCTAGGTTGTCCCATTTGTTGACATATAACTGTTTGTAGTATTATGATTTTTTTGTATCTCTATAACCTCTCCTTTTTCACTTCTTATGTGAATCCTCTTTCTTTTGTACTTGATGAGCCTGGCTAAAGGCTTATAAATTTTGGTTTACTTTTCAAAAAACCAGCTCTTGGTTTCATTCATCTTTTCTATTGTTTGTTTCTATCTTACTTATTTCCTCTCTGATCTTTATTATTTCCTTCCTTCTGCTGACTTTGGGCTTTGTTTGTTCTTTTTCTAATTACTCTAGATGGTAGGTTAGGTTATTTGAGATATTTGTTTCTTGGGTAAGCCTGTATTGCTATAAACTTCCCTCTTTGAACTGCTTTTGCTGTGTCCCATAGATTTTGGAAAGTTGTGTTTTGTTTTTGTTTTTTTTAAATTTTATTTATTTATTTATTTATTTTTGGCTGTGTTGGGTCTTTGTTGCTGTGCACGGGCTTTCTCTAGTTGTGGCGAGTGGGGGCTACTCTTCATTGTGGTGCGTGGGCTTCTCATTGTGGTGGCTTCTCTTGTTGCGGAGCACGGGCTCTAGGTGCGCGGGCTTCAGTAGTTGCGGTGGGCGAGCTCAGTAGTTGTGGCTCGCGGGCTCTAGCGGGCAGGCTCAGTAGTTGTGGCACACAGGCTTAGTTGCTCCGCGGCATGTGGGATCTTCCTGGACCAGGGCTCGAATCCGTGTCCCCTGCATTGGCAGTTGGATTCTTAACCACTGCTCCACCAGGGAAGTCCTGGAAAGTTGTGTTTTTATTTTCATTTGTCTTGAGGTACTGTCTGATTTCGTCTTTGATTTCTTCATTGACTCACTGGTTTTTCTAGATCCCACATGTAAACAATATTATACAGTATTTGTTTTTCTCTTTCTGACTTACTTCACTCTGTATGACAGTCTCTAGGTCCATCCACGTCTCTGCAAATGGTACCATTTCGTTCCTTTTTATGGCTGAGTAATATTCCATTGTATATGTGTACCACATCTTCTTTATCCATTACTCTGTTGATGGACGTTTAGGTTGCTTCCATGTCTTGACTATTGTTAGTGCTGCAATGAACATTGGGGTGCATGTATTTTTTGGAATTATGCTTTTCTCCAGGTATATGCCCAGGAGAGGGATTGCTGGGTCATATGGCAACTCTAGTTTTAGTTTTTTAAGAAATCTCCATACCGTTCTCCACAGTGGCTGTACCAATTTACATTCCCACCAACAGTGCAAGAGGGTTTCCTTTTCTCCACACCCTCTCCAGCATTTACTGTTTGTAGATTTTCTGATGATGGCCATTCTGACTGGTGTGAGGTGATACCTCATTGTAGTTTTGATTTGCATTTCTCTAATAATTAGTGATGTTGAGCATCTTTTCATGTGTTTGTTGGCCATCTGTACATCTTCTTTGGAGAAATGTGTTTAGACAATGATCTAAAGACACATTTAGATCTTCCACCCATTTTTTTTTCTTTAAGGTGGACGTCAGTTAAGGGAAACTTTTATTGAAAGTCACAAAAGAATTTAGAAAAGTAGTTTTTCCAACCACATTAAATATTTAGATGCAATTTAAATAAAAGAATGTGGACAATTCATTCTCATTGGACTTATTTTTAGCAAAACTTTTTACTCTCACTTTTTTTTTCTTATTAGTTATCTGTTTTATACATATTAGTGTATACATGTCAATCCCAATCTCCCAGTTCATCCCACCACCACCACCCCCGCCACTTTCCCCCCATGGTGTCCATACGTTTGTTCTCTACATCTGTGTCTCTATTTCTGCCTTGCAAACTGTTCCACCCATTTTTTGATTGGGTTGTTTGTTTTTCTGATATTGAGCTGCATAAGCTGTTAGTATAGTTTGGAAAACAATCTCTTGTCAGTTGCTTCATTTGCAAATATTGTCTCCCATTCTGAGGGTTGTCTTTTTGTCTTGTTTATGGTTTCCTTTGATGTGCAAAAGCTTTTAAGTTTAATTAGGTCCCATTTGTTTATTTTTGTTTTTATTTTCATTACTCTAGGAGGTGGGTCAAAAAAGATCTTGCTGCAATTTATGTCAAATAGTGTTCTACCCAGGTTTTCCTCTAAGAGTTTTATAGTGTCCAGCCTTACATTTAGGTCTTTAATTCATTTTTAGTTTATTTTTGCGTATGGTGTTAGGGAGTGTTCTAATTTCATTCTTTTACGTGTAGCTGTCCAGTTTTCCCAGCACCACTTATTGAAGAGGCTGTCTTTTCTCCATTGTATATTCTTGCCTCCTTTGTCATAGATTAGGTGACCATAGGTGTGTGGGTTTATCTCTGGGCTTTCTATCCTGTTCCACTGATCCCTATTTCTGTTTTTGTGCCAGTACCATACTGTCTTGATTACTGTAGCTTTGCAGTATAGTCTGAAGTCAGAGAGCCTGATTCCTCCAGCTCCATTTTTCTTTCTCAAGATTGCTTTGGCTATTCGGGGTCTTTTGTGTTTCCACACAAATTGTAAAAATTTTTGTTCTAATTCTGTGAAAAATGCCACTGGTAATTTGATAGGGATTGCATTGAATCTGTAGATTGCTTTGGGTAGTATAGTCATTTTCACCATATTGATTCTCCCAATCCAAGAACATGGTGTATCTCTCCATCTGTTTGTGTCATCAGGTGCATATGTTTTAATGAGTGTTATATCCTCTTCTTGTATTGATCCTTTTATCATTATATAATGTTCTTCTTTGTCTTTTGCTATAAACTTTTTAAAAAGTCTACTTTGTCTGATCTCAGTATTGCTACCCCAGCTTTCTTGTCATTTCCATTTGCATGAAATATATTTTGCTATCCCCCTCACTTTCAGTCTCTGTGTGTCTTTAGCTCTGAAGTGAGTCTCCTGTAAGCAGCATATAGATGGCTTTTTTTTTTCTTATTCCAATCAGCCACCCTACACCTTTTGATTGGAGCATTTGGTCCACTGACACTTAAAAGTGATTATTGATAGGTATGAACTTACTGCCATTTTGTTACTTGTTTTCTGGTTGTTTTTGTAGTTCTTCTGTTCTTTTTCTTCTTTATTTTCTTCCCCTGCGATTTGATGATTTTCTTTAGTGGTATGCTTGTGTTCCTCTCTCTAGTTTTGATCTATTGTAGGTTTTTGATTTGTGATTACCATGAGGTTCATATATGTTGACCTATACCTACTTGTTTGAAACTGGTAGTTAAAGTTCAAATACTTGCTAGAAGATCTACATTTTGTGTTTTCCTCACACGGTTTGTGTTTTTGGTGCTATATTTTACATCTTCATGTCTATTCCTTAATTGTTTACTGTAGTTGTAGTTTTACTTCTTAGTCTTCATAGTAGCTTATTTAAGTGGTTGAATCACAGCCTTTACTATATATTTGCCTTTATTAGTGGGATTTCCCCTTTCTGATAGATTACTTCTTCTTGTAGCCTTTTCTTTTCCACATAGAAACACGCTTTAACGTTTCTTTTAGGGTTGGTTTAGTATTGATGAACTCTTTGTTTTTGCTTGTCTGAGAAGCTTTTTGTTTTTGTTTTTAATCTTTCCTTCAATTTTAAATGCTAATCTTGCTGGGCAGAATATCCTACGATTAGGTTTTTCCCTTTCAGTGCTTTAAATATATCATGCCACTCCCTTTTTACCTGAAGTTTCAAAAAGATCAGTTGATAGTCTTATGGAGGTTCCCTTGTTTATGACTCTTTCTCCCTTGCTGCTTTTAGAATTCTTTCACTTTTGCCATTATTAATTATGATATGTCTTGGTATGGGTCTGCTTGGGTTCATCTTGTTTGGGACCCTCTGTGCTTCCTGTACCTGGACATCTATTTCCTTCTTTAAGTTCAGGAAGTTTTCAGCCATAATTTCATCGAATACATTTTTGACCCCTTTGTCTCTCTTCTCCTTCTGGGATACCTATAATGCGAATGTTGGTATCCTTGATATTGTCCCAGAGACTCCTTAAACCGTTCTCGTTAAAAACTTTTTTTCTTGGGACTTCCCTGGTGGTGCAGTGGATAAGACTCCACACTCCCAAGGCAGGGGGCTCGGGTTAGATTTCTGGTCAGGGAACTAGATCCCACATGCATGCCGCAACTAAGAGTTCGCATGCCACAACTAAGGAACCCATGTGCCGCAACTAAGGAGCCCAGAAGCCGCAACCAAGGAGGCTGCAAGCCGCAACTAAGGAGCCCACCTGCTGCAACTAAGGGGCTAACATGCTGCAACTAAGGAGCCTGTGAGCTGCAACTAAGGAGCCAGCGAGCTGCAACTAAGACCCGGTGCAACCAAATAAATAAATAAATATTTTTTTAAAGTGCCATTAAAAAATTTTTTTTGTTGTTTTTGCTCTTCTGATTGCGTGATTTCCATTATTCTATCTTCCAGATCATTTAGGCATTCTGCATCACCTAGTCTGATGTTCATTCCTTCTAGTGCGTTTTTCATTTGTTATTGTATTCTTCAGTGCTGATTGGTTCTTTTTTAAATTTTCTCGTTCCTTGTTAAAATTTTCACTGCGCTCATCTATTCTTTCCCCTAATTCAGTTAGCATTCTTATTACTAATGCTTTGAACTCTTATCTGGTAGATTATATTTCATTAGTTGTTCTTTGGTTTTTTGTTTTTTTTATTTCTTCTTCTTTCATTTGAAACGAAATTCCTGTCTTCTCATTTTGCTTAACTTTCTCTGTCTCTATGAAATTAGGTAAAACAGTTACCTATCACAGTCTTGAAAGGGTGTCCTTATGTGGGTGTGTCCCTATACAGTTTGCATGTGCCCAGTTGCTTTGGTGGGAGAGCTGGATCTGACGTGAGCAGGAGTCACATCTTCCCTCAGGGTGTGTTGGCAGCAATCACCTTGGTAGGAGGTGGGGCTGGAGATGAAGGGGCTAGAGCCAGGGCTTCTCCTCTGCTCAGTGGCCAACATCACCCTACTGGTGGTGGGGGCAGGTCCCAAGTTGCTGAAGCAGAAGCCCTGAGGGTCAGGTCCAAGCTGGCTCTGTCCCCTCTAAGTGTGTGCTCTCCCTCACCGCAGCATTGGCACCTCTACCCCAGAGAGAAGCAATGCTGGAGCGAGAGGGGCTGGATCAGGCCCCTGGCAGGGGTCAGGGCATAGGCTGGGGTGGTCCTAGCAGTCAGAGTTCTGGACTACTCTTGATCTGCTGCCTCTGCAAGCACCAGTAATGGCTGCCATTGCCTTGTTCATATGCCGTGTTAGGTCTGAGCCAATTCCATCCCCCGCAGCTGCACAACGTCCTCAGCCCTGGCAGCTTTCACCCTAGCAGAGAGCTGTACTGCAGAATAAGCAGGGCTGTAATGGGCACTCGGCTCAGAATGGGGCGTGTGCTTGGGCAGTTGCAGGAAACCAGCCAGAGCCCCAGGCAGTTTCGATCTGCTTCCTCCACCTTGTTTTGGGAGTAAGCAAGCATGTGCACCCTCTTCACGAGTGGAGGCTTGGTTTCTTACAGCCTTGCTGTCAATTCCACTGGCTTTCAAACCAGCTAAGGGGACTTGTCCTCCCAGTGTTGGACCCCAGGGGCACCTAATGTGTAGTCTGAACCGCACACTCCCCAGGGAGGATCTCTAAGCCCATGTAATCCTCCTCCTCTTGTGTCTCCTCCCAGGGGTACAGGTCCCAACCCAACTGCTTCTCTTTCCTTCCTACCCAATTCCATGTGGATCTTTCTTGCAGTTAGTTGTGTGAGTTTTTCTGCCAGTCTCCAGTTTGTTTTCAGTGAGAATTGCTCCACGTGTAGATGTATTTTTTATGTGTTCATTGGGGGAGGTGAGCTTTGTGTCTTCCTACTCCACCACCTTGGTATCTTTGTTTCTGAGTACTTTTAAATATTTCTTTCAATGTGAGTCTTTATGTGGCATACTTTTGAAGCCTTGTATGCCTGAGAACATTTTTATCATGTCCTTAACATTTAAATTCTACGCTCTTTTCCTCGAATGCATAAAAAGTATTAATGAGTGACTCGAATCCGAGAGTCATGTTGAGATGTGTCACAGCAGTCTGATTTTGGTTCAAACCTTGTGGTGCATCTGCATTTTCTCCATGGAAGCCTTTCAGATGTTCTGTCTTTGACTATAATATGTATAGATGTGGGTTTTCCTTATTGCTCCGTTTGGGACTCCATGTGAACCCTTTCAAACTGAGGCCTATTTTCTCTTAATTCCTGAAAATTCTCCATTCTTTTAAAAATTATTTCCTTGGTTTTATTTTCATTTTTCTCTCCAAGACTCTTAATTGTGTTGTACTATTTCTACTTCTACTCTCTATATTTCATGGCTTTACTTGATGCTTCCTGGAAATGTTCCTAATTGTAGCCTTCCAAGCCATTAATACATTCTTTAGCCATATTCCTCCTACTTTTTATCCCATTATTATCTTGTTCTAATTTTATCTATTTTTTCCAAATTCTACATATTATATTTCCCATAACTAAGATTTCTATCTGGTTCTTTTTTTATGTTTTCTTATTGTTGTTCCATCTGGATAATTTCTAACCTTAACTCCACATATATTAATCATATATTAACTTCTTTGTCCATCTCTTCCAATAATCTTCTTCAGAAGGCGTATGTTGTCCAGCATGCTGCCTTTTTATAAGGTGATTGTCTCTTCAACTGTCTAGATATTTAGGGGTTGGTGTCAAAGAAGGCCAAGTGGGGAACCAAAACTTTTGTTCCAAAGAATGGGATGAGGCCTCCAACCTCTATACCTACTGTGTTATGGGAGATTATATGGTTGGGCTGGACAAGCACCCCACCTCGTGGTAACAAGTCACGCTCCCTTCCCAACTGGAGTGGCATCAGCAAAGGCCTACGGGAGAGTCAGAACATTCGCCACTGCCCAGGAGTAATGACACATAACCCCTGTTGGTGTAAACCGAGGCCATGTGAGAAAGAGTAACGAGGTACCCCCTCCCCAGCTGGATTAGCATCAGCAGAGGTTAAGTGGGGAGCTGAAATTCTCACCTCCACACAGCAGTAAAGAGAAGCTCGCCTCCCACCCCAACCCCAGTGTCAATGAAAGCTGAGTGGGGATTCCAGACTTCCATCTCACCTAGCAGTATCAAAGCAGCTCCCTCTTTATCCTACCAGAGCAGTCTCAAACAAGGCCTGCTAAAACAGATGATTTAAATAAGATCTAGAGTTTCACAGATAATACACAAGACATCAGATTTCAATAAAAATCACTTAACAAACATACCAAGAACAAGCAAAATCTCAGCTTAAATGAGAAAAGAATCAACAGATGGTAAACACTGTGATGCCATCGATATTAGAACTGTAGAACAAGAATTTTAATGTAGTGATCATAAAAATGCTTCAGTGAGCAATTGCAAACACACCTGAGACAAAAGGAAAAAAAAATTCTTAGCAAAGAAATAGAAGATATAAAGAATAAAATAGAAATTTTAGAACTGAAAAATATAATCACCTAAGTGAAAAACTTGATGGGCTCGATAGCAGAATAGAGGGGACAGGGGAAAGAATTAGTGAGCTTAAAGACAGACAACAGAAATTACACAATCTGAAGAGAGGGAAAATAGAGCAGGGGCAAAAAAAGGAAGCGTCTCATGGCCCCGTGGGAATGTTAAAGATCTAACATTCATGTCACTGGCGTCTAGAGAAGTGGAAAAAGAGAGTGGGGTTGAAAAATGACTAAAAATTCCCCAAATTTGGCAAAAAGGCGTAAGCCTACAGATTCAAGAAGCTGAGTGAACCCTAACAAGATAAGCCCTAAGGAATTCATGCCAAGACATATCATAGTCAAGTCTGAGAATTAAAGAAAAAAAAAAATGTTGAAAGCACAAAGAGGGAAACAACACCTTACCTATAGGATGAAAAGACAATTTGAATGATAGCAGATTTCTCATCAGAAAGCAAGGAACTGGCTTAATATTTCTGAAGGGCTGAAAGACAAGAATGGCCAACTCAGAATTTTATTTCCAGAGAAAATATCCTTCAGTAATAAGACACTGCCAGATGAAGGAAAATTAAAAACTTTTGTTGCCAGCTGAACTTCTTGAAAAGGACGGCTAAAGGAAGTTCTCTAAACAGAAAGGAAATGGTAAAATTTGGAGCCTTGGAACATCAGGAAGGAAGAAAGAGAAATGGAAAGAATAAAAATACGTAAATACAATAGATTTTCCTTCTTTTGAGTCTTCCAAATTATGTTTGAAGCAAAACTTTAGAACATTGTCTAACATGGTTCTCAACATATATACAATTGTATTAGAAGTGGGAGAAGGTAAAGGGACAAAAAGGGAGGATAGGCTTCTACACTTCACTTAAACTGGTAAAATGTGGATACAAGTAGATTGTAATAACTTATGTGTATATGTAATGCAACATTTAGAGAAACCACTGAAAAAGCTATTCAAGGAGATACATTCAAAAACACTAGAGATAAATCAAAACAATATTCTAAAAAAAAAAGTTCAAGTAAATCACCTGAAGGCAGGAAAAAGAAACACAAAAACAAAACACAGAGAACAGAAAACAAAAACTAAAAATGGCTGACTTAAGTCCTAACATATCTACAATTACATTAAGTAAAAAGTCTTAAAAAAACACCAATTAAAAAACAAGAGATTGACATCAGATGTGACATGTGAATGTCAGATAAACTTCAGGGCAAAAAAAAACTACCAGGTACAGAGAGACATTACATAATGATAAAAGGGTCAATCCACCAAAAAGACACAGAAATCCTAAATGGTATGCACCAGATAACAGAACTGCAAAATACATGAAACAAAAACTGGAAACAGACACAGACAATTCCACAATTATAGCTGGAAATTTCACCACTCTCTCAACAACCAATAGAACAACTTGACAGAAAATCAGCAAGGGTGTTAAGAACTCAATAAAACCAACAACTGACAGAATTTTATCAACATTTACAAACAACTCCACCCAACAGAATACCTTTTAAGCCTACAGAAAATACCAAGATAGACCATCAGATCGTGGACCGTATTACAAACCTCAACAAATTTTTAAAGACCATAATAAAGTATCACAACACACCTATGAGAATGGCTAAAACAAAAAAACAGAGATAGTATCAAATGCTGGAAACTGGATCTCTCCTACATCACTGGTGGGAATATAAAATGGTACAGCTACTTAGGAAAACAGTTTGACGGTTTCTTTAAAAAATAAAAACTTACTACATGACCCAGTAATCAACACTCCTGGGCATTTGTTCTAGAGAAATGAAAACTAATGTTCATACAAAAACCTGCTTATAAATGCTCATAGCAGCTTTATTTGCAACAGGCCCAAATTGGAAACAATCAAGATGCCCCTCAATAGGTGAATGGTTACAGAAACTATGGTACATCCATTCCATGGAACATTCATATTCAGCAGTAAAAAGAAATGAACTACTGAAACACACATCATCTTGGATGGACACCAAGGGAATTATGCTGAGTAGAAAAAAAGCCAATCTCAAAAGGTCATGTACTGTAGGATTCTATTTATACAATTCTGTGAGATGAGAGAAGATTAGTGGTTGCTACAGGTTAGGAATGGTGAGGGGAAGGGGATGGATATGACTATAAAGGAGTAGCATGGGGGAGATCTTTGTGGGGATGGAATTTGTTCTATATCTTGATTATGGTTACTGGGATAAAATGACATAGAACTAGACACACATATTGTACCAATGTTAATTTTTGGTTTTGATATTGTACTATACTTATGTGAGCTTTAAGTACTGGGGGAAACTGGATGAAGTGAACATGGGACCTCCCTATGCTATCACTGTAAGTTAAACACACACACACACTATCACTGTTAAGTTACACACACACACACACACACATCTAAATAGCCCAAGTTTGTTTGAAATCCCTTCTCTCTTAGAAAGGCAATAATATGAACCATATGACTTCATCCTCTGGATGCTATTATTAGACTGGGGTAAGAGAGGATAAGAAGTACCAACCCGTAAGTGGGACTGAGCCAATCAGGTTCACTGTGTTCAGAATTTGAATTGAAAGACAGAAAACTGGCCATTCGCAAAGGGATGAAAAAAATCCTGTGAAAACAGGATCAAAACTGGTCCCTGGCCATTCCAAGTCAGTTGACGTCATGCGGCAAGAAGCAGAAACTGTCAGGCTGCCTGTCAGAGAAAATGTCAATTGAGAGACTATTCCCTTTTAGAACTAATATGGGTGGTAAATAGTTTCTGCTTCTTGCAACCATCAACCCTGACTAAAACATATACTGTAGAGAGGGAAGATTAAAAAGGTAACAAAATTTCTTCTGCATCGTAATTTGCTACGGCCCTGTCCCTATACTGCTAAAGTTTAAGACACCTATCATTTAAACAATCTGATCCTCATCTCTCACTTCCTCTGACCCACCCAAATCAGTGAGACCAGAGTTGAAAGTGAGGGAAAGATCAGGTCTCTATTAAGGATGGAAACAAGAAGAGCTCATGCACACTAGACCCTCCAACCAGTATATCAGAACTACAGTTTCCACCCATAGAGGGTTCCAATGCTTAATGCAGAGACCTGGAATTTAAGGATAAGAAGGAAGGTCTTTTTGGATACAAGTTTACAAATAATGTGGAGGTTGGAATTCATTCATTCATTCATTCATTCATCTCTAAGTCATTATTTATTGGAGGGCGTAGAGGTATAGGGATTTCAATCTCTCAAGACCAAAGGTGAGGGACCCCACCTACTGACTCAGGCATAGCCAAGAGCCCACCAGGGCAGCAATAATCACTCTAGGCTTGGTGGGAGGTAAACTGAAAGGAGTCACATGAAGGGCAAGCCACCATCTCCTCACCTCCTGTGCTCATTTCCACTTCTGGTCTCCCATCTCAGAACCCCAGCACAGTGCAGAATAGACAAACAGACACTGGTATCAGATTGCCTGGGTTCAGTCCTGCTTCTGCCACTTCCTGCTGTGTGACTTCTCTGTGCCTCAGTTTCCTCACCTTACAAGTGAATTACCTTAAAGGGAATTACAGTACCCACCTCATGGCTCCAGGCAACAGTAAGATGATCGATCACTGGAATTACCACAATATCTTAGCTTTTATTTTCTGTGCCACTCAATTGGGTGGTTACCAGAATAAACATAAGAAGTCAACTAAAAATACACTGAGGCAATCCAAATTTGTTTTTATTTTTGTTTTTTATTGTTTTGGCTAATGGAAGAACAGAACCGTCACAGCAGCTCAACTCTATAACCCATCCAGCCCAAGATTGTTCTAGTGGTAGAGCCAAGGACAGACAGGTCTTCCTCCATCAGTGACCTCTTCTCAAAACAAGGACATCTTCCATAGGGCATCGACATGCATCTGTCATCCAAGAAATCAACTAAAGCCCTCTTCATCCTTCTACACTTTCGGCCAGTAGTATCACCTTCTGAGGTTATGGACTCCAGGTTTGCTACATGGTAGGCAGAGGAAAGCTTCCTTTTACACTTCAAGAAGTGTGGTTGGAGAAGTATGGAACTGGGGAACATGACTGTACAGACTTCAACCACTTCCTCCTTTAGCCTGTCCATCCACGGTGCAGAAGAATCAATGTTCTTACAACCTCCCTTCTCGTTTTGGTGTTCTTTAAGGTGTACAACCCAAGCCTCAGGAAATCATCCATGGGAAGCATACTAGGATTTACGCAAACGCAGGATGATGCGTTAGTTTCTCCTTTGGCCCCAGCACACACAGGGCCAGCATCTTTCAGGAGCAGCCCCTCCAGTGCTGTCTAGACAGCACTCTAAGTCATGAATGGGTTGTTCAGGAACCTCTGTCCTGAATGATTCCTAAAACTTCGTATAGTCTCACAGTTTCACTGTCCTCAATTCCTATTGGTGTGTCACTATCCTACCTGTAAAGTTATTAAACCCCTGACACTGGATGTCTCTTTCAGATTTCGTATCTTCCTCAAACTTACTAAATGCCTCCTGAATTTCAGAAAGCAGTTACCTGCCAGCTAGTACAGGGACGCAGCCTAATTCTGTGTGAATCACTGCTGAGACCAGCTCTGCAGGAGGTCGGGGAGGAAGGGTATGGTGTATAATCTGCCCACTCCACTCCTATCATATACACCCCCCTGGCCCTGCCTGTACCACCCCAAACTGCCTTGTCTGAGACTCCTGCACGCTGTGTACTCCCTCCTGGCTGCCACTCATACTAGAGATGAGGCTCCTGGATTGAATGCAGGTGGCCTGGTTTGGATATACGATGCACTACGGGTCAGGACCCTGGACCTCAAGTCCAGCCGTGGCACGTTGTGGGCCCTCCCTGCCTTCAGTACAGATACTGAAGAGTTATATCTGGGTTGCCTTATTTATCGCCTTGGCTGGAAACATTCTAGAGTAGGGAAGGGAAAGGAGCCTGCTCTGGAGGATAGCTTGTCAGCCAAATCTAAAATACTTTTGCACACAAATATTGTGAGGAGGTAAGGAGGGGCTCAGAGCTCCATCTTCAGTGATCACCTCTCCAGGGACCTCCACCTCCAGGGCTCAGGCTGGTACCAAGAGCCCTGCACAGCAGAGTCAATACCAGTAATTTTCCCACTTCTAAGCAGGAAGACAAAAAGTTGCACAGAGCTGAAACAGAAACACTGAAGCATGGCCTTCGTCATCCTGATGCCTGAGCTTCTCGGGACGGCCAAGATGTTAACTTAGCAGTTATCCCTGTTCCACTTCCAAGCACTGGAGACAGAAATTTCAGGGGCTGGGGTTTCTCTCCTCTGGCTTGGCAAATTCTCCTCATCTCCAGTTGAATCAACAGCTCCTTAGGTACCAGATGCAAAGCCTCAAGCCCAAATCGTTTTCACCACTGACATGTCCTTCAAGCCACTTCATCTGCTGTTCCCTTCCTCTTCTTCAGCCTTTCTGGACCTGCAGGCTTTCTGGATACAAGAACTGCCCAAAGCATGATGGAAAAAAGAAAGAAGCCAGCTTTCACCTCCTGGCGACTGCTGGTCCCAACATGTATAGGTGGCCAAAGGGACTGAAAGATGACAGCCCAGTTCTCTGTGCCCTATCGTAGGTTTGAAATGAGGAGCTCCCAGGTCTCAGCAGGTACTCAGTATCCAATGTGGCTCCTAAGGAGGGAGCTGCACGGGGAGCACTCTCCCATGGCTGCTTGGTGAAGGCAACAGTGATGTACAAAACAAGCCCTTCTGGCACTGAACCACTGGCCAGGGGGCCAGGATGATCCCGGTCCTCAGCATAGGGCTCTCAGTCCCAACTCCTGCAGCCCCAGACCACATGGACGTCTCCTCCCAACTTGGCACGGGGCAGTACAGACTTCGAAGAGGAGCTCCTTTATTAAAATGCAGTGAGCAGTCCAACACTGCTACTTGGGTCAAGTTACAGCTAATGCTGGGGAAGAAGTGCCTCCAATCCATACACGGCCAGATCTGCTGAGGACCTGGAGATTCTGGGAACCAGATCTGCAGATGCTAAAGGACAAGGCCCCCCTTGCCAGCGCCATATCACCTTGTCTAATGGTTACATAAGACCCAGAGGCCCAACCCTGAAGACAGTTGGCAGAGAGGCAAAAATGACTGTCTTAAAGAGGTCTTCAGACAAGTGTACAGCTCAGCAGGACAGCACACGTGCCAGGCCTCACCGTGCAGCAGCCGTCACCAACCTGGTAAAGGAGGACATATCGCATGGCATCTTCAGGGCGCTGGAGGCAGGCGCTGTGGCAGGAGAGGTAGGGAACAAGGGTCAGAAGTTTGCCAGGTTAACACATACAGACCCTCTGACCCAATATCCCACTCCTGAGAATTTATCCCAAAGAAATGATGCTCAATAGGGAAAAAGCTGGATGCACAAGGATATGTGTTCTAGCAGCCAAGTGATGAATAGAACATGGACTCTGGAAGTAGAGACCCACCTCTACTACTTTTTAGGGCAAGTGACCTACATTCTCTGAGCCTCCTTTCCCCCCTCTGTGAGACAGAGAAGACAGCACCTCCTCCCCAGGGTTGTTGTGAGATTAAATGAGACAATCTGCATAAAGCACCTACAGTCTGTGTTCAACCACAAACATCAGCTCTTATTATTACGTATAAGAACAAGAAAAGAATGCAGGAAAAAGGAAATAGGTGAATGGTTAAGGGTGATAGAGTTGAAGTGAAGTTTTCCATGACTGTACTGACAATATCATTGTTTCTGGTCTTGTCGATTTTTTAAGTGCTGTGGAAGATGCCATGAATTGTTGAGCCCTGCAGCTTAGGAAGAAGGAAGCAAGGTAGAGAGAGTTGGCCTTTCTTCACAAAGGTTTTCCCCACCTCTCTAGATTTCACCTTTGGAAAACTCCTAAGAGGTCTCTGAGGATACAATAAAGGGGGGAAGAAGGAAGACACAGGAGAGCAGGAATGAAGAAGGGTTTGACAATCAAAACTGGAAAGAATCCGCCTCCCATCTGTTCACGCTGCCCAAAGGTGGGCTGTGCACAGATGAGCACTCCATCCTGACCAGGAGGTCTCCAGAGTGAGCCCACGCGCCCGGGGCTGCTGCAGGAGCAGCTAGAGGCTGCTTGCCAGCCTGACAAGGGCACTGTGTGGCCAGAGAGGAGAAAAACCTTGTGATCACAGTCAAGGAGTCCATTCCCAGGACCCCGCTGCAGGGCACAACACAGTCTCTGTCTCTCCCCTTCCTCCTGCAGCTTCTCAGCTGTAGGGTGTACATAATGGTCCAGTTCCATAAAGGAAACACACGGTAAATATTCATCACCGCCAGAAACAAAACACATAATTAAGTGCTTGCAAAGACCTTAGAGAAGTCTAGCCAGTGTTTACAACTTTTTTTCATTTTAAATTCATTCTCTCCATAAATATTACAGTATATAACCCAAAAATTTAAAAAAGGTTATTTTTCAAACTTACAACCATTATCACACATTAAAAAGGTTAACAATTCCTTAATATCAACAATTATCCAGTCAGTGCTCAAATTTCCAGGTGTCTTATAAACATCAAAAATGGGTGGTTTGTTTCTCAACCTTTAAAAATGTATATTCCCAGCACCTGAGGACATTCTGAGACAGCCCCTACTATCCCACCACCACAACAATCACTGACTTATGCCAACCTCCTCACTAGACTAGATGAGAAAATGCCCAGAGAAGTCAGGTGATTTGCCCAGGATCACACAGCTAGCTGAAGACAGAGGGCCTATGCTTTTCCCTGATATCACATTGTCTGGTAGTCTGAACACTGAGGTAACTGTTAGATGCTTTTGAGTCAGCAAGTCTTAATCTAATAACACCTCCTTTGTCTAAAAGAAAACAACCACCACTAGAACCCTCCTACTAATTTTATACACCCATTTTACTGAGATAAAAACCGAGCTCTCAAGTTAATACCATCAGGTAGAAGTCAGATTTTGATCTTTATTCTGTACTTCAATTTAGCCATGGAAAAGGATTCTCAATGACCTCTGCTCTTCTCAACTCTAACTAGCTCCCCCAGGCCAGAGCAAGCTGAAGAGGACCACCTAAGAGAGGAGGAAGAAACTCATGGTGGGGATCTGTGTTCTAGCTGTGCCTCAAATGTGGCACCAGCAAAGGATAAGACTGCCTGAAAATAGGCCCAAATAGCTTTATAGGTCATTTCCATCAAACCATCAAGAAACTGATAATTTCTGTGCTATATAAATGTTTTGGAATATGAGAAAAAAAATGTTTCCCATCTCATTCTATAAGGATAGAATTATCTCTTTTCTACAACTGGACAAGGAAAGGATACACACAAAAAAGCAAGGGTGGAGAGGAAGACGACTATAGGCTAATCTTACTGATAAACATAGAGGTCAAAATCCTAAGTAAAATAAAAGCAAATCAAGACTAGACATGCTTTTTTCCTCTGAAGCACTTAGCTTCTTTCTTTTTTTGTTTTGTTCTCCTTTGATGGAGTTTTGTTTCCTATACATGCACAATAAATTTAGGTATGTGCAAAACAAACAGAATAGGACATACTGAACAAGTACTGAATCTGGAATTTAGACAGTTCGATATTAGGAAATCTTTGAAAGTAATGCATCATTTTAGCTGATTAAAAGGAAATGGTTATACTCATTCAGCTCATTTGATTCCAAAAGGGCAATGAACAAAATTTAAAACCCATTATCAAGAGAAAGGAAGAGAATAAAGATTATCTTAGCAAACTAGAAACATAATTGATATACTTCCTTAACTTGAGAACCTGCATTATCAAACAATAATAAGCTTGTGTAGAAACAGACAGGTCAAGGGTACAGAACAGGCCCTGTGTGTACAGTAATCTAGAATGTGAGAGCAGCTGATTTCAAATGAATAGAGGAAGGATGAATGGACTCGTCAATAAAGTTAGATCCTTACCTCACTTAGCATAAAAAAGTAAATTCCAAGTGGACTGAACAACTAAAGGTAAGCAGATGAACAAAAGCAATATAAGAAAACACAAAAACAGAGTTTCAGTATGGGATGATGGGAAAGTTCCGGAGGTGCATGGTGGTGATGGCTGCACAACAATGTGAATACATTTAATGCCACTGAACTGTTAGCCTAGAAAAGGGTAAAATGGTAAATTGTATGTAAGTAAATTTTACCACAGTTTTAAAAATAAAAATTTAAAAAAACACAATAAGATTATATTCTTGCAATGGGAAGAGCTTTCTTAAGACACAAAACTTTGGAGTCATAAAGGGAAGAATTTGAAGATTTTACTACATAAAAATTTTTAATGCCTGTTTGATAAAAGATCCAGAAACAAAAATTAAAAGACAAGCACTTAATACTTCAACAGAGAGGAAAAAAAATATAAGCAATTAACTGGAATAAAATATACGCAATTTCTATAATAAATAAAGGATTAACACCTGCATATATAAAGCTGCTATGAATTAAACAGATACAGGATATGACAAACAATTCATAAAAGAAGACACACAACCTCATAAGTAATCAAGAAAATACACATTAAAACAATTTCATTTTTCACCTATCAAATTAATAAAATAAAAAATACTGATTTCCACAACTGACAAAGGCATAGGAAAAGAGATACTCTCATCACTGTGGCTTGAATTGTAAATGAGCAAACCTTTTGAAGGGCAATTAGTCAGCAGCTAGCCAGATGTTAGATGCACAGACCCTCCACTTACTGGTCTCTAACCTGTAGAAATCTCCCAGAGGTACACAAAAATCACGAACAAGAGTATTCGCTGTACCATTATTTACGATATCAAAAACCAAAATATAACCCAACCCTCTAACGGGAGCTGATGAAATACATTTTTGTACATCCACCCAGTGAAATATTAGGCAGCTACTGACAAGCAATAGATAGGTCTCTATGTAATGAACAGGGAAACATGTTTTATAAAAAAAGGCTAGTTACGAAACAGCCATACTCTGTGATCCAATATTTGTCAAAAAAATAAAATAAAATAAAGTACTTTGTATAGAAAGAAGAATCTAGAAGAATGCATATCAAGCTACGAACAAGGGGATTTCATCTCTGGGAGTGGTATCATGCGAAATTTTCATTTTCTAAATTATATTATTTCTGTAATGTTTGCGTTATTTAAAATAAGTGATTGCTTTTGTAATTTAAAAAATAGGGGATAAAGTAAATAGAAACACCTCCGCCTCTCTGCACAAAGGCAAGGAACGGTAGCTATGATCCCCATGATTGCCAGGGAACAACCTCTGTGCAGTATCTTCCCCTACAGAGGAAGAGGCAGAAGAGCTCCTGAAACAGCTGGGAAGGGACAGGTGCCCAGCTCCCCGGCAGGGCTGGTGTGGTGGGAGTGAGGGGACAGGGCCAGGCCCTCAGTCAGGGCAGCCTGCACAGCACCGGGCCCCGTGCAGGCGGCCTCAGCTGAAAAGTGGACACTGAAGGAAAGGACATGCACTACTGGACTCAAACTATTTTTTTCTTTAACCTCTGATCTTTGGGTGGCTCTCAGATCACCATTTAAGATTAGAAACATTTTACTTGAAAAGGTCATAATGGAAATTAGATCAGCTAAGAGAAATCAATGGTGACTTACTTCCCAGGTAAGAGCTCTAAAAACCTAACTGTGCCCTGAAAAGACAGCAATGAACGCAAAGATCTGGAATGGCACAATGCTGGAAAGTTGTTGGTCAAAGAAGGAGTATTAGCCAATTAGCCTCTACCCAACCTCTGAATGACGAAACCAAGAATGAAAGGAGAAAACGATGGAGAGGGGAAGAAAACAGAAACATTAAATAGGCACTGAACATATTTACATTATTTAATCCTCACAAAAATCCAGGGAGCGTTACAGAAAAGGAGACTCAAAGAAGTCCATGACTTGCTCAGTCACAAAGCTATGAACTCCAACCAACAAGGACCTACTGTATAGCACAGGGAACTGCACACAATATTTTATAACAACCTATGAGGCAAAAGAATCCAAAAAAGAATATATATAATTGAATCACTGTGCTGTACACCTGAAACTAACACAACACTGTAAATCAACTATACTTCAATTAAAAAACAAAAACAAAAACCCAACAACAACAAAGCTACAAACTCTGAATGTGGATGTGCATCTGGTCTGCCTACAAGTCCAGCTCCTCCAATCGGCCAGCCGGCCCCAAGCTTCCCAATATTGGAGGCTGTGTCCTCGGTCTTCCCAGGCAGACTCACCTGTGAGCTGGAGGGCAGCGCCTGGGAGGTGGGCTCTTCTGATGGGGCTGCTCCTGAGCCCATGGGGCTCAGTGTGGTGATTCGGCTGGGCTGGCCACGTAGTGTCAGAGTGATGGTGGTGGGGACCTTCAAGCCTGAGAGAGACAGACAGACAGAGGAGTAGGCTTTTTTGTCACAGCCTCCATTTCCCTTTCCTGGAGAGTTTCCTCCCCATGTAACATACCCCCATCAGCCTCCCGCCTCGGCTTCCTCCTCCCCAGCTGGGTCATCTATGCCCTATCAGTCAGTCTGAAAGGCAACAGGAACAGCCTGTGTTCTCTCAACTTCTCTGGGGGATGGACCCACACAGCTGAATCCCTGAGGGTCAAGGCCAGGACCCTGTGGGGTTGGGTTCAACATCATACCTGGACCATGAGAGATGGGAAGGTCTTGGGGGAAGATCCCGTATCTGGGAGTCCCCACGGTTCTCATGAGAGACTCACCTGAGGCTTGGTTAGAGATCTGAGCCAGGCCAGGGAGGCTGCTTGCCAACTTGGCGAGGCCCCCATTGGTCAGCAGCTGGTGGATGGCTGTGGGCTTCCCACCAGGAGTGGCACCCAAGGAGGAGAGAGTGGTGGCCACAGGAATGGTACGGACAATGGTGCTGGTGCCCGTGGTGATGGCACCCAGGCTCTGCATGGGGGTGGGCAACTTCACACTGGTGGCCTGTGGGACACACAAGCCCAGGTGATCAGAAGCTGTTGCCAACAGCAACGGTTGAGTGTGGAGGGCCCATACTGTTAACGGCTACCATGTATTCAGTGCCTACCACATGCAAGGTACTCTGCCAGGTATTTTCCATATATTACCTTCTTTAATCCTCAAAACAGCTCTGTGAGGGAGGTACTATCATTATCCTCATTTTACAAACAAGAAAACAAAAGATACAGAGAGATCAAGAAACTTGCCCAAGGCCACTTAGTAAGTGGTGGAGCCTTAACCTTTGGTAGTTCCCAGCCGTGAAGCCAGAAGCCTATTTGTCCTTGACCCAGCGTCCCTGCCAAAACCAACTAAGCTGAGGAGGCCTCCTCCCACACCTGCCCAGCCCAGTGGAAGGCAGATGTGCACCTGTGGGGCTGGCCCGGGAGAGGGGTTTGCTGGGAGGCCAGAGGTCTTGCTGCTGATATCCTGCAAGCTGAAGCTGAGGCCTTGGAGGAGGCTGCTGGCTGATGCGGCCCCTAGGAGAGGATACAGCAGACATCAGCACAGGCTCAGTCACTTCCCCACGAGCAGCTGTGCCTGTCCACCCTCAACAATCAACTGAAACACCAACGCTCTTTCCCTCGGACATTCCCAGTGCTCTCAGAAAGACGCCAGAAGGGCTCCCCAAACACGCACGCTGGACGCCCACATGAGGAAAGGTACCATTCCTGACACACTGCCTTGGATTCATTCTGCACACCCCAACCTGCTCCAAACCACCTGTCCTAAATTTTGGACAGTTTTAGGAAAACCAAGGAGAACATGAATCCCACTTTTCAGAAATCTATCCCACCTTCCCAGGGAAGAGGAAGGACTTTTTAAGCCAAAAGAATCCCAAACACCTGACTTACACTTCACTTTACACACAGTCCAGTGGCCTCAAAGCAAAGAGGAAGGTCCTCTTGAAGGATCAGGGCATCTGCAGTGCCTTGGCCCTGCTGGGCTCAGGCAACTAGCCCTTCAGTGTAGGGTGAGGGCGGAGAAAGTGAGGAGACAAGCATAGGCAGAAAAATGTCTCATTTTGCTAATGCCCAGTACAGCACCATTTCCAGTTTTATTCAACCAGATGTGTTTAAAAACACCAAAATGAAACCAGTACATACATTTCCCACCAGCTATTTCTCCTTGCAGTACAGGAGGCATTACCTGCAGATTGGGACATTTACTCACTGCAGATATGAAGGCCCCAAAACTCCCCTACCTCAAAGTTAATGCCAGCTCCATGCCAAGCTTCTACAACGAGCCTGAGGCCCAGAGCGTCCTCCTCCAGATCTAGCTCCGCAAGCCTTTCCCAGGACCACCCTCCAGCAGCAGCCCAAACAGACTTCGCTGGGAGGCAGGGAACGTTGAGCTACCGGATACCTGGGAGGGAGCTGCCAGGAGAGGTGGCCACCAGGCGGCTCTGGAGTGTGTGCAAGGCACTGGGAGCAGTGCTGCTGGAGACCACTGAGGACGCTGGGCTGGCTGAGACTCCCCCTTCAGCAGCACTTGACCTGGAGACAAAGGTAAGAGCTCCATTATCTAAAGGTCCCTGCCAACACAGGGAAGGTCCAGAATGGGGCCCAGCAAGGCTTTCAGCGATGGACACAAGGCTAGAACTTCGGTTTCTTCATCCCACTTTCTGAATCTAGCCTCTAGTCTTTCTAAAAAAGTCAGGCCTCAAGGAGAGACTTCAGGCCTTGAAGCAAGGGCTACAGGACTCTTTGTAAATTTTAAGTAAGCACTCAATGGACCAGCGAAAACGTGAAGAGAAAGAAGGGAACAGATAGACCGGGAGACAGACTCACTTGGTTGTGGTGAGAAGCCCTGTGAGCTCCTTGGCCCCTGCGGAAGCTTGCCCCAGTGTCATGGTGATGGGCTTCCCTCCTGCGGCTGCAAAACAGAAAACCCCAAGGCCACTGGTCAGTCCTGTTTGGTCCTGACCTTTCAGGGTTCCAGAGGCCAGGCTAAATCCAAGATATTATGGAAAAGACTGGAAGATGAAAAATGAAGGATAACTACATTAGAATAGGAAGAGTTGGGGTTATTTTTTCCTTCTACTTTCTAAACCTTCTGGAATATTTTATTATCTTTAATTGAAACCAAAGAAGAACAAAACGTATGACGCTTTGAATGACCCCACAGCTTCCTCGGATCCTCGTTCGGCCTCCCTGATCCTACTTCAGGTGAGGTTGCTGCCCTCTTTCCCCCTACGTGCAACCTTTGCTGTCGTCTCCGGGTGCCTGTTGTGCTGAAGGCGAGGCTGAGCCGCCCAGCAAGTAGCCACCAAGGGGGCAATACTGTGCGCCTGGGACGGTTCTGTCGGTGTTTATTTAAGGAGGCCAAGAGAAACTCACCTTCTGGAGCTCCTCCTTGGGAAGGAGTACAAGGCCCTCCAGCTGTGTCCCCTTGGGAGATAAGGGACACCTTGATCTTCGGTCGCTTGGAGGTCTTACTGCCAGGAAGAGGACTGGAGGGATGGTGCCGCTTCAGCTGGACCCGGAGATCCTCTTTCTCGGCTTCCTCCGTTTGTTCTGATGAAACAGGAACTAAGAAATGGAGCTGCGGTGAAGTTCTCCACAATCCAAAAAAGCCCGACAGATACTGACAGCCAGTACCAGCACTGGCATGGCTGTGTGGGAACACCAGGAAGAACCATCCCAACACGTGCAAGGAGAATGTCAATGCTTCAGTCCTGCCTCACTCGGGCCCACCTACGGTGCAACTCCACCTTGGCCCTCTCAGAAGATGGCTCCATCCCCTTCCCTTACCCTGCCCTGGAGTTGGAAGGAAGGGGCTCTGAGTTGGTGGAAACAAAAAGAAAGGAGAAGACATCCTGACCCTGCCTGGCAAAGGCCAATCAAACAATAGAGGACTCACCACAGTGGACCTCAGCAGGGCTTCCCAGACTCAAAGAATGTGGCAACTGTCATGCCCTCCCCACATCACACAGCTGGAGGGCAGCAAACCGTTTCTGGAGAAGCAATAGAGGAGCAGGCTATCCAGTCCTCCCTACAAGGGAGACTTCCTCCAAGCTCTGAGTGCCCCCCCCCCACCCCCGCCCTCAGAGCCCAAGGTTGAGGGTTTGCTTGCCGAATGGGGACAATGGGAAGGATCATCACCAGGACTTCAGGCTGGCTTTCAGTAACTCCTAGGCAGGTTATCTTAGCCGAGACAACTTTACAGTTCCTGCCCAGAGGTAACAGGGCAACAGTGGCCCACGTCACAAGCTAGTCCCCAGGTCATTTGTACTAGTACAGAGAAAGGCCACCTGTTCACACATGGGCTTCCCCCTCCACTGCATCACACAGACTCATCCTGCACGTGGCCAAGCCTCCCAGACTCTTAAGTTATCCTTCGGGTTTCCTCATGGATCCCCTCTCTTTAAACCTAGAAGCCCACCCAAGTCCTTCTTCTTAGCGCAGGCAACCAGGGGCGGAAAGGCAGGAGTCACACGAGAAATGGGAGGTGGCGGGGATGCCATGGGGCCACAGGGAGCTACTCCAGACCACAGTCAGGTCACAACCAGCTGAAAGGAAGGACTGCATCGACTAAAATCAGAATAGGAAGGAGGGAAAAAGGGAAACGAGTTACAGGTTTATGCTTGGTAAGTGCTTGCAGAGGCCAGGATGGAAGCAGGAAACCAGAGGCAGGGAGAAAAACACAGGGAAATTCAGGCTCACAGGCACTGGCCTATAGGCACACACAGGAGAAGCAGAGCCAAGAGCCACAATAAGAGACAAAAGGAGAAAAACACCGTGAGAGGCAAACAGAAAGAATGGGGAAAAAGCAAAGACTATGGAGTAATAAGCAAAAGGATCAGCAAAGAATAAAAAACAGAAGATAGAAAAATGCAGAGAGAAAAGAACAGGGGGAAACCAAACAGAGACAAATGAGAGGCAGGGATGGGAAAGAAATAAAAGGGAGAAAGGGAGAGAGGCAGAGAGCAGAGAGTGAAAAGGTGAGGAAAGAGCAATACTCACCAAAGAGACAGGAGGAGGTGCCGGGAGGAAGAGCTTTCCTCACCAGCATGTTTTGTGTCAGAAAAGCAGCAAACTGCGCTGGAATGAATCAGAAAGAATTACAGAATCACAGCCAGCCAGAGAAAGGAGAAAGAGAGAAGGAGTAAGAAAAAGGTATGAAAATGTTCTGGAAAATGGTCAACAGGGGCTTTTTCTGGAATTACTGCATGGGTTTGAAACCTGACTCTGCCATTTAGCAGCACCATGGAATCATCCATGAACTGAAGGTAATAAATGTACCTGCCTCATGGGGCCACTGCCCACACTCCACGAGCAACAGCAAGCCAAGTGCCAAGAAGAGGGCGAGGCACGCAGTGAGGGCCCATAACCATTAGCTGTTCTCACTGCCCCACCTACGAGCTCTGCCGAAACCAGGCTGCTGTGCTGCGGCTCTCCTCCGTGATGCTCTGGGTCCCATTTCGAACCCGGCTCACCAGTCAGCCTTCTAGAACTCCGTACAGTCTCCACTAATTATTGGCAAACTGTTGGCTCTCTCTTCATCAAAAGCCCAAGAAGACAACGTCCACTTGGAACTTGGCTCTGGCCACCACTGAAGAAGATGCAGGTCACACGTGGACCCTAGGGGCCCGGCCTCTTTTTCGCCTTCACCGAGCCACTCACACTTCTGCTCCTTGTTAGCACCACCACACGGGCAACCTCGTAAGAGGCCTGGGGCTAAGTCCTGATCCTTTGGCTCCACTAAAAGAAACACGGGGGAAGAGAGCAGACGAGCCTCCTGTCTCCTGTGCGTCTCTCTACCTGACAGCCAGCTCTGGCTGCTGCCTCTTCCCAGGCACCTGAGACCCTCAGACGATACACTCCTGGATACATCACCAAACACCAATGCCCAAGAGACCTCACGCCAGGGCTGCCCAACTGGATCCAAGCGGGCCAGGGGTAGAGCCGCTGCTGCTCCCCTCCCCACCCACCGAACACGCCTTTTCCACAGCTTCCTACATTGTGCTGACTGTTCTCCAAACTCTAATTTCAACCAAACAAATGTTTCCCAGCCTAATCGAAAACCTATCTGCAGAGACTCCTGAAAAACTTCACTGGAAGTCCCAGTGTGGGAATCTTAACTCTTCAAGGGCAAAACAAAGGGCGGGCACGACACAGGTGCAGTTGCCCTAGAATCTGATGAGCACGGCCAATCCCCTTGTCTGCGGGACCCGAAGAGCTCCCTGACTGCAGGAGAGGCTGGGCAGGGCCCGGAGTTGGTAAAAAATTTGAGGCCAATATACATGTAGTCAGCTCATAAAGCCTAACTTCCCCAAACACCAAGCCAAAGCTATAATTAGTGGAACTATACAGTCACACTAATATCACCTTTTGTGATATTTTACCCTTGAAAACAGCCCTCGGTATTTATTTCAACCTAATTTTGCCGGGACAGAAATGTCGGGAAAAAGCTGCAGATGCCAATACTTCCCAACTGCCACACGGCGTCAACTGCAGAAGACAGAACCCAAGAGAGGCCACCGGGCCAGGCAGCTATACCTTGAGCTTGTTTGTGGGTGAGCACAGCCTCTGTCCGCTGCACATGTCTCTTCAGCAGCTGAGTGCTTCCGATCTGACTGGACTTCTGGGCAGAGGCCACTGTGGTCACTTTGGTCTTGGGACTGGAGGTGGGGCTGCTGGACACACTGGAGAGATCCTGAGTAGAATAAGAAGGACAAGGGCCAAGCCAACGTCGTCCAGATTGACTGTCAATCATCAAGTCCCCCTGGAATTCCCCTCGTAGGAACTCACAGGCCCACCTAAGGCCAACAGGCATCCCCAGGAAGCGAAGGAACCAACTCTTCAGTCCCCATTCGCCAGCAAAAGCACTCCCTCCCTTTCCGCATTACCTCCGAGCCTGAGGGTGAGGCAGGTAGCTTGGCAGCTGGTGACGCAGGTCGACTGCCCCGCTCAGAGACCTCAAAGGCCAGGTCTCTGCGGGCCACGTCCCGGGGCTTCTTCTTCTTCTCAGCGTCCTGATCCCGAGGCTCAGAGCCCACGTGCCCCTCCGCTCGAGTGAGCACTCCAGTCAGGAAGTCCACAATCTCATCCTAGTGTAAAGAGGGGTCAAGGCCTCTGAGTCCATGTCTGGAGAACAGGAGCCTCCCCGATAGTCCCGACTAAAATCGATTCACCTCAGCTTTGAAGTCAGTGTGCCGGTCCCTCCTACCACACAAAGCCTGGCACAAACCCCAGCCTCCTCAGCCAAGGACCAGCAGGAGCCTGCGCCCTGCACCCGTGAGGCAGTACTCTGGGGTGGTCACGCTTTACCACTCCTCCAATGAACCCTTCCTCCCCTCATGCTCTGCTCATGTCTTAGATCGTTACTCTCCTTTCCCCCTCTTCTTTGCTTATGATTTAGGCCTAACAGAGGCCGCAGTGGATACCCATCCTCCTTAGTCAACAGGCTGCTGCCAACAAGACCGAGCCTAAAAGGTTACAGAAAGGCAAGCCTAGCTGAGAAAACCACATAAAGCTACTGTGTACCTGAATACATCTGTCCACCATGCTCTGAGTCAACCCTTCCGATTTCTTTTTTGCTTTGCTTATTCTAAGAGACAAAAAAGAGGAAATGTTTACTTTCCAAACATTCCACAGCACCATTTCTCTGCTGTGTTGGTTATTCTCTAGACCCAAGAAGGAAGACTATGTTAGCCCTCAGGCAGGTCTGCAACCTCTCTGAACCTCAGTTTCCACATCTGCAAAATGGGGAACCATAACACCTCACTCATGGAGTTAATGGGGATGACACAAAACAACATATGTAAAGAACCAAAGAATACATGGAAAGTACCCGGGATGGTACACTTCAGAAGCCCTATACGTATGGCTTCACAGGTAAACTCTATCTGATTGCTAAGACCTCATCTCGAGGCACCCCAACACAGACCCAAACCCTGAGATTACTGGGTGCTACTGAAATGCGATTAGCAGGAGAGAAGGCAAGGTGGCCACAGGTTAGTTCTAAAGGGATGACAGAAACTGACCACAGCTGGCTGCATTCTCCTCTTTGAAAGCCAGCCTTAAACCCCCTGGCTTCTGACTGGGGGTCTTCTCAGCAGAGAGAGAAACAGGGCACCAAGTGACAGGATGAAGAACAACATTCTGAGCCTCCAAATTCTGAGACCCCAATTTACTGGTTGTAGGCCTCTGACCTTGTGTAACAATGCTCATTTTATGGATGAGGACAGAGTCCCAGAAGTTAAGTATTTTACCCAAGCTTCTTAGCAAGGGAGCCAAGACTAAATTGAGGTCTCCCAGTTCTCAGTCCAATGCTCTTGGCACCACGCAAATAGGTCTCATAAGCAGCCTCACAACGTAACTCTCACTAAGGGTTATTTCCATTTTTCCTGCTCCCTCACCATGACTCAACACACACAGTCTATTCTCCTATAGATAAGAATGTCTGAATTAGCAAGAAAGATAATGTATTTACAAGCAAACATTGCCTTGAGCATCAAAGGATTAGATTCTAGGCCAGGAGGACTTCTCCAAAGCATCTCTGGGTAAGAAACTGACAAGAGAGGTGGGAATAGGTATTCGCTTTAAGCTCTCCACTTAAAGCACACAAATGAAGTTAATATCTAAGACTGAGCATATAAAAAAGGAGACCAGTAAAGGATACAACCTCTTTTTCAGTACCTTTCATAAAAACATAACTAAAGGCCCTACAGGCAGCCAGACTTGTAAGAATGGCCATCTCAATGACTAAAGGTGCCCTCCTAAAACCCTCTCCAGGGCTTCCCTGGTGGCACAGTGGTTAAGAATCCACCTGCCAATGCAGGGGACATGGGTTTGAGCCCTGGTCCAGGAAGATTACACATGCTGCGGAGCAACTAAGCCCTTGCGCCCCAACTACTGAGCCTGCGTTCTAGAGCCCACGAGCCACAACTACTGAGCCCGTGCGCCTAGAGCCCGTGCTCTGCAACAAGAGAAGCCACCAGAATGAGAAGCCCGCGCACCTCAACGAAGAGTAGCCCCTGCTCGCCACAACTAGAGAAAGCCCACGTGCAGCAACGAAGACCCAACGAAGCCAAAAATAAAATAAATTTAAAAATAAATAAATTTAAAATCCTCTCCAAACTTTGGCTGTTTATATTCCAAAATATATAAAAGGATGCTTAACACAAATAAAATCTATGTTCACATTCATCCTCAGTAAGGAACAAAACGTGAAGAAATGCCTACCCCAGTGAAAGCACAATGGCCAAGACTATAATTACAACATCTCAAAGTATTTTCTCCCCACAAGATGACTAACTACAAAGAGAAAAATAGTAACTTTACAGTAGAGAAACCTGGCAGATGCTTCCTTGATCAAAGTTAACATCACCAGTAATAAGGCATATCAACACCACGTAGCCCCTGAGGGGTGCACTGAGGGCACATCAGCTCCATAGCATTCCTGCGAATAATGTGCACCCTCAACCTAATCATAAGATAATGTCAAAAACCTAAATTGAGGGACCATCTACAAAATAGAAGTCTTCAAAAGTGTCAAGGTCATGAAAGACAAAGACAGACTAAGGAACAGTACCAAATTAAGGAGACTGAGGAGACAGGCAACCAACAGCAATGTGTGATCTGGATTTGTTCCTGGACCAGAAAAGAACATTAGTGAGATAACTGATGAAATGTGAGTCTGTAGATAAGATAACAGTATCATATCCATGTTAATTTCCTGACTTCGATAATTACACTTTGGTTATGTAAGATGTTAACATTTGGGAAATCTGGGTGAACAGTATAGGGAATTTCTTGGTACTAATTTTGCAACTTTTTAGAAATCTGAATTAGTTTAAAAAAATTTTTTTAAAGTTTTTTAATGCCCTCTTTTCATCACCACCTGATAAGCATCTCTCCAACATGGCACCCTTGCAGCTCTGGGGGAACCTACCCACCTGAGATTATCATCAGCTCCCCCAACCACCACCAAGCTGTTCTCAGCCCGAATCTTCTCCCGGAAGTCCTCCATGGCTTCAGGGTGACACTGCAGGGAATTCTGACCAATGACAAAGAGGACTGGAGTCTTCATATCCAAGAGGGGATCATCCACATCCTAAAACAGATCCAGGTTTTACAGTCAGCCAGTGCATATTCACTGAGTACTGCCCTGGCAAGTATGCTCAAGAGAGTCAGCTGGGCAACTGCAGTCACTGAACAGCAGCTTGGGCAAGGCACGCACTCCCGTACTCTCACCTGCCAGTGACCCTGAAATCAGCCACACCCTGCGCTTACCCCTCTGGGGCCATCCACGGTAAGCAGAGGAAACCCAAGGCAGACAACTGCAGTGACGTATTCCATCACCGACACCTGGAAATAATGGCACGGTTTGTCTCAAGGTCAAATGACTTCACTGCAGCTACATCCTACCCAGAATCCAGGGGTGGTCCAGACCCACCAGCCAGTCCCACCTCCTCCCCCGCTGTCATGACATAACCCCTAGGTGTACATAACTAGGTTAGGACATAACCCCTAGGTGCACCAGCCATAGTTGCAGCAGTAAGAGCAAAGAACACAAGATGTGCTGTTCTACCAGAAGCCACCACCTAGAGAACTGGGGCCCTCAGTGGACCCCAGGAGAGGGCTGAACCATAGGATGGGAAGTTTAATACTTCCATCCTGGCAATTTGCAAGGCTAGAGTCCTCCCTTTTCCCTCCACTAATAGCAAATGCAATCAGGAGAACACAAATGTTGCTCTTTTCCCTTAAGTGAAGAAAATCTCTCCCTTTTGAACTTAATAGATAGCTCCCAGACACCCCAAATTTCTTAGAGCAGTCGCTGACAGGGTACTGCCATCCTTGGGACCAGGGAGTACCGGGAGGTAGCCTTCTTCCTCTCACGCCCCGAGATGTCACTTACACTACATGAAGCAGCACAGACTTTGCTTACTTGATCCACTTGAGAATTGGGGCTTTGGACAGGTCAGAGGCACTTATACAAACTAATATACATGCAAGTGTATGTAAAATAATAAAGAAAAGGTTCTCTGATGCCTTGGAAAGGGAAAGAGCAGGAACACAACATCAAATTACAGAGCTATTAAAATTTTTGCTGGCTACAATTATTGTTTTGTTTTGTTTTGTTTTGTTTAGGTGGGAGAATAGTACTTATGTCTAGGGGGAGAAAGAAAAAAATTTTTTCAGAGATACATTCTGAAATATATATATATAAACACAATGATACGATATTTGAGATTTTCTTCAAAATAACTGGAGGATACTGAAAGTAGGCAGAGGTAAGATGAAAAAAGCTTGGCCATGAGCTGATCACTGGCAAAGCTGGGTGAGGGGCCCAAGGGGTTTATTGTACTAGTCTATCCTCCCTCTCAATTTCTGCTTAAAATTTTCCACAATAAAGTTAAAAAGTAAAGTTTGTAGGCAAAGCATCCAGCACAGTGCTCTGGAACATTAAAAAGCGCTCAGCAGTCACTATCAGTAGTAGCAGCAGCAGTCTATCTAAGGACAACCTCCCAATGAGACGGGGATTACTTACGTGACAGGCCACCAAAGCTCCTGTATTCCAGCCAATCAAGATAATGGGTTTGTGGGGGAAATGGCTATGAATCTTTGTGGGAAGAGAAAGAAGACAGTAAGACTGGAGGCCACAGATTGGTGCAGAATGTCGGGTGTGCCACAGTGAACTGAAATAGGGACATTCTCACCTCCAGCACTTTGCTTCGCACTGCCCCAGTCATGTGCTCCAGACACTGCAGAACTCCTACTCCACTACCATTGTTCAGCAGATGGGTGGCAACAGGGATGACCTAAAGGAAAGAGAGTGGCAGCCATGACAGCAGAGCTAAGTTTCAAATCTCCTCTCGAGTCTGCTTAACCTACCTAAATCCCTTCAACCTCGGATAAGCACCATTGGCATTCTAGACAAAAAGAGACTTGGGGGAATGCTCCACGTTTAAGTTCATCCGTTTTGACCCCCTCTTCCTTTCTGTCTGCTCGATCCTCCCCAGGAGGAGTTCCTCCTGCCCAGTACATACCTTGCCTAAGCAGGACAGCTGAGACTGCCAGAAGCGGTGGCGGCGCGAGGTGGGGAACACGGAGCTGGAGGGCCCAGAGGGGGCGATGAGAATGAGAGGAGAGCCGGGGAGTTTGCTCTAAGGAGAAAGACCCCACCAGAGAGCCAGTGAGTGAGAGGTGCTCCTCCACGGAACCCCAGTACCCTTCTTATCCCAACCAATGCTAATTTGCTCAGGAAACTACGTTAAGCACTACACCCAGCCAGTTATTAATGAAAGCAAGCTAAACAAGCCATTATCCTCTTGCCAAAGTTCTAAGACTGGATTCTAAAAACAATTTCATGGGCCACAGTTAAGTCCAACTTACTGGTTTGTTATGAGAGAGCACTCCCACAGCAGGGTCCCAGGGCCTCTTCAGTAGGAGGGACAAGGCCTCAGCTCCAGCAGCCCCGGTCTTCGTGTTGGACGACACGAGCATCCGGTCAATCAAGGTAGGGATCTAGAAGCAAGGGAGAGCAAAGATGCTTCCAGCATGAAGTAGGAGACCCCACCACCAGGATCAGGTGGGAGGACGCAGCCCCACTATGAGCCAAGGAAAGATTTCAACTACGCCTCTCAAACTTTCCTCACGAGAAAAGTACAAATAAGTGCATGGCTGAAAAATATGCCTCCCATCATATTATAGATAAGTGGATACAATCCTCTGGAAACCAATCTGGTGACACGCATCAAGAGACTTAAACTTATTCTTATCCCTTTCTTAACAACCTGTATCAGAAATACACACACACACACACACACACACACGGTGGGGGTGGGGGGTAAGCAAAAGACAAATTCACTCTCAATAATAGTCAAAAAGTGGACACAACATAAAGGCATATACAAGGAAGTGGTTAAGCAAACTATCTACATAACTAGATATTATGGATTAATTTTAAATATTTAAAACAATTTGTAATAACATAGGGAAATAATTTGCTAAAATGTTAAAGGTAAACAGAAAATATAAAAATTATCTCTACTCAGAAAAAATACTACAAGAAAATATGCCAAAAGGTTAATAATGAACTTTATGGAGTTATGAATTTTTTTCTTTAGACATCTGTATTTTCTGAATTTCCTCAGTGAACACTAGTTGATTTTATAAATTAAAAACAAAACAAAACTCTGCACTTACTTCTAATATACTGCCTTCAAACTGTGGAGTGTTAAAAAAATATGTTATTGTGCCCCAAATAATATATCCTACTATACTGTGTATACACTTGACCCTTGAACAACACGGGGTTGGGTGCCAACCCCCCACGCAGTCGAAAATCTGTGTATAACTTTACAGTTGGCCCTCCGTATCACTGGCTACACATTACACCCTTACAATTCACCAAAAATGTGACCTCACAGATGTGTAAATATAGGTTTCAGACATGCTGATGCTTACACTGAGAAGAATTATCTGTGTGAATCCCATACTACCCACAAGAGGTCAAAATGACCTAGGGGAAAGGAAAGATTTTTAACTGTTAGAGGTAGTTTTCAGAAAAATAAACTTTTTTTGAGAAACTGGAGAATAAAGACTACTACAGTGATGCAGGCTGTAGAAGTTCAGTCCATAGCTAACATCGTACTCAACAGTGAAAAACTGGAAGCTTTTCCTCTAAGATCAGGAACAAGACAAGGACGCCCACTCGCACCACTTGTATTCAGCATAGTATTGGAAGTCCAAGCTAGAACGATTAGGCAAGAAAAAGAAAGTAAAGGCATCCGAATTAGAAAGGAGTAAAACCGTCACTATTTGCAGATGACATCATATTATATAGAGCAAACCCTAGACTCCACCAAAAACAACCATTAGAATAAACGAATTCAGTGAAGTTGCAGGATACAAAATCAATATACAAAAATCTGCTGCATTTCTATACACTAATAGAGAAATCAAGAAAACTTTCTCGTTTACAACTGCATCAAAAAGAATAAAATACCTAGGATTAAATTTAACCAAGGAGGTGAAAAACATGTACACTGAAAACTATAAGACATTAATGAAAGAAACTAAGACACAAATAAATGGAAAGATATTTTGTGCTCACAGACTGGAAAAAGTAATATTGTTAAAATGTCCATACCACCCAAAGCAATCTACTGTACAAATTCAATGCAATCCCTATCAAAATTCCAGTGGCATTTTTCACAGAAATAGAACAAACAATCCTAAAATTTATATGGAAGCACAAAAGACCCTGAATAGCCAAAGCAATCTTGAGAACAAAGAATGAGGCTGGAGGCATTATGCTTCTTTTTTTTTTTTTTTTTCTTCTGTGTAAAAATGTTTATTTGTACTAATGCTTAAAATACAGGAACTAAAGAAAGAAAGAAAGAAAAAAAAGACACCTCAACTCCAAAATGACAGTGAATTAGGGCCTGCCCACAGCCAAGGGGAAGGACACTCCAGGGTGTCCTGGCATGGACTGTCCCCGCCCCCCACACTACTTAATGTGTCACCGGGCAGAAAATTGAAGAATCAGGGTGCAAAGACCTTACCAGCTGCTAGTGAGTGTGCCAGGGAAGAAAGGGATGTCTATGTGGTTTCCCCACCACCCAGGAGCCAGGATACACAGAGCAGGAGGCAGAGGCTCCCAATTCAGTTAAGGGCAGGAGCTGAATGCCCAGGTCCAGGAAGAACAAAAAGGGGGTTTCGGAGGTAGGCTTTTTCATCGAGTTAAAAAACAGGCACATTATCCAACATCTCCCTGTGGCCCCCAAGCAGTTGGCCTGGCCCCCTAATGCTTCCCCTCTCCCCACAAAACCAAAGGGAATAAGGAGGGGAGGCAGAAGACAGGAAATAACAAGGGTGGGGAATGCTTCAGTCACTAGAGACCAGCGCCCGTGACAGTGAGCCAGGCAAGCACAAGGAACAATCAGGTGAAGCTGCTACTCCCCGTGGCGTGGGGTGGTGGGAATGGGATAGAGCCAGGAGGGTGACCAAGAGCATCCTGGCTCAGGCAAAGGATCCTGGGTAGCAGGAACAGAGAGCTGCAGAGAGCCACTCTGGGGGAAGGAGGCTGTGAGGCTAAGCAGCACAGAGGGCACCGGAAGCTTCTTGCAAGCTTGCTCAGTTCTCACTCCCAGCTGCTCTGGCAGAGGCCCCAGCCGGGCTCACCTCCAGGGGAAGGGGAAACCCTGGGGACCAGAGTGGAGGCAGAGCTGAGAGAAGTGAGCTGCTCTCCCACTCGTTCTCGGAGGACACGGTTTGAACCCTGTGAATACCAGGGCCGGGGCCCGAGGCAGACAGAGTGAATGCACTTCATGGAGAACAGTGAGAAGCTGGGCCCACAGGTGTGCCTTGGGGCAGTGTGATGCTCCGTTCTCCCTGAGGGCCTGGGGCCAGAGGCGGTCAGAGCTGCCACCTCAGCTTGCTGCTGCCAAAGGCAGGTTGGCACGACCTCCCCGAGGTTCTCTGGACTTGTGAAAGAGATTAGGAAGGGAAGGTGGGTATGAAAAACAGGAAAGAAACAGCCCTAGATGTATGGGGGATCGGGAGTGGCCACATCAAGAGGAGTTCTGATTCTGGTAGATGGAAGCTTTCTCCTTCAGCAGGTCCAGACACAAGTGGCAGCTCCAACTTCCTTCAGGAGGCTCAGACATAGACGGGGTGAGACAATACATGTGGTAGCCACGATCGCAGTCATCACAGAAGAGCAGCTGGTCATCGTTCTCGGAGGTGCCACAGATGTTGCAGCACTTGCACTCGATGCGCTGCCAGCGGCAGGTCTTCACTGCTGCCATCATCACGGGGGTGAACTGGAGGCAGGATGGATGCCCTGAGCGGCCACAGTCAGAACAGGACACCAGCTCCTCGGGCTGTCCTGTCTTCTTGTTGATCTTGGAGTCCCCCAGGCAGAAGTCACAGTAGTTGTTGGGCAGGGCCAATCCATCGGGACCCTTCTTGGATTTCTGCTCCTCGGACCTCTGGGAAACCGGGGTGGGTGGCTGCGAGTCTTCCTTGCCCTCGCCCTCCTCCTCAGCCAAGTGGGAGTGGGCATAGTGGTAACTGAGGCCTGGTCGGTTCTTGTAACGTTTTCCACAAATGTCACAGGCATAGGGTTTATCTCGATCCTCCAGGATGGAAGCGTCCAGCTTCTTACGGGCCCTGCCCACACCTTTACCCTTGGACTTCCCCTTGCCCCGACGCTTGGGAGTGTCTTCTTCATAGTCCTCATCATCGAGGTCATCCAGGAAGTCATCCGGTTCTAGGATCCGCTTCCGTGCTCGACTGTTCGTCACAGGAAACTCGCCCAGGCTGTCATCATCAGCTCGGGGATCTGGGGCGCCTCGCTTCTCCTGGGGGTCGGTGCGCAACAGAGCCTCTAAACTACTGCCGTCCTGAGAGATCAGCCCCTCCTTCTTCAGGGTCTGGTCTGTGTCTGGTTTAATAGATGGGAAAGAGAGTCTTGGATCCTCAGGAGGGTGGGCTCGCCGCTTTTTCCGCCAGCGCCGGGCAGGGTAGGAGTACAGCTGCCCAGAGGCCAATCCTGGACCCCGGTGTCGCTTTTCCGTCCAGATATAACAGTTGCTCTGTGCTACTCCAGTCTGTGAGTCCAAGAAAGGCAGGCGCACGCTGCGCTCAGCACAGAGGCGGGCATTGTAATTGTGGCACTGCTCCATTGCGTCTTTGTAATACTGCTCCCCAAGGAGCTTCACTACATTTTCCACCACAGCCGCCATCTTCCCGGCTCCTTTCCCTCAGGCCGGGAGGCCCGAAGCCTGCAGCGCGCAGGCGCTGGGGCCGCACGGGGAATCGGCATTATGCTTCTTGATTTCAAACTATTTTACAAAGTTATACTAATCAAAACAGCACGGCATTGGCATAAAAACAGAATCACAGATGAATGGAACAGAATAGACAGCCTAGAAATAAACCCATGCATATATGGTCAATTAATTTACAACAAAGGAGCCAAGAACATACAGTGGGGAAAGGACAGTCTCTTCAATAAATGGTGTTGGGAAAACTGGACAGCTACATGCAAAAGAATGAAACTGGACCACTATATTACATCATACACAAAAATTAACTCAGAAAGGATTAAAGACCTGAATGAAGATCTGAAACCATAAAACTCCTAGAAGAAAACATAGGCAGTAAGCTCTTTGACATTAGTCTTGGCAATGATTTTTTGGATCTGACACCAAAAGTGAAGGCAGCAAAAGCAAAAATAAACAAGTGGGACTACAAACTAAAAAGCGTCTGCATAGCAAAGGAAAACATCAACAAAATGAAAAAGCAACCTACTGAATGGGAGAAAATATTTGCAAATCATGTGTCTGATAAGGGGTTAATACTCAAAACATATGAAGAACTCATGCAACGCAACATCAACAAAATAAACAATCTGATTAAAAAATGGGCAGATCTGAATAGACATTTTTCCAAAGAAGATATACAGATGACCAACAGGTACACGAAAAGATGCTCAACATTATTAATCATAAGGGAAATACAAGTCAAAACCAAAATGAGATATCATCTCACACCTGTTACAATGTCTATTATCAAAAAGACAAGCATTAACAAATTTTGGCAAGGATGTGGAGAAAAGGGAACCCCTGTGCACGCTGGTGAGAATGTAAATTGGTGCAGCTACTATGAAAAACAGTAAGGATGTTCCTCAAAAAATTAAAAATAGAACTATCATATGATGAAGCAATTCCACTTCCGTGTATTTATCTGAAGAAAACAACACTAACTCAAAAAGATATATGTATCCCCATGTTCACTGCAGCATTATGTACAATAGGCAAGATATGGAAATAACCTAAGTGTCCACTGATGGATGAATGGATAAAGAAAATGTGGCATATATATATATATATATGCCACGTTTTCTACACACACACACACGAATATTATTCAGCCATAAAAAAGAAGGAAATCTTGCCATTTGCGAAAACATGGATGGACCCTGAGGGCACTGTGCTAAGTGAAGTTAAGTCAGACAGGGAAACATAAATATCGTATGATCTCACTTGTATGTGGAATCTAAAGAAAAACAGAACAAACAAAACAGAAAACCAAACTCACAGGTACAAAGAACAGACTGGTGGTTGCCAGAGGGAGGGGGTGGAGGATAGTGAAATGGGTAAAAGGGATCAAAAAGTACAAAATAAATAAAGCCATGGAATGTAATGTACAGCATGGTGACTACAGTTAATAATACTGTATTCCAGATTTGAAAGTAGCTAAGAGAGTAGATCTTAAAAATTCTCATTGCAAGAAAAAAAAATGTTTGTAACTATGTGTGGTGACATATGCTAACTAGACTTATTGTGGTGATCATATAGCAATACATACAAATATCAAATCATTATACTGTATACTTGAAACTAACATAATGCTATATTGTCAATTATACTTCAATTAAAATAAAAAATGCAAAGATAGGACAAGAAGATAAGCTGTTCCCAGCAATGATAAGCAAGGACAATGATCCTAATTTTGAAAGAGCAAGACTAAAAAGATTTCTGTACAAGAAATGAGGGGAGGGACTTCCCTGGTGGCGCAGTGCTTAAGAATCCACCTGCCAATGCAGGGGACTCGGGTTCGAGCCCTGGTCCGGGAAGATCCCAAATGCCATGGAGCAACTAAGCCCGTGCACAACTACTGAAGCCCGCATGCCTAGAGCCCATGCTCCGCAACAAGAGAAGCCACCGCAATGAGAAGCCCGCGCACCGCAAGGAAGAGTAGTTCCTGCTCGCTGCAACTAGAGAAAGCCCACACAGCAACGAAGACCCAACACAGCCAAAAATAAATAAATAAATAAATTAATTAATTAAAAAAAAAAAAAGAAATGAGGGGAATATAACCATGAGACTTTCTCAGTTTAATTCAGGAAACAAATGTTTACACAACACTGCTGTTACAAGACACCAGCCTACTGCCTACTGCAAAGGAATTTAATCTACAAGGGTTAATGAAGACAAGCACACAAACCACAAAAGAGATGGGGCTGGTAAGTGCCATAAAGAAAAATAAGCCTCACACTATGATTCAAACCATCTAACAGAAAAGAGGGAAGCGAGCGGGCAATTTTCATCTGAAGATGCATGTGAAGTGAGATGCACTCTGAAGAATTCTGACAGAAGATGGGGAAAAGCTTTCTAATCAGAGACACCAGATATAAGCAAGAAAGAACAGGGTTTATTCTAGGCACAGATGGCCTGAAGTCGAGAATTCGAGTAAGGAAGTAGGAGGACGTAAGGCTAGTAGCAAAGGCTAGGGCCCAACTGCAAAGGATCTTCACCCTAAACTGGCCATTTCTTGTAACTTACTTTGTCACTGTGAGCCACTCAACACCTTGAGGTAGAGGATCTGACTAAATTAGACTTTAAAAGCTTTTAGCTGGCAGTAATAAGAGTACACCTTTCAAATGACAAAGCCTTGAAACTCACTTTCTGTAAATAAGAATACTTAGAAATAATTAATCAATAACCAACTTCTCTGCTTGGAGCCAGGCAGACCAAACATCCCTGGTCTCTCCAGCACTGCATCTCTCTCAGCAGACATAGGGTCTATACCTTCTCTGCTCCCCTTACAATAGGTCTGGTGGTGAAAGTAGCTGGGCCAAGAGCATGATCCCATCCACCTGCATTCTCATCCAGCAGGAACACTAGAAGCTGTGGGAAACAACCTAAGTATTTGTCGTGAATCTGAGAGTCATGGGAAAATAAGAGCCTGAAGGGAGAGGAACCACTGAGAGCAGCGCCTCAAGCGGACAGCGGCTCACAGTCTGGGACCCTGCTGACTGTGTGTCCTCTGCCATTCCAGCCAGCCCACACCATGACCTAGAAGCAGGGCCGGGCAGCGTGCACTGGGCACACCTGTGGAGTCCGCCAGTGGTCCGTCATGCTCAGTGAACCTGAACACCACTTACACCACTTCATTCACTTGGGAACATCCAGACAGTGACTTCAGTGGGGGAGCAGGGCCAACTTCTTTACGAGGGAATTGACCTCCAAGGCATACTGGCCATGCAATGTTAAGGCAGAGAAGTGGGCTCTGGGCACTACTAATACTCATCTCCTAGGGGATATTCAGCAATGCCGTAATCCTCCCATAGGTGGAATGCTGTGGAGAACATTCAAAATGCCTGAAATACTCACAAGCCACTGTTCTCGGCCAGGGGCCTGTCTTGGCTCCACACCCACCCTGTGCCCATGCCTGCCCACTATTCACCTCCTGGGCCAGGGTCTCCACTGCAGAGGAGCAGCACAGGGGGAAGTCTGGGACTATCTTTTCTCCTGTCTCTTTCTCCACTAGAAAATAAGCTCCATCAGAGTAGACAGCATTTCTGTCTTGCTCATCCCAGCGCCTGGCACATTACAGGCACAAAATAGTTGAATATATAATTTAAGGTCAAATATCCTACCACGCATTTCATTAACGCATCTGGTCCTGAGTTTTGTTTTATTTCCACACTAAACCAGTCTTCTTTTGCTTTCAAACAAACTCAGCAACCTTCAAGTAACAAACAGGTAGGAAACAATAAGTCTGGAAATTGGGGGAATATGGCTGGGGAAAGCTGTTGGCCAGGTAAATTATAGCAACAAAACAGGCCAAAAAAAAACAAAAAACAAAAACAGGCCAGCTTCCTGCAAAGTAGAAGAAAACCACTTAAAAAAAAAAGTCAAGAACTGAATTAATCCAAGTTGCCTGAGGCCATTCTGTATTGGAGCAAAACACTCTAAAAATGATGGTACCACTTATAAATCATTAACAGTTATTGTGGGTTTCCTATGTTCCAAACATTGTGCCAAGCATTCTATCTCAATTAATGAATTTTCACAAAAATCCTACATAGGTATTAGTATCAGCCATTTTTTTAGAGATAAGGAAATTGAGACACTAATCCAAGAATACACAGCTAATTAGTAATCAAGATGAGGTCAGCCAGGCAGTCTGCCCCCAGAACCTGTACTCCAATCACACCGAACACAGGCCAGTGCAATAACTGCAACCAAAATAAACTGCAATCATGAAGAAAAACAGTTTAACTTTGTGCAGTACTGTCTAAGTAAGAAAGCAGGGAAAGCTAACGATACGCTTTATAAAGAGTGATTAAAGTGAAAGTGTTGCTACCGAAGGCTCATCATGATGAGGAGAGACCAAGGCATCACATCACGGCGCTCCCTGCTCCGGAACACCTCCCCGCGCCCACCCCCACACTCTCAGCACCACGGGTCTGCTTCCTGCCCCCCTCTCAACACCCCTCCCTGGTAAACCCCTCATCTTCTCCTTTCTCACCTCACCTCAAACCACAAGCTGCAGGGCTGTAGAGGCTAAACATGTTCTCTGGTTTGGAGACAGGAGGGCTAGAGACATTTACGCCAGGTGAAAACACGAAATGATACCATGTCTCCTATTTCTGATAACAAACCCGTTAGCTTCAGTCATGCCCTCCAGGCTGACCAGGCAATGACCTCGCCCAGCCCCACTTCTTGAACCCACAGCGGAGGCTGGCTACCCCAGGACAGGGCAGACACCAATCACAGCCTCACCTTCCCTTTCAGTGTCTGCAAAGCATCCAGGTAGGCGGCCAGCATGGGCAGACTCAAGGTCTCCACCAGGGTGGTGTGCAGCCACTGGACCAGCTTGGTGTCCCAGCTCACACTCGCCAGAGCTTGCCGCACTCTCCTCGCACACTTGTCCACGGCAACACGGCGCAGCACTGGCTCGTTACAAGCCTGAAAGGTGTAAGTGGGGGGACAAAGTATGAGGGCCACCTCGTTAGCAACGTGGGGTGGGGGGGGAGCGGGGTGAGGTCAGCTAGCCTGTGAGGCCCGAACTAGTGGGGAGCCCACAGTGGGCAGGCTTCTAGAGTCTTACCCCTTCGTTGGCCAAGCGGGCAAGCCGATCAGACTGCAGGGCTTTGAGGATCTTGTTGAATAGCTTGTTCTGGGCCATTGTCCAGCCAGTCCTATAAGAGAAACTCTGAGGAATTAAAGTCAAACCCTGGGGATGCTCGCCATGCATGTACACTGTACAAAGAAGATTATGTCATGTTTTTTGTTCCCACTATGAAGCAGTATAACTCAAAGTAGCTTAGAACGAAGCTAAAGCACAACACCCAGACTCTGGTCCCAATCCTGCCAATGAATCACCTCAACATATACTTGTATTAACATACACGCTACAAGTCAAAACCAGTCACAAACAGAGTCTTTTTGGTGCTAGCAAAGGTAATTAATTACCTAGTGGCTAATATAATCCATTAGTAAACAAAAGCATGGCACCATTGCACAGACATATTTGAATTTCACAAGTTTAATATTTCACACAAAAAGGGAGACAGGATGAGAAAGCATTTTAATGTACTAAAACCTCAGACTAAGATAAGAGGCCTATTTAAATCAGCTTTAGGAACAAAAACATAACAAATGAAGTGGCTATTCTCCCACTCCTTAATAATCCACCCCTCACTAACCTTTCTCCCTTGTCCATTTTTTCCCCTGTATATCACACAATTAACAAATTTACTTTTGAATGGTCTGTTCCATATAAGTTAACTCTGTATCATCCCTGCGTATGACCCTGGCAGACACACTTTTACCTTGCTTATGGAAGGCTTTATGGTTCCTCCTCCAGCTCAGCTGTCAACTCCCTGCAATTAGAAACCTGTCCTACTGCTCCTGTCCCCACCTAATGACACACAGCACAGCAGTGTGGAGCTGACTAAAGCCCCCCTCCACCCCACTCCTGGCAATCTTAATTACTCTGATACTCCAACTCTGGCCAGTAATCTTCCTAAAGATACTAAGAGAAAGGTAACAGAAGATGCCCAATTGTTTACCAACTCTCCCTGCCATAAAAATAAACTGGTGATTAAATCTCCTTTAAAAAATTTTAGGTGGATGCCAGACCCAAATGAGAACCTGGAATGAGATCAAGGTAGCACTCCAAATCAGTAGGGATAAAGTAAATAGGGCTGTGACAACCACTAGCCAATTGGAAAAAGAAAATCTGGATTCCTACACATCACTCTTTATACCAAAATAAATTTCAAGTGGAATAAAAAGTTAAATAAAAATAAAGTGACCAAAGTACTAGGAAAAAACAGTAATTAAAAAAATCTATCAGGCTTCCCTGGTGGCGCAGTGGTTGAGAATCTGCCTGCCAATGCAGGGGACATGGGTTTGAGCCCTGGTCTGGTAAGATCCCACATGCCGCGGAGCAACTAGGCCCGTGAGCCACAACTACTGAGCCTGCGTGTCTGGAGCCTGTGCTCCGCAACGAGAGGCCACGAAAGTGAGAGGCCCGCACGCCGCGATGAAGAGTGGCCCCCGCTTGCCGCAACTAGAGAAAGCCCTCGCACAGAAACGAAGACCCAACACTGCCAAAAATATAAATTAATTAATTAATTTTAAAAAAAATCTATCTACCTATCTAATCTATATCTTAGAATGAGTAAAACTTTCTAAGTATGACCTAAAACCTAGAAGCCATAAAAAGAAGAAAGATAAATGTAACTACATAAAAATTTCAAATTTCTGTAAAGGAAAAAATAAAGTATCATAAATGAAGTCAAAACACAATGAAAAAATAACTACTGTTTCATTAAAATAGAAAAAGCCTCTAGAAAACTATTAAGAAAAAGACAAAACACTCAAAACAAAAACAATGGGCAAAGAACATGAAAACGCAGTTCATGAAAAGGCAGTCAACCCCCTTGGGCCTTCCCTGGTGGTCCAGTGGTTAAGAATCCGCCTTCCAATGCAGGGGATGTGGGTTCGATCCCTGGTTGGGGAAATAAGATCCCACATGCCATGGGGCAACTAAGCCTGTGCTCTAGAGCCTGCGCGCCACCAACTACAGAACCCGCACGTTGCAACTACTGAGCCCACACGCTCTAGAGCCTGTGTGCCACAACTAGAGAGAAGCCCACACACCACAACGAAGAACCTGGTGCTGCAACTAAGACCCGATGCCAAATAAATAAATATTTAAAAATAAATAAATAAATAAATGTAGGGACTTCCCTGGTGGCGCAGTGGTTAAGAATCCGCCTGCCAATGCAGGGGACACGGGTTCGAGCCCTGGTCTGGGAAGATCCCATATGCCGTGGAGCAACTAGGCCCGTGCACCACAACTACTGAAGCCCGCGCACCTAGAGCCCGTGCTCCGCAACAAAGAGAAGCCACCGCAATGAGAAGCCCAGGCACTGCAACGAAGAGTAGTCCCCGCTCGCCGCAACTAGAGAAAGCCCACGCGTAGCAGCAAAGACCCAATGCAGCCAAAAATAAAATAAATTAATTTTTAAAAAAATGAAGTCATAAGAAGTTCAGTAGTACTCTGTTGTGAGGGTGTAAGAAAATAGATCCTTCCAAACTTTGTTGATGGAAATATAAATTAGTACCACCTTTTGGAAAACCAATTTTGGAAAAAAATTAAGCAAAAACCTAAATCAGATCATGTCACTCTGCTCAAACCCTTCAATGGCCCCATTTCAATCAGCTGAAAGCCCAAGTCCTTGCAATGGGCTGTCTGGAACCCCCCTGCCTCTCCAACCTCATCCACGTGACTGTCCCCAGCTTACTGTGCTTCCCCACACTGCCCCCTCCCCTTATTTCCCCCATGCACACCCTGCATGCTCCCACAGCACAGACGGGGCCCTAACCATCCACTCCCCTTACCTGAAACAATGGCTCCCTCTCCAATCTCCAGGTTCTTGTTCAAATGTCACCTACTGAGGCTTTCCCTGACTCACCTATACTTAAAACTGCCGACACCTCACTCCCACCCTGGGATTCCCTATCCCCCCTTCCAGCCATACCACGACCTCACATTCTATCCATTTTATTTGTTTGGTTTGTCTTCCTCTGCTAGAATGTAAAGGCCAAGATGGCAGAGATTTTTATCCATTTTAAGTGCTATATCCCCAGCACATAAAGCAGTGTCTGACACAGAGTAGGGACTTGAACATCTGCTGAATAAAGAAACGGGTGAACTGTATGCATACTACGTTCTAAATCCTGTAAATAGTGCAGTACAAATTCAAACCCTCTCACTCCCTACCACAGAAGCGCCTGGGTCCTGAGCAGCAGAGGAACACGGATACACCATGTGGGCCAACTGTAAATTGAGACCTTCGCTATAGCAGGGTGCCTGAACCACAAGGAAGTTGCCTCAAACAACTTCAGCAATCTCCATTTCTCTTACTTTATGACAGACTAGCATCCTTCCCATCATAACCCACCAACCAGACACTCTCTTTTCTACAAGTCATCTCTCTAACACCAACAACATGGCCCAGTAAACATGCAGATGGAAGGCAAATTACCCTTTGTTATGCACATTGCACAGTTATCCCACTATCCTTTCCTTCTGTAAAATAAAATCTCCACCTACCACGTCTCCAGTTTGACAACTTACCACAGTTACACAGTCCAGGAGAACACTAGCTATGAGCCAGGAGCTGGCTGTGTGCCCTCAGTCTCCTTGACTGTAAAAGAGATGGACTAGATGATCTTTATGGTTCCTTCTAACAATAAAAAGCTCAGGTAGCTATGACTACGGATGGGAGCAAAAGCTCTATGAGAGTAGCTGAAGTCCATGATCACAGAATTCTTCAGGAGTACCCTCTATGTTTAGTAGCTTTTGTTGCCACAGCTAACTCCGCCTTAACCTCCAAAGCCTCTCATCCTTTTATAACCCCTTGTGGCATACTAGAAGCAGTCTTAGCTTTCTTGGAATTGTCCTTTTTCTTATTTTCCCATAGCTCTCTTGGCTTAATTTCTGCTACTTCATTAGGATCTAGTCAGTTTTTGCTGTGGCTTGATATTCAGAGATTCTGGATTTGGGAGATGGGGGAGTAGAAGCTTTTACTCAAAGTTGGGACTCAGGATACTTTGGGACCAGGAAGGTTTGTGGGAACCAGCATCTTCCAGCCCATTGGTTCATAATCTCATTTTCCTTCACATTATTTAAATGTACAACACACTAACATGAATAGCATCTCTCATATGTATAGTGATTCTTGGATGGGCTTGGGGATTTGGTGGTGGTGGGATGAGACAGAGGACGTCCACAGGTGGTTATAAAAAGCTCTCTGGAGATACATGGATATTTCCATTTTAATAAACTTCTTTGCTTTTAATGGCTGGTTCTACCCTATTGGTGGGCATTCAGGTTGTGTCCCTTTTATTGCTATTATAAACAGTCACAGTGACCATCCCTCCTCTCCCCAATACACTCAAACACACATCTATTCTATCTATATCTTCACATGGTTGTGCAAGTATCTCTGAAGGATAAATCTCTTGAAGTAGAAATGAAAGATCTGTGTTAAAATTTTAGAATTTCAGCTCTGTGAAAATAATACGTATAAAGAACCTGCGACATCTTGAAAGCAGTATTATACTGCAGCCTTACCCCCAGCAACAATGCTCAGTGATAATCAAACAGGTTAAACAATGAATACAATTGCTTCATGTTCAACAATCTCTTGACCTTTCTCAAAGCCTACTGATCATGTTGCAAACCTTAATCCCAAGGACAGAGAATGAGGTATAATTTTTATTTATGAGGTACTGACAATGTTTCCAAAATTATCCTGTTCTTTATTATACAACAGGATGTTTTCTCTATTTGTTTTTCTTACTCTATATTTATTCTGAAACCTGAAATGACAGGAGCAAGGAAAATGATGTGAACAAAATGGGAGGGGGGCTGTAAGCTATTTAGAAATTACGACCATACACCAATGACAGCTGAAATTAAACTGAAAAACCACAATGTTGAGAGTCTAAAACCCCCGGAAAAAGTTCTTAGGATGGTTGCTGGATATGTAACAAAGTGATTCCAAGAACTGAAACATGTTCTCTATATTTTGCCAGTTTCATGGGAGGCTGGAAAATTAAGTGGGCAGAAAAAAATGATCTAACCCAAGATTAAGAGCATGCAAAAGATATAATTAAGGAAAAATTTTAAAACAGGAGACAGAATTTTAAATACAAGTCTAAACAGTCAAATAGCTGATGGGAACTGTGGTGAGTCAACACGCTCCCCCCACCTAAACCTATTCAATTTTCGTGAGTGCAAAAATGCCTTCTCTCCATTGCTTAGATGAGATCAGACAATCACGTTCTCCACGCTCCCACTGAACCCGAATGACATTCTGACTTCTGGCTCCTCTTATCCAAAGCAGCCAAAAAGTCACATCAGTCCCAGAACCTGATATTTTCAAAGGTAATTCTTTCTCTGATACTAATTCAATATTAAAATGTCTAAAGGATTTTTTTTAAACCAGAAGGCAAGCAGAGAGAGAGAAAGAACATCAGAGAGAAGAAAAAGGTCACACTTACTTTTTCAGATTATAAAATTCTTTGCTTAAACACCAGGAGAAAGGAAGAGAGGAATGACAGGGACAGAGAGAGGGAGGGAGAGAGGAAGGGAGAGGGAGGGAAAATAAACAACTCAAAGATCTTGAACTCAAAATTTCAAACATCCATCTGAGATTAACATATAGATACATACAATATTGAGAGAGATAATTAGAGCAAATTTAGAAAAGGAGAATTTTTTTCAATTGAATTCAGAAGTTCTGATTTCTAAGACAAGACAACCTGCTTTAGGACACTAGATTCTTTTACTGAAATGGTGACAACATCCTAAAATCCATTTGAGAGCAATGCCCCCAAGTATCATATGTCAGGAGTATTTTGTTAAATGTCTTTGAAAAGCTGTGCATCTAATCAAACTTGGCATTTGACAAACATCTGGGGGAAAAAGCTGGTCCAACTTCTTGGGGACAACATTACTACACCAGCAAATGTATAACATTTTCAAAGGTTCTCCAGGTCACACGATTTTGGCACGCAGACACAGGAACGCACTCTAGACCAGAGGTCGGCAAACTTCTTCTATAACGGACTGGATAGTAAATATTTTAGAGTTTGTGTGCCATATGGTTTCCGTCACAGCTATGCAACTCCGCAGCTGTAGTGCAAAAGCAGCTACAGACAATACCTAAATGAGTGGGCATGACTGTGTTCCAATAAAACTGTATTTATGGACACTGAAATTTGAATTTCTTCTGTCTTTTAAAAATTTTTTTTCAACCACTTAAAAATGTAAAAACCATTTCTTAGCTCATGGGCCATACAAAAATAAGCAATGGGCCGGATTTGGCGCATAGGCCATAGTTTGCCAACCCCTGATGTAGACAATTAAATCAAGAAGAGAGGGATATTAAACTGTTTCATGAAATATCAGGCATTACTAGAGAAACTCAGAGTCAGTTGGGGCTGGGTGGGGGGGGCCTTCATTTTCTAAACGTAGAAAGTTATCTGAAGGCAGTTGCTACTAAAATAATTCAAGAGGGCGAAATAGGGCACTAAAAAAGAAAATTAAGTTTCTGAATCCACTGATAAGAGAGGTCAGTAATCTCTCTGAGGAAAAACAGATTTCTAGGGAGCTGTCCTATATAGTCCATGAGTTCTTGATGTGGGAAACTGTAATTTTACATGATTTTATACAGGAAGAAAAGAAGCAGCAATTTAACAATCAAATCAAGGGAAAGAATGGCAACAAGATGATTATAATCAAGCAGACAGAACTAACTGCAACCTCCAAACAGGCTACAGATCCAGAACTTGGGGACAAGGTCATAAAGTGGTGACCTCTGAAATTGAAGCCAGTAAGTACCATCAAATAATGAAATTAGCTGTGTGCAAAAGTAACCTACCTGAAGAGATGGTTTGTAAGCCTGTTGCTAATGGGAGAAGGACGCCTCCAAAATCTCATCAGACACTAAAAGACAAATAATCTGAGATAAACTGAGCGCTAATTAATCATATCAATCTGTGGCAATGTCATAACACAGGGATGGAGGTCCACATGGAGAAAGACAAGCCAAAGATTAGAATCTGTCAGTGTTTCTGTGCAGGACTGGGCAGGTGGAGGTGTGCCCTGGCCTAACTCTGTGGGCCCGTCTTGCTTTGAGGAAAGATGGGTGCATCCAGCTACCTTGTTGAAGGAGGGCACCTCCTGTGCAGGCTGTCCACTTGCCATCCACTGCTGGAACAGAATAGCTTCCCAGACTCTCCTACTGAGAATCAAAGCTCTGGGCCAGGCCACCCCAGTGTCTCATCTGCCTTGCAGTTGTATCTCTTCTTACAAATTAAGAAACTGGTATTCATATGTATTAGTAAGTCTCTGATGACTTTGGTAAGCATGAAGAGTCACCCAAAACCTTTTGATCATGACCATGGGCAAACTGATCGAAAAATTCATGCAATTCTCCCATGCAGTTTCTGAAACTGCAAACTGAGGACAAGGCAACCAACACCATAAAGGACACGTAAGTGTGAGGCCACCTTGTTCAGCCATAACTAACTGGTCTGTCTTTTTACTACCCTTAATGAGAAGGTATAGTAGTTGAGAACACTGGGCTCCAGAGTCAGACTGCTCGCTTTAAACAAAACCCTGCTCCACTACTTCCTAAGGTTTCTTCAACTCCCTGAGCTCGGTTTCTTCATTTGTAAAATAGAGATGAAGAAGGGATATGCCTAGGAGAGTTGTGAGATTTAAAAGAGATAATGCATATGAAGCGCTTGGCACAATGCCTGGCACCTAGAAAGCACTCAACAAATGGTAGTTCTTTTTTGTTACTACCATTGTCAGTATTTTTAGTATTATTAACTGTAACAATGGTGATAAACTATTTTGCTGAATTCATTGACTCCGGTAATATTCTAGCAGTTGATCTTCATTCACAGCAGTTTTCCTCTTTATCTGAAGCTCTAGAGAGCATTTACCCTTCTTAGGGCACAATGTTAATTCCAATTCAAGACCCCGAACAACTTCTTCAAAAGCTCTTCAGCCAAGGTTCAGAACTGCTCCTCCTTCAACAGCTACTATCCTGACCACATAAGCACACCAGCTCAGTCTCATTCCCTGCTTCCAGCCAAACTCATAAACCATGCCAATTAGCCTCAAACTTTCCTACCCTTCCTCCTACCAAATTACTTCTTTTTCTTCCATTATTATAAAGTGAGAGCTCTCCAACATTATGGCAAGTTTACCACTTACCAACCCCTGATATAAAGATCTTAACATTCCCTTAGTAGGTAAATACATATAGAGAGAGCCATGAGGGAAATGTAAATTAAAACCACAATGAGATGTCACTTCATACCCACTAGAATGGTCATAATAAGAAAAAGACAGACTAAAAACAAGTGTTGCCAAAGATGTGGAAAAACTGGAACTCTCATACACCGCCGGTGGGAATTTAAAATGATGTAGCCCTTTTGGAGAACAATCTGAAAATTCCTCACAAGTTAGACAGAGTAATCATATGACCCAGTAATTCCACTCCCAGGTATATATGCAAGAGAAATGAAAACATATGTCCACACAAAAACAAGTATATGGGGACTTCCCTGGTGGCCCAGTGGTTAAGAATCCATCTGTCAATGCAGGGGACATGGGTTCGAGCCCTGGTCCAGGAAGATCCCACATGCTGCGGAGCAACTAAGCCGGTGCACCACAACTACTGAGCCTGAGCTCTAGAGCCCCTGAGCCACAACTACTGAGCCCACATGCCAAAACTACTGAAGCCCATTTGCCTAGAGCCCGTGCTCCGCAACAAGAGAAGCCACCACAATGAGAAGGCCGCGCACCGCAACGAAGAGTAGCCCCCGCTCGCCACAACTAGAGAAAGCCCGCAGCAGCAACGAAGACCCAACGCAGCCAAAAGTAAATAAATAAAAATAAATAAATTTATTTTTAAAAAAACAAGTATATGAATATTCATAGTGACATTCATAATAACCAAAAAGTGTTAGCACCCCCAATATCCATCAACAGATGAATGGATAAACAAAATGTGGTACATCCATACCATAGAATATCATTCAGCATTAAAAGGGAATGAAATATTGACACATGCGTCAACATGGATGAACCTTGAAAACATTATGCTAAGTGAAAGAATCCAGTCACAAAAGACCACATTCTGTATGATTCCATCTATATAAAATGTTCAGAAAAGGCAAATTTAGAGAGACAGAAAGTAGACTGGTGGTTGCTAGGCGCTGGAGGGGTTGGGAGGAAATGGGAAGTGACTGCGAATGGGTATGGAGTTTCTTTTGGGGTTAAGGAAAATGTTCATCAAATTGACTGTGGTGATGAATATACTAAAAACCACTGATTGTACACATTAAATAGGTGAATTGTATGGTATGTAAATTTTATCTTCATGAAGTTTTATGTAATAAATAAAAGATAAATAAATGTTTGCCAAATGAAAAACAACAAATGACCTAAAGAGGAGTGTTGAGTCCTCACGGTGAGTAGGCTGTAAGAGAATAAAACTAGGCAGCAAACTCATGAAAATGGGGAGAAGTGTTCCCCCAAAACCACAGACTACAAATCTATTTTTAAAAACCACTCAAATCAAACATCTGTTAGCTTTTCGTACGACTCCAGAACATTTTCACTACCCTAATTACAGACAATGTAAATACAGTGTCATACAAATGGACATTTATTTAACAGGGTTCTTTTCTAGCAGTCTGGGTAACTCAGACATACACGTATGTTAGTACATAACATAACATGTACTATATACACTAGAGAGCAAGTCATACCTATCAAATTTAACTCATTTATTTATTCAATCAACATTTACTATATGCCTACTATGTGCCAGGCAATGTCCTAGGTGTCAGGGATGGAAAGATGGCTGAGACACAAGCTCTCCTCCCAAGAAGCTCACTGCACAGCGAGCTGAGAGGTATCATGCAGAGACAGGAGAACATTCTGACTCATGTGGCTGCAAATGAAATAAGCTCCTAATAAATATGCTTCAATGAAAATGATACAAAATATTTACAGTGCGGTGACTATTAACCCTGTAACGCCCAGTCCTCTTAGAAGCAGCCTACCTGTTGACATGCTCCTCCCAGTCCTCTGGAGGGGGAGGTGCATCCGCATCGGTCCTGGCGAAGATGACATGCCGTTCACACTCATTCATCACGCTGCGTGCCTTCTGATTGTCATAAAGTGGCACAGGGGTTGATGTGACTGTCTCCACATCTATTGGGACGTCTGACTCGCTGTAAAGAAGTGAGGAAATAGGACCAGCCACATGTACTTCACACAACACAGGTATTTAACGATCATCTGGTTGCCAAAAATGTCTCTTTAATATAATCAGCTTTTATTTATTTGTTTTGGTGGCGCCGTGCGGCATGTGGGATCTTAGTTCCCCGACCAGGGATCGAACCCGTGCCTCCTGCGTTCGAAGCAGGGAGTCTTAACAACTGGACCGCCAGGGAAGTCCCTATTCAGCTTTAAAGTATGCATAAGCATATTATATCCACAAGAAAATTATGATCCAAAGTCATCTTTCCCACACTTGTCTAGATCTCTGCCCTCTGACACGCTGGTATGTGCTGGGGGAACACAAAGTCGTTTTAAAATGAACCTATGCAAAAATGACAAAGAGCTATTTTTTTAAAAAGGACAAATATATTCCCTAAGCATATAGTTGATTGCCTAAACGTGCTTTCCAGTACAGTAGCTATAAGCCACGTGGAACTATTTAAATTAATAAAAATTAGAGGGAATTCCCTGGCGGTCCAGTGGTTAGGACTCTGCGCTTTCACTGCCGAGGGCCTGGGTTCAGTCTCTGGTTGGGAAACTAAGATCCTGCAAGCTGTGCAGCGTGGCCTAAATAAATAAATAAACAGAATTAAAAATTCAGTTCCTCAGTCACACAAGCCACATTTCAAGTGCTCAACAGACATATCTGCCTAAGGCTACCATGTTGGACAGAACGGATATAGAACATTTCTATCACTACAGAGTTCTGTTGGGCGGTGTTGGTCTAGAGTTTTAAATAAATTCATACAAACTTGCCCTTTCCTTAGCAAGTCAACTGGTAGTTAATGATATGCTATAAAAGCCTATGATTGTCTAAGACAGATCACCTGGAATGCAGACACCTTAGCTTACTCACTCTGTAAGGAGCCTACAACAGAAACAAACACAAGTGGATACCTAAAGGATCTTTCATATTTTACAATGTTAAAGAAATCCTAGTGCCACGAGGGTCCTTCACTGCACCAACTTTGTCACCCAAAATACGATGTCAATCAAAATGGTCTACTGGCTATCTACCTAACATCACTTTAACTTTTTGACCTCAATGATGTTATTGTTTCCATTCCCAATGGCTGGAATAATTACATCATTATGAAATGAAGTGAAATAATGTGCAGCTAGATTTGGTGGTGGGTGAAAGAGCAGATTATCTTCTGTGGACCAGACATGGGACAAGATACTTAGACTTGTATTCCTAAAATAGAACTCCTGATTTCACTATTCCAACCATATCTTCCCCAAGCCTTCCCCAACTCATGGCACCACCCAGCTGCTCAAGCCAGAAATCTATCAGTCATCCTAATTTCGCCTTTCCCCTTAACCCTGGCCACTCTTTCCAATTCACTATAGCAAGGCACGTTGGATCGACCTACAAAATACACCCCAAGGCCAACCGTTTTTCTCCACCTGTACTATTCCTGCCCCATCAGGCTCGTGATCTCTGGCCCCAACCACTGCAATGGTCTCCTAGCAGGTCTTCTCTATTCCACTCCTGCACTATAATCTATTCAACAAAAATTCAGAATGATCTTTTCAAATAAAAATCCAATCTCTAGCTTAAAATCCTTCAATGACTTCTTACCAACTCTTAGAATCAAATTCCTACGTGAGGTGGCCTCAGCCAACCTCTCCCTTAGCTCCCACTTACACCCCCATTGCAACCACATTCTGGACCCAATGGCCTAAAAAGAGCTCCTAAAACATGCCGAACTCCCACTTTCAGGGCCAATATATGGAGCCAGTCTATAAAAGGAAATAATTTCCTGAGTACTGAAATGACCAAATCCACAAAATCTCATTAAGAAAATATCATGAGATATGAACACAGGAGTCTCAATATCAAGAAGCTATTACATAACTAAGAGAAAGACTTCAAATTCTATTTAAAAGAGCTCTTTAGTTATGCCCTAGGCCAGAAGCATCAGGATTATGCTGGATTATTCCCTAAAGTCACAGATCCCATGCCCTGTACATTCAAAGTAGGCCAACAAAATGCTGCCCTCACTGGGAAAAGAAATAAAAACGACTATTCTACAAGTGTTGAACACACACGTCATGGTACTTCTAGCTCATTAAGGCTCACTGGGGGATCTAAAAAAGCAAAACACAAGATCTCTATTCTCCAAGAAACCTAAAACCTGTGCCAGAGGAAAGATTAAACATCAGGTCAGATTAAATAAAACAAACAAACAAAAAAACCTCTTCCCAATAAAAGTTTATAAAATTATTAAGGGCATGATTTAAGCATCAAAATAAAATATATCAACAAATCTTGAAACACCAGTAATCAGAACACCTTAAAGCTCAAAAGAACTGCTAAATGAGTTTATTTAGGCCAAATGTAATTGTATCACATATTACACGGTAAGTTTATTAAAAAGTCCTTACCCTGTAATGTAGACGGGCTGAATATGTAACCAGACCTAAGAAGGGTTAAGATCAACCCATGGTGACAGTTCTGTAACAAGCTAAGAGAGAAAGCAAGGTCTTGGGCATATGCTCCTCAACTTTGCAGGTGAAGCCAGGAAAAGCAAATCGAATTACCATAAAAAGGTTATTGCTGCCACTGTTGGAGCCAGACCACTGGACTAAAGGAATGAGTCTAATCCTAGGTGGCAATTTTTAAAAGTCAACTCTTCAGTCTTTTTCTTCACAGTTGAAATAATCCTCTTCAATTCCTCTTCCCACACAAGTCCTGTTATCTAAGTGCAACAGGTTGTTTGCTTTCCTTTGAACATCTTGCTTTCCTAACTCATTAGATGTCGTGAATGCAGATGTCCACATATAGGCCTGATAACCTCACGATGTTTAACAGTGACGCCTGAATTAAACATCCAAGCCCCACCCCCCTTTACAATCTCCCATAGTAAAATCCGCTCTAATCTCCAACCATCTGATCACTGCCCAGTTAGGGCAATGGCCGCCCTTAGGAGAGGAGCCCAAACTCACATGGTACTTTCGTGCTGCCTCCGGGGAGTAACAAAGAGCATGCGGGTGGGGCGGGCACTACTGGCATCTGGGTGGGCACTCCACGGCTTGGCATAGCTGTGATCCAGAAACACCAGGTCCAGCTCCCGCTCATGCACCGAAAGCTGGAAGAGCAGCGAGGTGCCCATGCGCCGCGCTGACGTCTGGAAGTCCCTCTCCCCACCGCGGTGGGCCATGTCAGAAGAGGGGCAGCAGGTCAGAGAACGGGTATCTGCATGCTGGTCACCTGCAGTGAAAAGTTCCAGTTTAAGTCAATTCAAATGCTCGGAATTTCTTCCAACCTAGAACATCTAACAGGCTTTTTACTTTTGTGCCCTTCTAGCATTCGTCATTGAGTATCCATCACACTACAGACCCTTGCCCACGTAGGGAGGGTTCCTGAGACCCCACTCCACCACCAAAAAAGGCTATGGCACCACCTCCATCCTCAATCTCTACAATTTGGTCCACTGCAAAGCCGAGGGACTCCAATGTTCACCAAGGCAGATACTAAACTTGCTTGGCCAGCGCCCCAATTTCCCACGTGGGCGGGACGGGTTTTGGCAAACAACAGGAATTACAAATACTAATAATTCTGAAGCTAAGGGTCTCTACGGCTGCAAACCATTCTCGAAACCTTCCCAGAACCGTCTCCAGCAGGAGCGTGAGCATCCCAGGAACAGCTGCTCAACGTGGGCCTCAAGGAAGCCCTTGACGTCTCTTGTTTGTGTTAAACAAAAGTTTTGCAACGACTTCATAATGCTCTGGAGTTTTAAAAATATACAGGTGAGAGCTCCTCCCCAAAATCTGTAACAATGCCATGCAAGGAAGACCCCTCTCCCTCACCGAGGCCGGGGTGGTCCCTGGGGAACCGCCCTCTACTGCAGGTACCCTTCGGGGGTCCAGCCACCGAGCCTCAAAACCGCCCCAGCTGGTAGCCAGGGCTTGTGATTCGCACTTTACAGACGGAGGCGCAGGTTCAGGGGGATGGAGTGACTTAGCCAACCAAGGTCACCGAGAGTTCGCGACGAGGAGGAGCCGCCCCCCGCCCGCCCCGGCCCCGCTCAGCGCCCGCGTCACGGCGGCCCGAGTCCGCCCCCGGCCCCACACGGCCGTCCGACCCAGGCCGCCCAGTCCCCGCGCGCCCTGGGAGCCCGGAGGTCCTCACCGAGACCCCCGCCCACTCCAACCCGGGCCTCGACCCCCCGCCCCCCGCCCCGGGCCCGCCACCCCCGCCACCCCCGCCGGGGCCAACCCTTTCCTCACCCGCAACCTTCCGGCCGCGCGCTCAGCCCGGGCCGGATTCCTATGCGCTTGCGCATTACCGCCTCCGCGCCCCGGCGCCCCGGGCACCGAACAAAACGCGGAAGTGGATTACAGCCCGGGAAGGGAGGGACGGTGAGCCGCAAAACCCGGAACGGATATAGCTGCGGGGGAAGAGAAGAGCCTAGAACGCGAACGGGTCTCGAAGGCAAGACAGCGCAGAGTCCGGAGTTCGGGCCCCTTGCATCTTCAGCAGAGAAAACTAGGGCGAGGGAGGAGGCTGGCTCCTGCAGCTCCTGTTCTCGCTTCCCCCCATTGTTGCTTTGCTGGGTGGCTGGCATACTTCTTTTCTTTAATTAATTTTTATTGGAGTATAGTTGCGTTCTTTTCAAATCTATGTAAATAACTATTTAAGAAACAGATTTACAGACCTAGAAAACAAACTCATGGTTACCAAAGGGGAAAGCGGGGAGGGGGATAAATTAGGAGTTTGGGATTAGCAGATACAAACTACTATGTATAAAATAGGTAAACAGTAAGGTCCTACTGTATAGCACAGGGAACTGTACTCAATATCTTTCAATAAACTATAATGGAAAAGAATATGAAAAAGAACATATATACATATATATGTGTGTGTGTGTGTGTGTGTGTGTGTGTGTATAACTGAATCACTTTGCTGTACACCAGAAACAAACACAGCATTGTAAATCAACTATACTTCAATTAAAAAAACACTTTAATTTATAATTGTGATAATAAGGGCTAGTATTTAGAGAATGCCAATCAAGTTCTAAGTAACGTAAATAACCTACTTCATTTAATCCTCTCAGTGACTTTATATGCTAGGTTCTATTATAGTCATATCCATAGAAGTCAAATATTTTGCCTAAGGTTACACAGCTAGTAAGTATCAAAGGCAGAACTGGAACCAGGCAGCTTGGCTTCAGAACCTCCTCACAGCTCCACTCCCCACCATGCCTACTGCAATAAGGAAAAGTGGATGGTGATCTGAGCACATAGAACAGCGAGCCAGCCTTGGCTTGGTTGATGGGGTGGGTGTCCCTGGGAAGGTGACCTTAAAGCTGAAACCAAAGGAAGAGAATACGGTAACATGGTAGATGCTGGGTGAGAAGCTCTCCAGGAGAAGGAACAGCAAAGACAAAGGCTCTGGGGCAGAAAACAGCTTTAGAATATTAAAAAAAAAAAAAAAAAAAAGTGGCAAGAGCAGTGTAGCTAGGAAGCAGTGGTCAATATGTGGAGAGAGACGAGGTTGGAGAGGCAGACATAACTCAGACCCTAAAAGGCCCCAGATGCCCCAGTAAGAATTCTGGTACTGACCATAGATTGCTTTGAGTTAACTTTCCTCTGTGTTTTGTGAAGAGACAGTAGATCCTAAAGTGGGGGATGTTAACCTTCTTTGTATCCTTCAGAGAACATAGCCAGGATATAGGGAATGGATCCTGTATTGACTGACTGATGACCGATCAGTTGGTTGACTGACTGACAGTGGGACACCAAGGCAAGAAACATGGTTCAAGAAGAAAAATAAATCTTTACCACTTCACACCCGCTAGGATGTCTAAAAAATCAATGGTGGCAACAAACAATGTGATAAAAGTGTTGGCAAGTACATGGAGAAATTGAAACCCTTGTACATCGCTGATTGGATGGTAAGATGGTGCGACCTCTTTGGAAAACAGGCTGGCAGCTCCTCAGAATGTTAAGCATAGAGTTACCATATGACCCAGCAATTCCACTCCTACATATATACTCAAGAGAATTGAAAACATATGTACACATAACAAGTACACAAATGTTCACAACAGCATTATTCATAACAACCCAAAAATGTTAACAACCTAAATGTCCATCAACTGATGAATGGATAAATAAAATGTGGTATATCCATACAATGGATTTATCAGCCCATAAAAGGGAATGATGTAAGTTGTCACTTGGTATCCAGATTGGTTCCAGGACCCCCCTTGGATACCAAAATCCACAGCTGCTCAAGTCCCTTACATAAAACAGTGTAGTATTTGCATATAACCTACACACATCCTCCCAAATACTTTAAATCATCTCTAGATTACTTATAATTCCTAATACAAAGTAAATGTTATGTAAATAGTTGCTGATGCACAGAAAATTCAAGTTTTGCTTCTGGGAACTTTATGGAATTTTTGTTTTTTAATATTTTCCATCTGCAGTTGGTTGAATCCATGGATGTGGAACCCATGGGTTCGGGGCGACCAACTGTACTGATACATGTTACAAAACGGATGAACCTTGAAAACATTATGCTAAGTGAAAGAAGCCAGACACAAAGGCCACATATTATATGATTCCATTCATATGAAATGTCAGAATAGCAAATCTATAGAGACAAAGTGGGTTCATGGTTTCCAGGGGCTATGGGAAGGGGGAAATGGGAAGAGACTGCTAATGAATATGAGGTTTCTTTTCAGGGTGATGAAATGTTCTGGAATTAGATAGTGAGGACAGTTGCACAACCTTGTGAATATACTAAAAACCTGAACAGTACTGTTTAAAAGACTGAATTTATGGTATGTGAATTATATCTTAGTAAAGCTGCTATTAAAAAAATGCTTTATTATTTTAAGACACTGAGATTTTTGGAGATGTTTGTTACCTCAGCATAACATAGCCCATCCTGACTGATACATCCAGCCAGACTATCAGTCAAGTGCAAGGGTGGAATAAAGACATGTGCAGACCTACAAACACTCAAAAAATTCAGAAAGCTATGGAAAATCGTGTTCCACTAAGATGAGAGAGTAACTCAAGAAAGAGGAAGGGATCTGGGAAACAGAGTCCAACACAGGAGACAAATGGGGGAATTCTAAAACTGGTGGTGAAGAAGGGAAGCCCCAGGATGATAGCTGTGCTACAGGGCTGGGGAGCAACCAGTGTAGACTAGAGAGGAGAGGAGGCCAGGAGAGATCTCCCCAGGGCTCAGGGAAAATGAAAAAACTGGTAAAATACCTGATGCATTTGAACCTGGGGGAGATTGTATTAAAAGGAGATCACAGAGCTGTTGAAGGATGTTAGAAGATTTGGTCAGACTTTTAAGAAAAGCAAGCAAATGAAAAAACGAAGCAATTTGTAAACTACAGAAAAACACAAAGTTGTATTAGAAAGGATGAGGAGGACTTCGCTGGTGGCGCAGTGGTTAAGAACCCGCCTGCCAATGCAGGGGACACGGGTTCGAGCCCTGGTCCGGGGAGATCCCACATGCCGCAGAGCAACTAAGCCCGTGCGCCACAGCTAGAGCCTGTACTCTAGAGCCTACGAGCCACAACTACTGAGCCCGCGTGCCACAACTACTGAAACAACTAAGCAATGAGCAACTAAGCCCGTGCTCTGCAAGAAGACAAGCCACCGCAATGAGAAGCCAGCACACCGCAACGAAGAATAGCCCCCGCTCACCGCAACTAGAGAAAGCCTGCACACAGCAATGACGACCCAACGCAGCCAAAAATTAATTAATTAATTAATTAATTTTAAAAAAAAGAAAGGATGTGGAATTGGAGGGTACTACTTGATCTGCGGTTTAAAAAAATACATTATTATAAAAATGAAAATACTGAATATAGATTTGGCTCCCAAATGAGATACAATTATGAGAACAGGATGCAGGAAAGGCAGGTGTAAGAAAGCTGCCATGGTGTGATAAACAGCAGTAGATAATATCTAGAAGTGATGAGCTGGGGGAAGTTTGGGAGAGAGAAGCTAGGAGGTGGGAAAGGAGTGAGAGATGATATAAAAGAGATGACTTGATAGACAGTGTCTCAAAGTGAAAAATTCAAGGGATGCTATTTAAATATGCTATTTAGAGATATAGAGGTTAATACTACTATTAGGATGACAGGAAAAGAGCAGCCTTTGGTCCATCTCTCCCCACGCTTAATTCTCTTTCCCTGGCACTTATCTTGGGCCTTCGTTCTGCTGTTTTTCTCTTTATACTCTGATCAGTGCTGTGTATGGATTTGTATCTTTTCTCTGCCCCTCTTCCTTCCTCAGCACACCAGGCTTATTATTTTTTTCATTCTTTGCCAATTTGGGAGGTGATAAATGGTATCTTGTATTTCTTTGCTTATTAAGGACGTTGAATTTTTTTTAACATCTTTTTTGTTTTTTGGGCTTCTGAGTCCAATTTGGCAAAGTGATAAACAGTATCTCATTGCGTTTCTTTCTCTTTTTTTTTAAAATAAATTTATTTATTTATTTATTTATTTTTGGCTGCATTGGGTCTTCGTTTCTGTGCGTGGGCTCTTCTCTAGTTGCGGTGAGCGGGGGCTACTCTTGTTGTGGTGCGTGGGCTTCTCACTGCGGTGGCTTCTCTTGTTGTGGAGCATGGGCTCTAGGCACACGGGCTTCAGTAGATATGGCTTACTGGCTCTAGAGTGCAGGCTCAGTAGTTGTGGTGCCGGGGCTTAGTTGCTCTGCAGCATGTGGGATCTTCCCGGACCAGTACTTGAACCCGTGTCCCCTGCATTGGCAGGCGGATTCTTAACCACTGCGCCACCAGGGAAGTTCTCATTGTGTTTCTTTGATTATTAAACAGGCTGAATTTTTTTTACATCTTTTTTTTTTTTTTTTTTTTTTGTCCATTTGGACAATCATCTAATCTACGCTTTGCCCCATTTTCCTTTGGAGTATTCATCTTTTTCTTATTGAATTGTAAGAGCTGTTGCAAATATTCCCTACTTTGATATACCTTTTAAGGTATATTTTTCTGTACAAGGATCTTGAAT